>NC_047518.2:21549734-21863437 GCF_902827115.2 Pseudochaenichthys georgianus
TGTGTGTGTGTGTGTGTGTGTGTGTGTGGGTGTGTGTGTGTGTGTGGGTGTGTGTGTGTGTGTGTGTGTGTGTGTGTGTGTGTGTGTGTGTGTGTGTGTGTGTGTGGCAGATGAGACGAAGGCTTAGAAGGAGTGATAGTGAAATGAGAGTCAGACTGTACTTCATTTGTTATCGTTATTATTTGCTCTAATGGTCAGATATGGTTTCCCAGGAGCACTTTGTTGCCTCTAACACTCAGTGGGAGCAACAAGCTCTCAGTAATAAGGGCTAGAGAGGGGAAATACCAGGATAACTCCTCCAACTTATCTGGTTGGTAGCCAGCCTGTATCTCCCTGGGGCACACTGTCTGTCTGACCTCAACTGAACTGAACTCATCTGCAACAGTAGTCTCACTGCTGATGATGTGGAGCTGCAAGCGAGCTAAAGAGTGCAACAGAGCAAAAGAGGAGGGGGAGCAAGAGAAACCAATTCCCTTTACATGCGTCTGGTGAAAAGGCATAACTCAAGTCACCCTCTAAATGTCATTGCTGTAACTAATGCAGGAATTACTCGCAACACAAAAGCTAACATATTCCCAAACCTGATTGAGAATACCTTTCAGAAGAATGTGTCTTTAAAAGCACATTGTAACTTACATAAAAATAAGCATAGCATTTTTTTGTATGCGTTACTTCTGTCTTGCTGAGAGTAATATGAGAGGATTGATTTCAAATTCAAAACTGCATGCTGAATATAAAGCTACATTCAAGAGATAGTTGGCTTAGCTTAGCATAAAGACTGGTAAACACTAGCCAAAGCAGAGATCCAAATGTGTTGATAACAAAAGATTAGTTTGTAAATAGTTCACCTTCTCCTTCCCTCTCTTTGACTCTTTCAAACACATATTAGGGTTAGTTTGGATGATGAATCTGAAGAGACAGAAACCAAGACAAAGGGATAGTATACAATCAGAGTGAAATCCATGTGAAAAAGAAACACGAAGGGAAACAAAAACATTTCAGATCTAAAGTTGGGGAATAAAAAACGACAGCATGGACTGATGGAAGGGGCAAGGAGGGAGAGATAAAAAGGGCAGGAAATAGAGGGAGAAACACAAGAAAGGCAAAAAGAGAGTGGGTGCTCATTCACTCCCACTCTCTTAGGCATAGCAAGACAAAGTGAGGGAAATGATGGATTTGGCATCAGGGAGCAAAGGTAGAGAAAGAGTGAGATGAGTTTGGAAAAAGGGTTCAGCAAAGGCCTAGGATCCAATCAAAAGACTGTTTTTGATTCTGTTTTTGATTTCACCTAAAATAATGTTTCAATAGTTCCTTGGTTATAGCTAAGTACTAACCTTGGTCTTTGAATGGGAACTCGTTTTGAGCAGAACACTTCTCTGTGGCCCCAGATGAACTGTGCAAACTCCCTGCAGCTGTAGCTGGGGAACCAACAAGCGTGGCTGGATTAGCTATCCTGGTCTAACCCCCGTGAAGAATCATTCACACTTTTTGAAAATGTGGTTCAGAGCCAGATGCTTTATTGTTTAACATTGCTTGAGACATTTGAAACCTAAATGTTAGTTGCATAATTATTTAGTCAGAGGCCTCGCTTCAGTGGACCACATTATTTGTGAAATCTGAAGAATGTTTTGTTTGGAATAATTTGGGTTAAAATTACTAAATAAATCATTCAGGAGACACAACAACCAGAAAGTCAGATGTTTTTGGACTGACCCATCTATCCAGACCTCCTTATGCAGATTTTAAAGGATATAAATGGAAACTTGCTGTATGAGGACATACAAATGGTTTATGAGAACATCCAACTGAATCCTAAGTTTTGCATGGGTTTTAGTGCCAAATATACATGGAATGTATTTAACTATGAACGCTTTTTGGAGGTTGTGGCATTAATACTGAATATTCAAACACAGCATTTATCATTTATATTATTTTCTATTTATTAGCCATTTTGTAGATCTTAAACATGGTGCAATATATTATTTGCTATTCTATCATTTGCTTCCTGAGTAGATACAAATTGAAGCCCAGAAAGTCTTTCTCAAACTTTTTAACATTTGTTTTGAAAAGCTGACTTTTTTGACAGCTTGCTGTCGATTTGGGGGATATAATTCACCTTGAAAACTCAGAAATAACGCTATGGGACACTGATGCAAACGTCAGTAGGAGTAGCAACAGTCATAAATATAGGATATTATACTGCAGCAAATTTGACTGAAACTTCAGCTCCGTCCACAGTAATTCTCAAAAGAAATAAAATATTGATTGAAACCGATGTAGCGAGTTTGAGTTGTACAAAAACAGAAAAACAGTGAGTTCTACAGACTGTGCGAGGTCTCAGTGGTAGCTGTGTTTACCAGAACTGAGCAAGAGGAACCATCAAAAAAAGAAACTGCACACAGTACTGTATGGACACGCTTTGTTACCATCGCATACAGTGTTCCAAGTTCATATTAAGTGCATACAGTGAAACTAGCATAATGTGTAAAATTCCTCAGAGACAGAATTGTTTTTCTTACGCAGTACAACAATACTAACAGCAGCTGAGTGTGTACATTTCCTGTGAGCACATGAACATGCATAACTTTCTCAAACACAA
Source organism: Pseudochaenichthys georgianus (assembly GCF_902827115.2). Taxonomy (NCBI): domain Eukaryota; kingdom Metazoa; phylum Chordata; class Actinopteri; order Perciformes; family Channichthyidae; genus Pseudochaenichthys; species Pseudochaenichthys georgianus. The sequence goes on from NC_047518.2 coordinate 21,552,334, forward strand.
ATACGAAGTCTGCTCCAAAACACAAACTCGCATATACACATGAAATCTGTAACACATTCATATCTAAACCTGCATGTATCAAGCTTTTCATAAAACTCATACATTTATACATTAGTCTCTCACATGAACACACGTGCAGTGCGGCTGTCTGCCTCCCACATGCAGTGTTTGTGACGCATAGGAAAAGTCATTAGACCCGCACTTCCTCTCCAAACAGAAGAGAAAGAAGTAAAGAGCGTCTTACATGAAACACACAGGAAATGTGTGGGTGACTGACTGGATGTGTGTGTGTGTGTGTGTGCGTGTGAATGTGTGTGTGTGTGTGTGTGTGTGTGTGTGTGTGTGTGTGTGTGTGTGTGTGTGTGTGTGTGTGTGTGTGTGTGTGTGTGTGTGTGTGTGTGTGTGTGTGTGTGTGTGTGTGTGTGTGTGTGTGTGTGTGTGTGTGTGTGTGTTGGTCTGAAGTTCTGCCCCCAAGGCTGGTGACCAACGGCTTGTAATTGCTCGCCTTTGATTGCTTTCATTGAGTATACTACAGACACAATTACAGCCAATTAGAACACACAGCTCATGGTCAGCCTGCTCAGCACACACATTTGTTCTAGTGGGTTCAGCTTTTGTCCAAATCCTATACCCCTTACTTTCAGAGAAACATTTGACTTGAGAGTAACCACTATAATTATGTATATATTATGTATTCTTTGGAAACCGTTATATTTTAACATTTGCACCAACGTTGGATGTGCATAGTAAAACTATCCCACATTTCACAAAACGTAATTATTATAACAGCCTACCAGATTCGATTAAAAGCGATATTATGAAAAGTATTATGAATAAAATATTACTGTAGGAATGATTTGTTAAGCTTTAAAGAAAAACACATAACAATTATGGCTTGTATCTCTAATATTTTAGTTGCTGCATCATGCTGGATGTGTTTTGACACAAGCATGTATTTGGCTTCAACTGAAGTTTCATTTCCCCCTTTGTAAGGTACAAACAGTTGGAGATTCTGCTTTTTATGGTTGTAATTGTGTAATGTGTGTGTGTGTGTGTGTGTGTGTGTGTGTGTGTGTGTGTGTGTGTGTGTGTGTGTGTGTGTGTGTGTGTGTGTGTGTGTGTGTGTGTGTGTGTGTGTGTGTGTGTGTGTGTGTGTGTGTGTGTGTGTGTGTGTGTGTGTGTGTGTGTGTGTGTGTGTGTGTGTGTGTGTGTGTGTGTGTGTGTGTGTGTGTGCGCGTGCGTGCGTGCGTGTGTGTAGTCTTCTACAAATTGGCCTATAGTCAATTAAAAGTAGAAGGGCAATCGAAGAGCACAGACCTCCACCAAGGCCATTTCCATAAGTGAAAATGAATGGGTGTATCCGCCCCATGATTCGGATCGGTTCCAAAATGTAATGGGTTTATCTGCCCTTTCACCAAGTTTCACAAAAATTGGAACAGTAGTTTTCTTTTTTCTGTAATCCTGCTTACAAACTGAAAAATAAACCACCCTAACCATTGGCAGAGCTAATAAATAGACCATAGAGCGAGCTATCGTAACAATGACAGGAAGAGAGGAAAATATTGAAACAGTCAGAGGGTGAATCCTGGGGTTTGAACATCTGCTGAAGCTTCAGGAAGCTCAGTCACTTTATGGCTGAAGGTTGATGTCTTACCTGTCTGCACTAAATCATGCCAACATTTTAACAGAACATCCACACACATATACATGAACACACACACAACAGATAGGTGAAGGACAGTGTTTTAGTGTGAAAGAGTTCTCCTCCTCACACATAGAAACACACAAGTGGATTAATTTTGACACCGCGTCTCCCCGCCTACCTATGAACATCTGTCTCCACAGCAGGATCCAAACTGCTAATAAACATGCAAAGGCATGCTTGCGGGCATACACACACACACACACACACACGCACGCACACACATGATCTTTATTTCTCTCTCCCTGTATCACACATGCACACCTTCTTCAGTTAAAATAGATAGGTACATTTGGCACAGTCTCTATATGTTACCGGTTGAAGTGTTAATACACACCTGTATCCACAGCCACAGCCATAAGACATCCTCATCTCTTTTTTTATTCACCAGTTTTTTTCACCTTCAGGAGACAGAACTACAGTATTCATGTCCAGGCTAATCATGTTCATACTAATCCTTATCTAATAATAAACTGCATCATACATGTTCTATGAACTAAGACACCTGTTTCCAGTTAGATTCCCTGGGGTTTATCTGTCTTCACTGCTAACAGTAAACAGTCTCTTGGATGTTGTTTCTTGGCATGTGAAAAAAGAAAAAGTGCTGTTTGTGCACCTCTAAATATTCCACACAGAGTTGGAAGTCCCTCCCACACAGCAGACAAAACATGCAGGTGTTACTAACTGTCGTCTTAGACTTTGGAGCTTAAGGGTTAACTGTTTGCATCGCCCTCTTTAAAGGAACCGTTTTATTCCGTCTTTGAAATAGGTTTGGAGGATGCAGTGTATGTGTCTGTGTGAATGTGTGTGTGTTACAGGTTGAAGTTCTGTTCTATTTGTGCTCTACCTAAAAGTGCATGACAACTATGTGCTCCACATCCCCATTACGTTTTATTTAACATTTGAAGAGCCCTGGAACATACTTTCTGTTTGAAGGGGATACTGTGGTGAACCATGATAAGGGGAAAGTTCATTGCAAAGTGCAAAATCCAAATACCATTAAAGTTAGCCCAAAAACTGCCTAAAAACATTGCATTTGTTTTTGACACTTTCAACATTATCTTAATAATCTCTGAGTTTGATTATCAGTCAAACATTTAGAATTTCTAAAACTGTGGTAAGTGTTTAATACTCTTCACTAGTAAACACTTGGTTTTGTGAATTTCTGAAATCAATAGGTCAACTTTTCCTGTTACTAACTGTAAACCACCGAGACACAAGTAGTTTCACGGTTACTTTTTAAACTGTTGCAGTTTGAATGTCAGTGACAGCTGTGTAAAACTGCATAGTTGGGTGAAAAATGAAGGAAGTAACAATGTGTTGCAATTCTCCTTCTGTCCATTACTTTGATTGATTATATCATCCACTTCTGCTTACACATTATCTGTTCACCTTATTATTTATTTTTTCATAATGTTTTTGTCTGGTAGAAAACACAAGAGGAAATGTTCTTACATTTAATTAAACCGCTGGTATCAGACATTTCCCTAAAACACCGCTAAAACACATGTTTATTCATAATTTGTATGTGCTTTAATGCATTCAATATTACCATCTAATTACATCATAAATGCAGGGAACACAGTGGCTGTAATTTAAAAAGGTTATTAGTGTATATTGCCAGTAAAAAACACATTAGCTTAGTGCCTTACCTTGGCAATCCAATTCCCGTGTACATTCCTATTGTAGGGGTCTGGAGCCAGGGAGGATTCCTCCAGTGTTAATTAAACCGTCTGTCTTGGAGAGAATTAAGGTCATGATCTCCCAGACCTCACCACTCCCACACTCCCTGAGAAGAAAGGAGAGAAGAAAATAGACTTAATGAAGGAATAAAAGGATGAAACGACTTAATGAACCGCCTAACGAGGCCTGCGGCCGTTTAATAAGGGCTTATTAAAGCTTAATTAGAGCAATAATCCAGCTTGTTTGGAGTCAGTCAGTGTTGACTTGTGGCTGATTGTGTTTTTATGGTAACTGCATAAACAAGGAAGCATTGTCATTCCACAGGAAGGAAGACAAGTTCGACAGTGTGTGTGTGCGTTGTTGGGTGCGTGTCGGGTACAACAAAGAGGGATTCTAAAAAATGATTAGGTGAGAGCTTCAGGTGACCTTTCAATTACATAGAGGTCCTAAAGTCACAATCTGGCCACATGTAAAAGTCCAATTCAAACACTCTCCCACCTCTTTCGTGAACATCACAAAACTGAACCCAAAGCAGTTCTAAATCACGTAGTAACCTTTTGGTATGGAAAGTAGGGTAAATGCGGAAGTGCCTTAAATTGCCATTCTCTAATGGCCAGCAGAGGGCAACTGCACTGGGTACAACAATAAATCTGATTGTATAAAAAAGTAGTTTATGATCTCAACAAAATGTTAATTCCATACAGTATTGTCCCATTTGGAGTGAACTGGATAAAATAGTAAGATATGATTAAGTGCAAGGCTTCCTTGTGTTTGCCAAGTCGCTTGTGCTCAGTGTGGTTTTCTCATATATGATACCTTTCCCTCTTCACACAGTTTCACAGATCAAGTTCTCAGACCTGATACCAGGAAGTTGCCCTATCAACTGTATAGCTCTAATGATTCAGCTGGCAGACTCCTTTCCTCATTGATTCAAACACAATACACAATGTTTCCTCTATAGACATGATCGTGACTCACATTAGTCAGAGACCAAGCTGCATTGTGCCTGAGGATACATCTGAAGAGAGTGTAAGATATACGGCGTATTTAGGGCTTCAGATTTTCATTATTCACATGATGATGCCATCACCCCTTAGACGACTGAGTCAACCTCACAGCATGTTGTATCCTACTTGGAATGGGAATGTCAAACTGCTCTCATTACTGTAGCTAACCTCTCTGCCTCGTGGTGATTCATTTGATATCAGTGATTCAGATGTTTACTGCCCACAGGCCTTTGTTATAAGGTTAGTAATATCCATTTTTCCTAGCAATGAAAAGGGGTTACTCATCCATCTTCCTGATCATGTGAGAACCCACCAGATGACCCTGTCAACTGAGCCATACAGTATGTTTATGATATGTTTATTCAAATGAATAAGATGGTGGGCAACCTGTGCTCTATTTGCCTTTACAACTGCCCCAGTTTGTGGACAGTAATGGTATGCGGTATGGTTGTGTATTAAAAACCAGCCCACAAACATAATGGCCACAATAAATGCCAAACACATCCGCCTATGAAGTGTGGCCTGCATGGAGCTCATCGTCTTTATCAGTAGACCCTCATGGTAAGGACTTGTAGATGAAGAGGTGGGCACTTTCTAGGACGCACCAACCCATAACCTTGTAGGTATGATTCAATCTTAAATGCAATCAACATTTGGATCCAGTACCAAGGTTTTATTAGTAGCATGAATAACATATTCAAAATGTACTGACATTTGATGGGCCTGTTTGGAGAGACTAGCATGCGGCAAAAAGCACAGCTAAGAATGCTAAACTGTCACTTCTTCTACCATAGTTATGCCTTATTATCATATTGTAACTATTTAATCATAATCTCTCCAAAATTAAAATCTGGAAAATCAAGTTTACCTAAAAACTTGCTTTTACTTTCTGTTTCAAAACAGAAGCGAGGACCCTCTTTGCCCCTTTCTGAGTTTTCTTGGCAAAAGCACACCTAGTGGCCATTAGAGGAACTACAGCCAGGAAGAATGTGGCAAATCAGCAGAAACGTAGCATAATATAGTATGGGTAAAAAAATGACTCAAACAGCCTTACATGAACATAAATAAATCCACAAACCAACATATGTTTAATTTAATATATACTGTATATGTGTCAGGCAGGCATGTGTTCTTGTCTGATTAAAAGTACTTATTAAATCAATAAAAGTGGCAGATAGATAGATAGTCACACATTCCAACACACACCACAATGACACATTAACTGGTGCGCATAGCGAGATTTAAGCAATATGACATCACATAGCTGTCAGCTCTCTGTGAAAACACACCATTTTGCTACAGTTGTGTGTGCATGCAAGAGTGTGTCTGATTGGCATTTGTTTCCAGTGGCACATCATCTACCACAAATACACAAAGACACACGCACACACTCACACATTTTCTCTCTCTCCTCGCAAAACTGCTGACAGCTAACAAACACACACCTTTCTAGCACTGTGGTCATCATTTCCCACCATGCTGTCACTTTCAGGGTGCTAATCCACCAGAGGAGTTTTAACTCATTTTGCCTGTAGCACTTTTGGTTTAGCTGAATGTGTCCTGTGAAGCACTTATGGTAGAGGAATTGCTTCTTCCAAGTTTCCCTCATTTATTTCCTAAAATCAAAACCATTTGGAGGGTGGAGAAGTACTCTGTGTTTAAATCCAAACATGATGGGTTTTAGGTTTGTAACCTAGAGCTTTCCAATGTGGTTATGATTTTTCAAATGCTTTGAACCTTCTCGTTTCCCCAGATTTCGAGTTTAATACTGTGATTCCAGAGTCTTGGAATTATGTCATTTAAACCAAAAGCAGACTTAAGTCATACTCCAGAGGGATATTAACCGATTTTAGACATTCAAGGGTACACTTGGAATATCACACAGGGATGTGTGACAGCATTTCACAAGGAAGGTTTGAACCCGTGCAGTCACAGTTCATGAACTATGTATCTGGCTAGTGTGCTGCTCAGCTAAAACACTTCAATCCCCTCCATTTATTTCCAGAACGCCAAACAGCTGACAATTTCATGCAGAAGGGCCAACAATTTCCAATGTTGTCATATATCCAGACATGTGTCAATTTTATGTCAGAGGATTAGATATGTCAGTTATTGTTCTACAGCATGAGAATGATGTCAACTTTCCTGCAGGGCCTTCTCTGCGGGATGTAGACAGCAAAGCAGCTGGCAATTCCTGCAAAGATGCCAACACATCACATAATTTACAAAAGTACTTCCTTACTCTTCAGCTCTGTCAGTCGCACCCTGGAGAGTTATAGAGGAAGAAAAGAATGATGTCATATTTCCAACAGCGCTCTAAATCTCAGATATTATTATGCTAATGCTCTGTGCACTGGAGGATGATGATGGTGGTGGTGGATAGAGTGGTGGTGATGATGATGGTGCTGGTCAGCGCAGTGGTCATGGTGGTGATGACAATGATGATGTAATCCTCCCTAAAGCCTTTGCCCTTTTATTTTTACAACGAGCAGTTTACCAATTCTCTCTGGAAAGTGGTGCAGGGAAAAAATCCTCCTCTGATATACTTCTTTTAATTAAAAAAACCCTCCATGACTGGAGGAGTCACTACTTTGTCTAATGTCTCCAGTAATGTATCTATTAATATTAATACCATTAATGTATCATCAATTGGAAGGAAAATTGAGTTTACTTTGAATTATAACATAATGTGTTGGTCTTTCAACGTTCACCAGAAAAGCATATCCCATTATAAAATGTCTCATATTTATACAAAATATGACTCAAACTGCAATGAAATGATTGTAATCTGAATAGGTAATTATGTCATTTGGTTCCATATAATCTACTGAACTTTTTTAGAATATATCACACTTTTTTTGTTAACCCTTTTTTAATCCTGGATATATAGAGTAATACTGTAATAGCAATAAGGGCTGAACGATTAATCGATTTTAAATCGAAATCGCGATTTTAAATGATGCGATTATCAAATCGCAAAGACTGCGAATTGTTTCTTTTTTTTCTTGTGTGTCAGTCATCCACACCAATTAGAAATGCTGTGCTCCACATGTACCAGCCATTGTTAACCAATCAGAAGTGGCCCATGATAGACAGATTGATCCAATCACCTGCCAAGTATTTTTGAAAGTGCCTGCCCTTTCCAAATGGCTTCCAATGGAGCTTTCCTAGATGGTTTGGTAAAACAAAGCATCTGAGTCAGGTTAGTGATGCTCCATCACATGTTTTACATCTATTACAGGGTGAATCTTAAACTGAAGCTTGACTTTAAAGCAACCCAACGGAAGTTTCATGTAAGTTTAGTTATTTCACTCGTAGCTCGGGCTGCGGGGGTGCTAGAGACGGGAGCACGATGATACGACCTTCCAGGCCGCATTTTACAATCCGTTGGGTCGCTTAAAAACAAATATCGCAAATCGAATCGCAATCGCAATATCTGTCAGAAAAATCGCAATTACATTATTTCCCCAAATTGTGCAGCCCTAATAGCAATAACAATGTTCTAACTCTTTTTGCAATAGAACATTGTCAAAAAAACAAATAATTATGTTTCTAAACAACCAACGTGCATACTTATTATCTTTCAGAAATAAATCTGTGCATATTATGTTTGCAGTTTTAAACACATGGTTACCTTTGTGAATTGAAACAAAACAAAACATAAAAACAACAACAACACTACTTGGTTTGGTTTAGTAAAAAAATATGCTTTGGCGTAATTTAAGAAAGTCTGTTTCCTGACTTGAACTATGTACTTTAAAATACGGTATGTCAATGTTAACTTATTGTTTACACGAAAAAAAACATTGGTCCCCTGGGTTAAAGTCCTGTGTTTGTGAAACACATGAACCCCAAGCAGTTTAACCCTTTAACTGCCAGCATCACCATTTGGTAGAGCACATTTTGTGTATCGATATCTTGTTGAAAAAAAAAAAATGTAAATCCATCTGATTCAGCCAGCTCTACCCTTTGGTTGACATGTTATGCACAAAACAACCTCTAGATGTCACTGTGGTTCGAACAGAAAGCCCTTCAGCTAGCTTCAACTGAGAAAGTTGGCAATGCTAAAAATCACTGCTGAAGAAATCACTCTTTTTGGTCAACTTTTGTAAGGTAACCATATCCTTTTTGACATATTTTAGTGGCAGGGCACTGACTGAACATAATTAGATAACTTGATGCACAAAAACAGTTTTAACAAGGGTGTAATTTTTTTTTTTTTAAATATGCTCAACCAATCGGTCGAATTGGCCTTTTATGGTAAGCTAGCAATATGACTTTTTCAGAGTTTCAGAGATGTTTTCCAATAAAATATGGTAAATAAATGGCTAGATTCATGGTAATATTACTAAATCTAGTACTGCCTTATGAGTCTCAGAGTGAAAGAGTGATAATAATTTATATAGCACCTTTCATGCATGGCATTCAGCCCAAAGTTGCACACAGATGAGCAAGTTAGGCCAACACAGGATATAGACATTTGCTGTTAGGCCAGTGGTTTCCTGTTAGGCCAATTCAGCATATACAGTAAGATGAGCAAGTCTTTTTTTATCATGAAAAACACTTTACATTACTTTTTCCATTTTTTTTTTTTACAATTATAATTTATTATCTTTTATGAATATATCTGGTTGTATATATTGCTCATTTTCCATAAAAGAAACAAATGTATTTGAGTTTGTGTTTTATTTGAGTTTGATGCATACAAATACTGTACTGTATATGATGATTGTTGAAAATGTACTTTTACCATAGAAGGCCAGTTCAACCAATTGGTAGAGGCTCATAAAAACAAAACTGTGTGGTCAGTCAAAAAATAAATAATAGTTTGTGCTTATTTGTGGCCCATTTGATAAGAAAATGCAAACAAATAATTTTTCCATAGCTTTTTTCTTGGTCCGGCAGTTAAAGGGTTAAACATGAAACTGCTCTTGTGAGAGCGTGTTACTATATATTCTTTCCATGATTTATGATGTGGTATCGATATATTTACATGTATATAGTGTTATCTCGTCAATACAATTATAGTCAATTGTCCTTATTCTACAAGCTGAGCAATTGGATACAGTACCATCTCCCCCACTCCACGGTAAAATAAACTACAATGATTAGGCTGATCTACTGTCATTACTGTGTTTTTCTCAATAGAGCCCACATGTTTATAATGAGTGTAAACTGTAGGCTCCAGTGCTGAAGAGGCAGTCCATCCTCTATCCCTACTCAGCCCTGATGATACTGTGCTCCTTCAAAAGCAATTACTTCAACATGCTCAAATTCCAAATGTGAGTGAATAACTGTATATCATCATGAACCCATGCTCCAGACAAACTATAGTCATCATTGTTTCCATTGTACTTTACTTTTCACTTATTTCCAAAGATTCCCTGCTATTTTCCAGTTCCACCCTTGTGTGTTAGTTCTGAACTATAAATTATTTCACTCTGCCACTGGGCTTCTTGCTCATTATGGCTAAACTGATAACACATGCGGAGGCGCTTTAACTGTTGAAACATTACAGCACTAAACAGCTGACTCTGCCAGAGCTCTTAAAGGGCCAGCACACGCAAAAATCAATTTGCAGCTAAAGAAATCAATTCAGTACAAGCCATGTTGTCAACATTGCTTTCATATTTTAAAGGATGCTACTGATGCAAGGATGAAAGGTTCAAAGCTCTTACTGGAATTGAAATCTATCAAACACTCTGATTCAGTGGTAAGAGGGATCACTCCTGCTTTAGTGTAGCCTAGTTGTGTTCCTATCCAAATTGTGCAGAGAAGAGCCAAAACTGAGTGTTGTTCTTCAACAGTTTGTGGGCATTTTTATCTTTGTTTGTTTCCATTGGTTTCAGTTGGTTTCATCAATCTTTCCTACATTTTCCCAGTTACACCCTTGTGTGTTGAACTATATCTAGTTTTACACAGGGCATTATGTCATTCTGCCTGCGGGGCTTTCCCACATTCGTGGCTCAGCTGATAACATGTGGTGGAGAACTGTTAAAACACATGGGTGTGTAGCGGTTTTAAACTCCTAACCCATATCAACGTTCCCTGAGAAACAGAGAGAGGAGGGGGGTTTGGCAAAGAAAACAGGTCCCTTTTTCCCCCACCAGCAACCATCAGCTTGAAATCTCATCTAAATTGTGATTACCTTGGCTGGATACAGTAACCCAGCCCATGTTATTGCAGGACGGCTACAGCTGTGCCTCACTCCATAAAACCCCCAAAATCATTCCCTAGCCATTGCCCTTACCTTGCTGATTTACAAACGTCACTTGAAAAACACTGCAGGAGTGCGCCTTTAAAAAAATGTGTGAGTGAAGCTGTTGAACTCCACATACTGTGTTGCCTGAGAGTTGTTTGACATCAGTGTAGGTTGTGGTTCCCCACTTTATCCTTTGTACAAACCTAACTTTACCACCATGTTTTGTGAGTCAGGGACATGAATAACACCTGACTCACCAAACTGGACTTGATATTTTTTCGGCAGTACACTAGTAGCCTATCCTTATTGTGTCAAACACTGCATACTGAACACTGCATACTGAACACATGTGCGAATACATTTTCATGCAGCTGTACAAAATGAATAACAAACCAAAACAGTTTAGCTGTGTATGTGGGGGAGGGAAGGACACTCTGAAATGAACTCAATTCCCACTGGGGCACTCACAGTATAAGCTCAGCTGATATGGACCCTTGAGAGGAAGTTGGACTTGTTTATGAAGGAAATGACATCATTGGGTTTGGATCAGACAATGACCTCATGCTGACAAGATAAAGGCAAAGAGACACTGAGAGAGAGAGAAAGAAAGAGAGCACTGTTAAATTAGGCTGCAGAAGTCACATGTACAAATAAAAGGTGGCTGAGTGCACCAGGGTTATTTTAAACCTCAAAGTTGAGTGCTTAATAGATTTGGCTGCTAAGTGACATTGGCTGATTTGTTTTGGATAATGTAACACTTATGGTCTATCTCTTTATTTGCTCGTCTCCACAAATATTCAATGTTCAAATGTAGGCCAAATTGTCTCACATGGGAAGAATGAGTGGAATTGTTTGCACCAGTGGCCTTGTCTCTTCAATACCGTGTATTCTGAAATATACACGGTGTTGGAAGATGGATTATGACACTAGGACATGACATTTGCTGTTTCCTCAACAAACATTCCACATTACAAGCATTAATACGACATGTGGTGATGATTTATTTATTGGGCACTGTGGGATACTGAACAACCTTAGTGGGCCAAAGCTTCAGATCTCTGATGCTACTTGTGGATTGAATCGAGACAATGAGCACAAGCAACAGAAAGATTAAAATATATTCCATTCAAACTTCAGAGTTTGTAAAAAGACCTAGGGAAGAATTCCAATGAATGTTTTAGCAGAACATTTCATTTTTCTTGGACAACCTCGACTCCTCTGGGATTAAAATAAACAAGATTCTCCAAAAAGTACAAATTATTAAAAGATACCAACCTATTTCTGTTTCGTACAAGTATTTACTTTTAATGTTGCTGTTCCATGCTCATTCTCAGTCAAGGAACCACTACAACTTTCCATAACAGCATTTTGCTGCCCTGCACTTTGGGCAAAGTGCTATGTGATGACCTCTAATTGTCCCGGGGATAGGGACAGCCTGATTGAAAATAAAAATCCTTTAACGCAAAAAAAATTACTCGAGGGGGTTTGGAAGAGCTGTTGGATCTCTCAAGAGCAGAGCTGGACTAAAGCCCAAAAACAAAGCTTGCTACTGGTTTAAGGATCTTAGAATATGCCCTGGATTATCGAGCGAGAACATGCCCAGGGACAGTGGTAATACTGATTTTGGCTAAAGAGGAATACTGGGTTGTGTAAGAGGCAGTTTGTTCTTGTTGTCAGTATAATGTCAGTATTCAGGGGATAACAATAATGGATTTGAACGGGGGGTGGTTTGTTGTTAGCCAACAGTAGTGCAGACAGTTGTTTCCCTGCATTTATCCATGATTGGTAGGCTAACGTAATTAGAAATGATCACCACTGCTAAAAGAAAAGAAAAAAAGTGTAATATGATCAGTTTCTTTGCTTTAAAAACGGCGTTTTATAAAAACCCCATTTACACGTGTAGCACAGTAAATGGCATGAAGATGAAAATAAACATAACAAAATAGGCATGTTTTGTGAATGATGTACAGATAGATGCAAGTATGTAATAAGAGGCTATAAAACACAAAAACATGACTAAGGAGGTGTTTAATATGTGTACATTATTTTGCTAGACTAAGTTTAATTGGAGGAATATACAGGAAATTCTAATCATCCCCAAAAATCTAAATTTGTATCAAAAAGGCCCAATGACTAAACATTATTGCACTACATGGTCAGTAGAACTGGGCAGTTTTATTCTGTAACTTTCTGTAAAAAACCCTAGTACCTTAATTAAAGTCACACTTAAATAGCCTGCACCACAGTCGTGACATTTAAAGTAGGAGGTAGGAGAATAAAAACAACTGCATTGTTGGCAGGTGGCAAAGAAAAGAAAAAAAGGCTGACCTTTACCTTTAGCACAGAAAAAACACATTCAATGAGTATTCAAGGCTTACAAGCTCCAAGAAGCAAGTTGCTTTTTTAATTATCTTAAAGAAAGTGCATTTGTTGCCTAACCACAGGAAGCTGTCAAAGCCGTGTGCTTAGCATGTTCACCCTCCACCCACACCACGTTCCAAGACTGCTATAATTGGTTGGGAGAATAAATAAATATGAATGTAATTTTTTTAGGAGACCTTTCATTATCTTAATAATTATCGAGATAGACATTATTTCACTCAATATCTCCTTTGGATAATAGTGTAGTATCTTAACAGGAGTTGTTAGGAACTATTAAGCAAATACCTTTGGGGTATTAGGGTTATTATAGGATGTCATTACATGAATGGCCCCTATGAGGATCAGCAGTTAACACTATGTTCGCATGGTCACGCACCAGCCAGTAACAGGCTGGTTCACTGCATCCACAAACAGAATCAATTACAAGACTACATCTATCATCATAACTCTTGGAGTACACTGCATCACAGACCAATGTTCGTTGTAAAAAGGTATGTTAGGATGAGTTTTAGTTAAGGCTATACTTCTACATAAATGTTTCGGGCAATACATTTCAGTTTTTTATAATGAAAACACTTTCAATGGCCTGTCAAGAATTATTTTTCCAGGTATTACGGCAATGAAGTAGTGAGTTAGTTTACACAAACAGAACGGTCCCATCTGGACTGATTAACATACTACATTGCTAATGCTAACTTTTAATGGTGTGATCATCTCACAAGCTCATTTGCAGTGAATTCTTAATGCAGAATTAGCATATTAGAACAACATATTGTCTCTCACTAGCCAGGGGCGCGATGCAAGGTGGTGTCAGATTCCATTTCTGTCTTAAGCTACAGCTTGAACAATGAACAGTAGTGTTCATTGAGACACTTTGAAGAAATAAAAGATCATGCAAAAGAATGTGTCCTTGAACAAGAATTCATTTGTATGTATTGCCTACTTGACATAAAAGTCAATCAAACATATGATGCATTGCACATGTGTTTTCTCAGAGTGCTTTCAGAATAAACACAAGAGTAGCCGTTAATGTGTATCCAGGTATGGAATCACTGTGTTCTGTTGAATGTGTCCAGCATACAAATGCATTTGAGTGAACTAAAATTGCATATTTGTTGCACACCCAAGCATTATTTAAAGCAGGATAGCCATTTAAATGTTTCTTTTTCAGCAAAGTATGATGATGAGATTTGATATCTAATCATTGAAATGCATGCAGCACAGACTGCAGTCTCATTGATCCGCCCACTACTACACACCCACCTTCCCCTCCAGACACACACACACACACACACACACACTGAAACTATGTCCTCTGCAGAATCTGTCGCACTAATAAGTCGCAGCGTCTCTTCATGCAAGAAAGAGGAAACATAAAATAAAAATGCAAACGCCGGCAACAGCCTTTTAATGTTGCTATAAATCAAGAAGGAGCGACAAAGGTAGCTGTTAGCTGTAGTGGAATAACTCCCTCTGCTAGACACACACACACACACAGATACACAGATACACACATACATACTCTCTCACACACACACACACACACACACACACACACACACACACACACACACACACACACGCATACAAAAAGACATTCTCACACGCGTATACAGACAGACAGACAGACAGACAGACTGATTCCCAGGATTAGGGTTGCCATTTTACACATGATTAACGTTGTAAAACTCAAACAAACCAAGTTCTTGATCAAGTTAAGGTCACCTGGGTTAAAGTCCTTTAGAAACAATGTGTTATATCTTAATAAAGACATTATGAAACATCTAATTGTAACCGGCAATCCATTTGTGTTCTATAGAAACCTAATCTCTACACCTAACTGCAAAGTGACATGATGCCCCTTGATGGAAGGATTGACCTCCACGCACATATCAAATGATTCCTCTTCAGTTAAAACATTCATATATATGGTATGCTACCCCAGCTATCATCACTCACAGTGCCTGGGAAGTACCACCGTGCATGGTATAGATAAGAGCTCTGATGAGTGTTTGTGGCCCTGAGTCACATATACACACAGGCCTCAGACCACCACTGGAGCCGATAATAACTCTGGCTATCAAAGTGGAGACAGGCTTTCTTTTCATCCCAGAGAAAGAGGTAGAGAGAGAGAGGGAGGAAGAAAGAGATAGGAGAGCAGAAGACAGGTGGGGAAAGGGAGGAGGAGGGGGGGCCGGCATATTTCACCTCCATTCACCTGCTGACATGGCCTTTCAAAGAAACCTTTCATTAGACCTTCAGAACAGTCAGCTTAGTCTGCCCATTGCCGTCAATTTAGCTGTCATATTACACTAGCTCAGTCCCATCTTTCATCTAGGGGATTTTTCATCTCATGATTTTCATACGGGAGGATTGGTGAAAGAGGTGCATGTGCGGAAAAGCCTCAGAAGTCTCAACATCTAATATATCAGTTAAGTGATTTAAGGTGTGCATGGTTAACCTGCACACACCTGAATCCACCTGAGCAGAAAAAACTGCTTAAGGGAGTAACACCTTAAAAGAGAGTCTTTCAGTATATCACAACAAAAAAGGTGTCTCTGTGTTACTTCATATTTGTTGTGTTCAGGCATAGATGATCCAGTACAATCTGTTACTCTTGGCAAAACAGCTTCAAACCGTTTTGCAGGCAGTGTTTCCTTAAATGTGTGCCAGGGCTTAAAATGGGCCATGACCCATTTTTTTATTCAAATATTACTTTTTTAGATTTTTTTTTCAGGTTTGGATTTACAAAGAGCTCTACAGCCAAGGTTCATTGCAGTTTTAAACAGACTCTTTTCTGGAATTGGTCGGGGCTAGGCTCGATCTTTTTGGCTGAGTGAGCTTTGCTTCAGATATGTGTGGTTCACATATGGGATCTCAATAAGTCCTTTCAGAGGGTGATAATTTATTCTGCCAACACCTCTTCTAAATCATTAACTTGAGGGGAAGTTAACCAAGCAAGCCTATTTCTTCACATAGTTGTACAGTAGGAGGAATGTTCCATGCATGCACGGGCACAGGGAGCGAGGGAGTAAGCGTGATATACAGAGAGAGAGAGACGCTCAAAGCTCTCACCTTTAAATAGAGCACATCAATAACATTCTGATGTTGATGTAAGACTTGAGAGGATTGGCTGGTTTTACTTTCCACAGCACAAGCTCAACCCTCTCTCTCTCTAAAGCTTTTTAGGCCACCCACAGATCATATAGAGACTCTCTATATACTCAACAGCTAGAGAGTGGCGTGTCAGCAACTTCTCATACCATCCTGCTGCCTCCCTCCTTCACTCCCTCTGTTGAGGCTGACCTTTACAGCTTCAGCGCCATTTATTCATGTAAGGATTATATAATCGATAATGGAAAACACAACAAAGAAACCCATGCATATATAAACATAGTATTTGTTTCAAGAAGTTGCTTAATCTTAATCTTTTCAGTTGTCAAATGCTGACCATCTGTGACCAATTTCCACAAAGAAGGGCAACGAGTTTGCAATTATGTCTGTTTGTGTTTTCAAACTAAGCAGGCCCGGTAATCCAAAGACACCATAAAACTTTGCAACCCCACTGTTTAACTGAGCTCTGGTATGCAAATGTGAAAGCGTCTTACTCTAAAAACGGAACAACTTTATATACAGTAGCCAAGCTGACACTGGGAAGCGTAGCAATTGTCATCCAATTGCTAGTGCACCGTCACTCCAACAGAAGAACTGCTAGCAGATCATTATATTACTTAGTTACAGTACAATGAAGGCATGAACCCTTGGATGTTGGCTAAAAGATACATTAAAAAAATCAACCATGTTGTGGAAAACTGAACAATATGTAGCTTTGCATGTTGTTAAAAAGGAATTAATAGAAATAGAAAGGTAATAAGAGCATCAGTGACACAAATCCTTATTAGTTGTATGTTAGAGCAGGGTTTCCCACACATAGACTATACTTGGGCGGGCCGCCCAGGTATATTAACGGCCGCCCAAGTATATTTCGCGACCCATTTAGGTTTTTTTTTTTTTAATACTTTTTTAATAATTTTTTTTTATATATTTTTTTTTTTTTTTTTGACCACGACGCCATCTGCGATCGATTAACTTGTGGACAATTATCCCTTGCTCCCTTGCACTGATCTCGCCTCCTTCTGGCCTGTTAAGTGGCCTGCCTCACACAGGGTGACTGGCTGTCCACATGATGTGGCCTGCCGACATGGCCACTGTCATACAGTTCATAAATCAAAGCCCTTGATTGGTCTCTGTGTGTCATTCAAGCTCGGGATAACCTCAGCTCAGGTGAGGTAAAGGACTCTCTGAGTGTTTAGATAGTTAACTTAGTCTAAGTTCTCAGTGGGTCTCAAACGGTGTGGTCACCATTTATGTAAACACATATTTCCATTTGAGAGGGTAGTGATTGGTCTAATGGATAGTGAGGTGGGCTGAAGATCGGAAGTCTGTGAGTTCAAATCCCGCTAGGAACACCACCACTAGTGTGCCCTTGAGTAAGGCACTTAGCCCTTAGTTACTCCAGGGAGAATGTCCCTGTAATCGGTCATTATAAGTCGCTTTGGATAAAAGCGTCAGCTAAATGAAATGTAATGTGATTAGTAAAATATGCATGAATAAATAAATAAAAAGTTAACTGGGTGAAAAAAGGTAAGATACACTTTTAAAACTTGTTGAGAGAAAACTAGTCTTTGCTGCTGCCTCAAAGAGGAGCAGGGGAGAGGAGGGAGACAGGAGAGGCTGATTCAGGAGCACAGACACACTCACAACTATAAATGAACCAAAAATAAATTAATAAACAAGTTTCAGTGTTTTTTTCATATTGGAAATGGTATGGTATTGGTTATGGCCATGATTTTATGATTATTGAAATGTATACAGTTCTGTTTAATATAGGTGTTTCCATAGATCTAGTCTCTATATTTTCCCCTCAAAATGCACCAGATTGATGCATTTAACTCCAAAATAAAATCTTACCGGGGGGGCATGCCCCTGGACCCCCATAGAGGATTTGAGGTCGACCCCCACTAAAAATCACATGGATAGGTTCCTAAATACATTATAAATACATTTATTTTTTTAAATAGTAACCCATTTCCATGTGTTCATATGTGGGTAGTAGATTTAAACTATAGGGCTATCATTATGGGCCCTGCCTGTACCTGTTCGCTCTGCCATTGCGTGAAGGGTCTGCTAACAAGCGACCAACAGAAAGGTTAATGTTGTTGCACGTCACCTCAACCCCCCCCCCCGCTAACACGACCCCCCCAAGTATATTTCAGATATGTGGGAAACAGATCTGTGGGAAACACTGGCAGTTAATGGACCAGCACCAGAGGTGTTCCCATACACACAGGCGTTGGAGCTGTTCTTCATGAAATCCCAGAAGGATGTGCTCTGACAAATAGTGCCATCTTTGCGCAAAATGATTATACAGGAATGAAAAGTCAATAAATAAAAAAAAGATTCGGGCACCCCCCCCCCGCCCGCTGCCACCACCCGCCCAAGTATATTTCAGATCTGTGGGAAACACTGTAGAGTCAAACTTGTGATGTGTAAGTTCTTCTGTTTTATCTGAGTCTGCACCTTTCTGAATATTTCTGATGCGGTATTATTATTGGAAATGAGTCAAATATACAGCATCTCTATAAGGGCAGGAGGATTAAATCATAGGCTTGAATAAACAACAGCATACTTGCGGTCAAAGCACAAGAACAAACTCCAAAACTCAATCATCATTCATTAATGGTTCAAAGGCCGTGAAGGGTTATATTGTAACACCCTCTGCCTGCCCTGGCTCCAGTGGTGATGTTCTGTAGCTATGCTTGACCTCAACCTCAATAAAAACTCCAAATGAAAACAGGGATCAATAAAGCTTCAGATATTACACAAAGTATTTCTTGAAGAGTATAACATAGACTGTTGATCTTCATGTGAATACAAGTTTTTTTGGATGTGAATTTGAAAAGAAAGTTCACCCAATAATACTCCTTCCTAAGACTTTTATAGAGGGTTAAAAACACATGATAACATTAAGATAACAGAGATACATCACCCAGTAATGTGTTTGCTTTTACACCCTATCCCCTCTATTTCCAGTTTTCTATCAAAGCCTGGTAAACCTCACATGCTATAGAAAGTGTATAGGTCTGCCAAAGACACCTTAACGTATTGGCACTGTAGAGTGACAAGCCAACCAACGTTATCAAAGTTAGCATTAACAAAAGTATCATTTGTCAATTTCGTTTGCATGAAGGCAAACATGATCAAATCAGAGTCCTGTATGGTGCAATAAACACAATCTGGGTCATGAAAGGTCGCAGTGTGGCCGCAAAACTGCAAAGACATTCAGATGCAAATAGAGTAACAGAAACCAACATTGAGGCAAACACACACATGCAGACAGACAAGCACAAACACACACGGTGTGGCCACCCAGGACGATTGAGAGAGATGGAAACTTTAACTGTGTTTATAACTCTGGATTATAGGGTAGACTGAGAAAGACGCAGCGCGAGAGAGAGAGAGAGAGAGAGAGAGAGAGAGAGAGAGAGAGGAGTTTCGGTTGCTCAGCTGTAAATAATTAAAATGCATCTCTCTCTCTCTCTCTCTCTCTCTCTCTCTCTCTCTCTCTCTCCTCTCTCTCTCTCTCTCTCTCTCTCTCTCTCTCTCTCTCTCTCTCTCTCTCTCTCTCTCTCTCTCTCTCTCTCTCTCTCTCTCTCTCTCTCTCTCTCTCTCTCTCTCTCTCTCTCTCTCTCTCTCTCTCTCACACTCTCTCTCACACACACACTCTCTCACACACACTCTCTCTCACACACACACTCTCACACACACACACACTAAACTATATTATCTTTATTATAACTTCCCTTCCTGATATATATTAGCTGTCGATTTTACAGAGCACAAGCGCAGCAGGCTTATCTTGTTAAAACACAAGGTGTGTGTGTGTGTGTGTGTGTGTGTGTGTGTGTGTGTGTGTGTGTGTGTGTGTGTGTGTGTGTGTGTGTGTGTGTGTGTGTGTCTGTTAGACTATGTGGTTACTAAGCTATGTCAGGTAGAAAAGGAATGGCAGGTTTTACCACTGCTGATAAACACACACAAGCAGTCGTACACACACACACACACACACACACACATACAAAAGGTGATACTGTTTGCAAATACGTTGATATTACAGTCAAGATGTTTGAGAGGAAAGCAAATCTTTATGACTGTTTCATTATTTGAATAGTGTTTTGAAAACTCAATCCAAATAAATCTTTCTGTTGCCTTTAAAAAAAACTCTGTCAGCTCCTGGTCAGGGGGGCTTGGGAGGCTAAAATGGTTCCTTTAATGACTTTGGATGGCTACATTTCCAAAACTCAGAAGTAATTGACTTTGAGCTGTGTGACTGACAAACCCTTGGAGTGGAGGTCAGTAACCCTACCCCTCAAATCCGTTTTGGCTACGACAAAAATATTTTTTAAAAGTTTGAAAGCCACTGTGAGTTAAAGTCAGCTGCAAACCATTTACTGTGGAGGCTGAAGACTAGCTGCCAGGTCTTAAACAGCATGTCTTATTGGCACAGCTAACACACAGCTGAAAGCCTTCTACATGAAAGACTTATTCTGTACAAGGCCTGGGGCTCATAAAAGACGTTTATAGTGTGAACAAGGATGGGAAGGTTACTTTCAACACGTCATCTATTTCATATCAGAATTATTCAATTAAACACTTACCGGTGGGGCATTTCTTTGGTAATACTTTTAAACCCACTCAAAATGATTCTCAACATGGCAAATACTAACTTTTAATAAGCATGTGAGCCAAGATAATGGGAACAGAAGTGATGCAGATGTTGTGCATTGGCATGAAAATAATCACAACTGCAATTATCAAGTGTTTAATACTAGCTTTGAATAGTATACAGTGCTGTGAGTTTAGTTTACAAGAGTATTGCAGGGTGCATATTAACCCTTAGACACCCAAATAGACCCATTGTTATCTTGTTTATAGGGGCACAGGGGTTTTTCAGGGGATATAGAAGGTCAACCGTGGATGTCAGTAATAATTCAGTCTAATGTTTCAGTTCCGATGCAGCTCAGCTCTGTGTTACTCTCATCCTACACATGTAATGAACATTGTGTTTGAGTCAGGCGACTTTTCGAATGTAGGTAGTTCAGTGTATAATGGCACATTTTTTATGCCAAATACAAACATTTTTGACCTCTCAAGAATGGATAGAAAAGGTAAAAAATCCCTCAAACAAACCACATTATAACACCAGAAATTGAGTAACACCATAGAAAAGTATATATCAAGTTCGCCGGAACCACCAGCAATCCCCCTGGTCTCAGAGGGTCAAGAAACAAGATGTATAGTCCTTTTTTAATATTTTCAATGTGGTGTTGCTTGGCTGCTTGCTTTGAAAAATTATTCTATTTTTTAAAGCAAAAACCCAGCGCAAACCAAAGCAACATACACGACACACTTAGCAATTACACACACTCAATCACACAACACACACACACACACACACACACACACACACACACACACACCATTGCGGTTTACTAAGTAGCCTGCCAAGCAACGCAGGGCCTGAGCCAAGGATTTGAACTGCTAGGGGTTAAGGGTTCAGTGAATGTCAGATGTGTAGCTCACTTTAAACATCAAAATACACATGCTCACACATACAAGTACATCTAATCCCACGCTGCATGTCCTTTTGACCCTAAAAAGGCCAAGGGGTCATGAACTATCAGGAACTTTAAAGACTTGAGCAGTTTGTACTCTGACATAGGAAACAAGTATCATTAATGTCCATCTGTTACATCGGATTCGACAGCTTTGATCTGTATTTCCTATCCGCTCCATTTTTTACGTTCTTCTTATTCAAAATATGACTTTGGTCCAATACATGGAAATACACTCTTGTAAAGAGAACATTCCCATGTGACAATGTGAAGAAGAAGCCTTCATCACAGTTGGCATAGGGGCATGGTAAAAGGCACACTGAGGGTAACACACATTTGATAAAATAAAACCCAAGTCATTGTTTGTTCAAAACTAATTCATTGGAAGTCTTTTGGCAAGTAACCTGCTTACCCTCTCCAAGGTTGTGAAGGCCAAACAGAGCCACAGAAAGAAGCGGCCTTAGGTAGAGGCGCAATCAGTGGGAACACCTGTGCGCAATTGGAGCATACCATGTAGTCTGGTGTATTGTCCTCTTTCTCCTTTTGCTTCCTATTTTCCTTACCCATTTTCTTGACTTCTCCTTTATCTTTTTACTTTTTTCCCCCTGTCTTTCCTTCATGACCAAGTAAAGATGAACAACAAAGAGAAAGCATTCCTATGAATTCAAATGAATTCCCCAACAAATCAATCAGATGAACAGGACCTTTTGAATGGTCCAAAGGTACCCTTAGACATAAATAAATCAATATCAGTAAACAGCACGAATGCAGAATGCATTCACCCCAGCTCCTGGTGGAATCACTGCAACTCCCTCTGCTAAACATCTTCAAAGCAGCTATTTCAAGATGTAGATATATGGATTCATCCCTTCAAAGCCCTATTTGAACCACCTGTAAACACGGACACTCAGACCAGAGAAAACTAGAGGAACTAAACTAAAGGAGCGTATTTGATGTAAGAGCTAAGACTTAAGATCCTAAAGGACTCATTGACAGAATATTCAATGATGCAGCTTTTTTTTTTATATATTTTGGAAATAATAATAAACTTTATTTATATAGCAGCTTTCATGCAAGATGCAGTCCAAAGTGATTTACAGAGAAAGACAAGATTCAAAATAAAGAGTGAGGAACATCATTAAAAACAAGTTATAAACAAACAGAAAGCGTTATATCACAGAACCATAAAACAATACAAAAGTAACAGTGATACCACTAAAATAACCCCAGATTAAAAAGAAAGGTACTACTTTTAAAAATTCTAATGGAGTTTGCTGTTCTAAGATCCAATATAAATTTAAATTAAATGAAGCCCCTTAAAAAAATCCAATGTACAACATTTATTTAGGGCCCTTCAATTGCTAACACTACAAATCCAACAATCAACCGACTTCTCAATTATTTCAACTAAATCGAGTTAAAATAATTGAGAAAATAAACTTTAAACAGGCAGCACACAATGGTGGAATACTTGTATATGATGAACAAAAACTGTAAAAAAAAAAAAAAGCATAAAAATGTATTTACCCCAACAAAAAGAACTATTCCCTATAGGAGACATAATGCGTCTTAAGTTGATTTCGTCCGGTCGGTTGGGGTTGTCAAATGACTGACCTTTCTGCAACCTCTCAAACCAACCTGGACTGTTTTTTTCTTGCTGCCAGCCCACTCTTAACCTCGATCCTTCTCCAGTCTTCCCCTACCTCACCCTCCCCCCTTTCCATCTCTCTATCATCTCATCCCCCTCCACCTCTATTCATCCCATCCATCTATCTGTATCCACACCCACCTTCCTTCCCTTCCTTCACTTTTCCCATAAGTCTAACCTTTGCAATGTCAAGTCCTTACTTTTTCATTATGATTATACAATAGACCCCGTACCTATTTTACTCTTTGTCAGGCACAACAGTAGTGATTACAATCTCAATCTCCTAAATGCCCTCATGCAGGAAATACTCAATTTCCTTTATAACCTTTAATTTCACTCTCAATCACCATAACCTTTCATTTTGTCCACAACAAAAGGACTGTTATGTTCACAGTGGCCTGACATGGATTTATAATAGGCCTTATCATCACAAATAATGGAAATGCTTCATTTTGCCCTTTTGCCGCATTTCATACCAAGTGATAACAATTATGATTAAACACATTTTTGATAACCAGGTAATTCAAGTTAATGTTGAAATACAAAACTGATAACAGGAAGATTAAAGTGTTGGCTGTGGTGTAGGGTCAGTTCACTTAACCTCAATCCACCTTGAAACAACAGTTTACTGTACCTCATGTTCACCACTGTTGGGTTCTCAACATATTTCTAAAAAGGACTTTTCATGAAGAATGTTTGTTTACTTACAAACATTATTAAAGGATTATTCAGAAAAATAAGCTTGTTAAACTGCAGATTACATTTTTTGCTTTTAATGAGATTACGAAAATACACCCTAAAATGAAGCCTGTTAGCCTGTTAGGATTTTAGACAATTATAGACCTGGGTGTCTTACCAATGTGTCTTTGAACGAGACATAGAATAATCTACAGTCAACCAAGTAACTTCATTGTAACTATCATTTCAATGCCGTGATAACTGAGTTGCGTGAGGTTTATTTGATCAAAATAGTGTCTTGGTTCTCTATTTATTGTGGTCTTTAAGTCGTAAAATCTAACTCTAATACAAAGCACATTGGGATGTCAAGTGAAAGGTATTTCAGGGTGTACTTTCTCAGTAAGAGGTGTTAGAATTGGGACCGAATTAATCTTTATAACTGTCTGTGTCACCTCTCGCCACGTCTGGCCAAAAAGGATCCTCTTTCTGCGCTCCCCTTATCTCTTCTAACCTTATCTCACAAATGGGCCCCATGCAGACACACAATCATCATATACATCAAATGGCACCAAAGTGGACAAACACACACTATGCACACATATCACACACATTAATGGCACAGGACTTGATCTTTTTCCATTTGCGGTGAAAGACACGACGCATTAAAAAAAGGAGGAGAGTGAGACCCCTTTTTTTCGCAGATGAAATGAAAGGCTCATGTTGCAGCGATCTGTCAAAGCCAGCAAAGGTTCAATGCTGGGTCAGACTACCGGGGGATTTTTCACAGTGTTCTCTCTCAAATTACATGGTGGTAGAGAGGAATACAAGGAGAGGAAGCGGTGATACGAGACAGCTGTGGCAAAGGGAGAAAGATTGATATATTCACAGAGAGGGAGAAGGAGATAAAGAAAGTATACGGCTTCAAAGAAAATATTCATGAAGCTCAGAGTTCACTTTGTCTTGCTGAAGGACTTTTTGCCACATCTTAAGATAATTAGGCAACAGTACTAAATAGAGCATGGCATTGTGAGAGACTAATTGGTTCCGGTCATTTTAATGCAGAGTTCGTAGAGAAAGTGAGACTGAGAGGCAGAAAAGAGGCAGCGAGGAAGGAAAAGATAACAGGTGGATGGAGGGCCAGTGGGGCAGTATCAACATCAAGGCCATATCTAGATGTACACTTTGCATCTATCTCCCTATGGCTCTCTGGTTCCCCTCTCTCATCCTGTTACTCTCTATTGCCGTGTCCTCTTCACTGGATATAACTCTCTTTTTCACTTCTCCTGTTTCAGACACACACACAAGCTACAGAGTCAGTTCAATCACCAACTGAAAATGACCGTAGGCACTGAGAGAGAAGAGAAAGACATTGTGTGAGTGTGTGAGGGGGGAGAGAGAGGTAATGAGACATAGAAAGAGGGTGGGGGGATGATATGTGGGTGACAGACATAGAGGAGAGCGAATTGGAAGAGGGGACAGTCTGAGAGGGGGGTTTCTTCATCCAATGGAAGTTGGGGTTAAAAAGTCGAAGGCATCATAAGCATCAAAGGCAGACTACAGAGGCCATTCTTTAGCTGTCTTCCCTTTTCAAATACAAGGCTATAGTGTTAGACTTATGGTTCATTCCTGTTCGCTAAAGATGTTCCTATTGTGTGCAATGAGCAATGGAAGACAGCCACAGAGCGCATTTCTGAATTCAGAATTTGAAAAATCCTTTTAATATTCATCCATGCAATTATGGGACTGTGAATGGATTGTTCCTACGCTTGTGCTTTATTCATTTTAGCAAGACTGAGCACCACTTCAAGAGCTGCATACTGCTATGGAATAATCAGCGCTATAAAACAGCTTGTTGTCAGTACTTCTGACTGACTGCAGGATTAGAAATGTACAAACACACAGATATAACTGCATTAGCCTTGATTTTAATGTGATCATGCCAACCCAAAATTACCACTTGTATGTTGCTTAGCAACCACAACTTGTTTAGCTGCCGTTCAAGGATTTTGCTGAGAGAGAAAAAAATAACATTTAAATCTTAACAATTAAAAGTCTTGCACAGATTTGGCCTTTGTTATTGTTCCAATGTATTACTACTAGAATGTCATTCGAGCAATGAGCAGTACGAGGTTGTTCTTTACATCTTCAGAGCAGCTTGGGGCCTTTGTTATGGCACTTAGGTTTAATCATCAATAAAATATGTATTATTCAATTCACCATACAGAAAGTAAGTGTTCAAATATGAAATCCAAGAACACTTTCAGCGTAGCAGTAAAACTGAAATTATGAAAAAACAGTGAAACCCCAACTCTAAAACATGACCACAGGGAAAATACAAAAGGAACCGCTTGCCATGTTACCTATCACGCCTCACCATATAACATCTGACAAAGCTGAACAGCCATAAAAAAATAATCTAGAGGGAAATAAAAGATAAGTGTGCCAGAGCACCAAGAAAATGAATACATTTCTCTCTGCACTGTTACTCGGGAAAATGAATCAGGGTATAGGGAAGTGGCACATTTAGGAGTTATAAACAACTCACAGAAAGATCACAGAGATTACACAGACAAAACTGCAGAGGGAAGAAATCACAGCACACAACTAGGAAAAAAGCAAAGTGGGGAAATGCAACAAGATCCAGCTTAGAAACAGACAAGTGGATACAAGCATCAAAACAGTACGAGCCAGGAGGAAAACGATGACACTGAGAGAAGAAAGGAGATGCAATACACACGCGGAGAGTGTATAAGGAAACACAAATACAGGAGAGGGAGGAAAATGAATTGGATGCACTGAAAACAAGGACTGGTTTTTTTGTGTTTTTCCTCACTGCAATGAAATCACAGCAGTTCATCTCTCCAATTTGAACTGCCCTTCCGGGGAATATCTGCCAACAATCAAGAAAAGGTGAAATAACGGCTATTAAATAAAACAATATAAACTATTGACTCTAAAAGACAACATTTCCTGAACACAAAAACATGCTGTGGTGCACATGAGAATTTGGAGCTCTGGTATTTAGTCACAAACATGTCAAAGGATTAAAAAGGACTTTGTGGCAGCAGATAATCGTTGTCATTAGTAACCCCTTGAAGCCACTTAGCACTTGGTTATGGCTGCTACTGTACCTCTGGAACTGTAATGTCCCCCCATTTGTGCAAGATCATCATCTGACTCAGGATCTAGGGATATCAGGTGAAGGAGCCACAGTGGGCCTTACATCAAAAGAGATTTGCATCAGTAGAGGGCTACATTAAATGAAGGAGAAGGAGTAATGCCACACTGAGCAGAGCTTGAGTTGCATATTTAAGAATGGCCACACTGGAGCCCCTTAAGAGTGGTTAAAAAAAAGTATAAGAGAGGTTGGAAAAAGATATTAAGTGGGGAGAAACATCTACGCAGGGAGTGAGTTAATGTCCCGTTTCGAGAGGGAAGGTCAACCTTATGCAACCCTGTCTCCTAAAAATTACGTTCCCACAGAACTAAACTGCATTCACAAATACGTTTAGCTAGAAACGTATTTTCTCCCACGTTACGTTTGTTATGAACGTATCTTAAATACGTTTATTTTCTACATATCTTTGCCATTTATTGTCTTGCTTATAATAATGATAATAGTCATTTATAAATATCATTTTAGAGCACACATTTGAAATCGACAATCGGGCTCGATATATGGTTGAATTCAAATAAGTAGGCGAGGCTGTCATTTCGCCAGCTGTTACTCTCATGAGCGAGGCAGAACATAATAGTTTTAACATGCCAAAAAGCTGCTGTGTCGTTTATTGCACCTCAAACATTAAAACAAATCCAGAGTTACGTGTTTCTGTACTTCCTCTAAGAAGAAAGGACAGTCAAAGAAGATCTCTGCGGCTTCAGGCTTGATCGCCGTTCAAATGACAGCGTTGGTTTCCCCAAAAGTGGGCGGGGCTGTAAAGTGACATAGATTTTACTCTCATCTATTATTCAAAACCATTCTATTTATTCTAACGTAAATTACATGCCAGTGTTTTATCTTTTTATTTAGCGATTTGTTTTCGCATGAATAACTGGGAATGTTTTCATGTTGAACCGGAAGTACGTCACTTCACTTTGTCTTCTTCGTCCCTTTTACGTTCCAGACAATGCATGGCTCAGCGTAACAGACTGAACAGCGACCCCAGGTGTATCTACATTGGAATTACATCTTCATTACTGAAGGTAAAATACTGTACCTAGTGTTTGTTAACTGTTTTTTTTAATGCAGTTGGCTTTTCTTAATGGTTACAATATTGCTACAGTGTATGAGTTATATCTGAAGCAAATTATGTTCTCATTGATAACACTCCGTTCGATGTCTCACTATGGGATGCGCCTCATCGCGGAGCAAACAGAAGCATCAATCTCATTACGCCAATGCTGATTGGCTGGTGATCTTTGACGTCAACGTCAGGGGAAATCACCCCCTATAAGTAGCCTGCGCCACGACGCATGCGTCATTCAAACACCTCTTCTCGCTTCAGAGCACATCTCTAATGGTAGCCGGGCTAGCTTAACAGTCCACAGACTGAACCAAAAGCTAATTTCGGTCGACGGGCGTTAGCCGGCTACCCTATTCTGCCTCGCAGAAGAGTATAGTACTAACACACCAGTTAGTATTATAATCAACCTCGCCGTTCTTCCTCTGGAATTAAGGTACGGTTTTGATTCTCAAATTAGCAACACATCCGTTGCCAGCTTGTGTTTTTTCCCTCACTGCCGACACCACGGTAGCGAGGACGTTTTTTTCTTTTCTCTTCTCACGGAGGAGAAAAGGATTAAAAGAATATTACCACACCAGGTAATATTCTTTGAGGAAAAACCCACACTGTCCTTTTTTCTCCGGATTAAAGACAGATTGGTAACACCTTTTTTCTCGACGTACATGTTAAGAGCGGGTCCTCTCCACGCCTCGCGGCGAACGAGATGGACGCCTCTCTCCCTCACACCAGAGGAGTCAGGGACTCGGAGGCTCGACTCGGAGGCTGCGGGTTGAAGATATCAGGCACAGACTCACACCAGGTCTGCTCGTCCTGCCTCGGGCTGGAACACGCCCAGGAGGCTATCGACAACCCCGGCTCGTGCGGACATTGTGCCCGCCTCACTATGAAGAGCCTCCGCCGACGGTTAGCACGACAAGCTAGCTTGTCAGGACAGGATCCCCTCATGTCCATTAATTTGCCGGCTGGCAATCAAGACGCGGGGGCGTCCGCCGCAGAGTTTGAGCCCCTCATCATTACGGTCTGGGGCTCATCAACAGCGGCAGCCGCGGAACCGGATTCCCGCTCCATATCAGGCCGGGACCCGGTGGCGGCAAGAGACGCGGAAACGGGGCCCCACGCTATACCAAGCTGGGGCTCCCGGCTGGACCTCACCATGGTTTCACCCGCGGAGGATGTCCTAGTGGATTACATGAAGGACGAAGAGGATGCCTCTGAGTTCCTCCTGTCTGATTCGGATGAGCAAGAAGACGACATCTTCGTGTCATCAGCTCAGGCTGCAAAGCCGGGAGCGATGGCTGCTCTCCCGGGCGATATCACACCAGCTTCGCCCTGTCTAAGCATGGACCTGCAAGCCGTGTGTCAGCGCGCTGCGTCCAGGCTAGACATCCCGTGGCCCGAAATGGCCAAGGAGACCTCCAGGTCCCGTTACGAGGGGAAACATTTTCCCCAAACAACGAGGACGAAGAGGCAACTCCTTCCGGTCTTCCCGGAGATGTTGGATGAGGTGTCGGTCTCGTGGAGAGACCGGCCCTTTAGCAACAAGGCCCCAATCCAGGGTGCCTCCTCCCTTGACTGTGACGGTATGGAGAGGCTCAGCTTGCTCCGCATACCGCCTATGGAACCGCTGGTGGCAACCCACCTCCTACCGAGGATGGGCCCGTCACCAAGCAGGAACCCCACACTGCCAGCGAAGGCGGACCGATTCCAGTCGACCATGACTGAACGGTCCTACAGAGCCGCAGCATTGTCCGCCAGGGCTCTAAACGTTTCCTCGATGCAAACCGCGTACCAAGCGGAGCTCTGTGAGGATCTGTCGAGCAATCCTGGACCGGCCACTCTGGACGAGATAGCCGCGGTCACAGACATTTGTCTCCGTGTCCAAGGCTGCGCCGTCCAGGCCACGGGCAAGGTAATGGGGATCAGGTGCAGGAAAGAGCTAGATGGCTCAACCTCACCAACCTCCCAGACCGGGAAAAGGAAGATCTGCTAGATATGCCCATCGTTCCCGAGGGGATTTTCGGCTCCGCTCTCGCTTCCATGCAGAGGAAGTGCGAGTTGAAAAAGAAGGAAGACGAGGCCCTCCACCTCTGTCTCCCTCGAAGGGTCCAGCCGCTGCCTTCGCAACAGCGGCCCTTCGCCCAAGCTGCTCCGAACCCTGCTAGGTTTAAAGTACCAGGTCAGCAGAGGTCGCAGCCCACCCAGAGTCCCCAGCCCAGGCAGGAGAAGAGGGCGAGTTGGCCTAGAAAATCTCTGGTTCCGGCTGCAGCCCAGGCGCAACCAACCCAAAATTTCGGCCAGCAGTCGAGGAGGAAGAAGCGAGCGGCATGACAGCCCCTCCTTCTCCCCTCTGTGACAGAGCTGCTTTCCCCGGCTCAAAACGTGTTCCCGCTGCCTCGAGAGATACCTCAACGTCATCCTCAAGTCCGCATAAAACATCTTTCACATCTTTGTTGTTTAAATAAACCATTTTCCGCTGACGCATCCAGGCTTCGGCCAAGGGCGCAGCTCAAAAAAATGAAAAGAAAAACAATAAACAGTCCGCTAACTATAAATCCCCTTTTGAGAGCAGCTACAGCCTCTCTCAAAAGGCGGATAATAAACGGGTCTGTCAAGGCACCACCGTCACGCGCATGCGCAGTGCCGGTTGGGGCCGTGAAGGCACCACCGTCACGCGCAGTGAAAGGTGGGGATTGTTGAAATGGGGTACCACCGTGTTCAGACACTAGAGGGCCCCATAACACAACAAACAGAGTCTCAGAGGGCAAGAGATGTGACATCTCCGCTGGCTCTAAGGAGCACACAGTGGAAGACGCTCACAACATCTGCTTGGGTTTTCAAGACAGTAACACGGGGTTACAGACTCCAATTCGCTGTCACCCCCCCTCGTTTCTCGGGCATTTTTTATTCACAAGCCCGGGGAGAGTCAGCCCATATTCTAGAGAGAGAGATCCTCTCACTTCTAGAAAAGAGGGCTATATCTATTGTACCTGCCGAGCAGAGTCAGAGTGGCTTTTATTCCAAGTATTTCCTCGTTCCCAAACGAGGAGGGAACGGAATTCGGCCAATACTGGATTTGAGGGTTCTGAACAAATATCTAAAAAGATACAAATTCAGAATGCTCACTCACACATCTCTGCTGCGTCTCGTGCGACAAGATGACTGGTTTACATCAGTCGACCTGAAAGATGCGTATTTCCACATCCCAGTATATTATCCACACAGGAAATATCTGAGGTTCACATTTCAGGGGATCTGTTACGAATACAGAGTACTTCCCTTCGGCCTGTCTCTCAGTCCAAGAGTGTTTGTATGATGTACGGAAGCCGCGATAGCCCCGTTAAGACAACAGGGTATTCGCCTGGCAACCTACCTGGACGAATGGCTGCTTCTCGCACAGTCGGAGCAGGAGGCTATTACGCAGACAAATGTCCTCGTAAAGCACCTGCTCAACCTGGGTTTCATAATAAACACAGAGAAGAGCATGTTGTGCCCCGCGCAGACTATACTCTTCCTGGGTTTACACCTGAACTCGGTGCCCTTTTCAGCTCACCTGTCAGCGGAAAGAGTGAAAGCTTTCAGAGCTTGTCTCGCTCAATTCCAGCTGCGCAAACATGTTCTCTTCAGAACATGCCTGCGGTTAATGGGGCTCATGGCATCAGCCATCCTGGTCGTACGACTAGGACGCTTACACATGAGGGAGTTTCAGCGCTGGGTAGCCGCCTTAAAACTAAACCCGCGCGTCATGGCGCGCGGAGAGTAATGGTTACTGTGAAATGCGTAACGGCACTGCGCCACTGGCTGCACCCGACTTTTCTAGTACGGGGCGTGCCTATGGGTGTTGTCCTTTCACAGAAGGTGGTCACCACGGACGCATGTCTGACAGGTTGGGGAGGTATTTATGAAGGCCGTCCGGTGAGGGGTCTCTGGAGCAGAGACCTCCAGCGGGCGTACATAAATTACCTAGAGCTTTTAGCGATGTTCCTCACCCTAAAACGCTTTCTGCCTTTTCTCAGAGGACACCATGTCCTCGTGAGGACAGACAATACGACTACAATATCGTATATAAACTGCCAAGGGGGTTTGCGTTCTCTCCAGTTACACATGCTGGCACGCAAACTGATCTTATGGAGCAGCGGGGGTCTCCTCTCTCTGAGAGCGACGCACGTACCGGGAGTGATGAACCTCGGGGCAGATCTACTGTCCAGAGGTATACCAGTTTATGCAGACTGGACTCTACATCCAAGGATTGTGAGCCAGCTGTGGGTGCGTTATGGTAGAGCCACGGTGGACCTGTTCGCATCAAAAGAAAATGCTCAATGTCAGCTGTTCTTTTCGATGCGCGACTTAAACGCACCGTTAGGCGTGGACGCACTCGCACATGTTTGGCCTTCGGGCCTTCTGTACGCGTTCCCACCCTTGGCTCTGATTCCCCAAACTCTGGCCAGAGTGAGGGAACAACGCCACACACTTATCCTGATAGCTCCGCACTGGCCCGCTATGTACTGGCTGGCGGAGATTTATCAGCTGCTGTGCGGGCAGCCATGGCAGCTCCCGCTACGCAGGGACATACTGTCCCAGGCGGGGGGGGGCGATCTTTCACCCACACCCAGAGTGCTTGGCCTTATGGGCCTGGCCCGTGAGTGATAAACACTATTCAGAGTGCGAGAGATTCCTACACCAGGTCTCTCTAATATAGTGCTGTTACTGGTCCTGGCTTCCGCCAGGCGAGCCAGTAATTAGAGATGTCCCGATCCGATCACGTGATCGGGGATCGTGAGCCGATCACGTGATTTTCAAAAGATCGGAATCGGGAGAAAAAAATCAGGGATCGGGATTTTTTTTTTTTTTTTTTTTATAAAATATTTTTATTTTATTTAATGTTACAAAACAAAAATGACCATGTTCACGTCTTAAAGTCATCCTGAGGACTTAATTTTGGTTTAAAATTACACAACATCATGTATGTGTTGCTTTCTTTGGGCTTGTTTTCATAGACCTGGTTGCTTATTTCTCTGAAATCTGGCAACAGAGTGGGCACAGTGTCTAATAGTAGCAGTAAGCTAACGAGAGGCTACGTTCAGCTGGTGTCTCGGGAGTCGGGACAGAGAAAATGTCAGGAGTTTGGAAGTATTATAAAATTGAAAGCGAAGGCAGTGTAACAGCCAGATGCAATGTTTGCAAGGCAGAGGTTCCGCGTGGTGGAAAGAACAGAGCTACGTTCAACACGACCAATCTAATACGCTACCTGAGAAACAAACACCAACAACAACACGGCGAGTACACAGCGGCCACTCAGGTAACGGCACTGAAACAACCGACACTTTCAGAGACTTTTAAAAGGAAAGAGAAACTGCCCCAGAACAGTGAAAAGGCCAACACAATAACAGCCAAGATAGCTGAATTCATCGCGTTGGATGACCAGCCGTTATCTGTTACCTTTTTGTTCTCTTAATGCATTGCATAAAGATCGGATCGGGAAAAATCGGTATCGGCAGATTGTCAAAATCAAATGATCGGAATCGGATCGGGAGCAAAAAAAGGTGATCGGGACATCCCTACCAGTAATGTTTCCATGCACTATCTGTACATATTTTTTCACACACTCGGTTCACCCCAGGGCAAACGAGAGTGTTGTTGAAGCCCAACCCTGTCCTTATACTCAAGGTGGTTGGGTCATGTACCCCAATGGACATTGAGGCATTTCCTCCGCCGCTGTGTCCCTCCGGGGAACAGCAGCCGGATTTGCTGTGTCCAGTTTGTGCTTACGCACCTGTATGGACAGATCAGGGGTGCTTGTCATAATGACCAACTCCTGGTGTCCTGGGCTAACCCTTATAAGGGCAAGCCTGTTACTAAGCAACGGCTTTCCCACTGTTTTGTGGAAGCAATTGCTTTGGGGCCCATACGAGTCAGAGTTCGCAGGCACCCTCGGGTCCGCGAGCTCTTTCGACTCAGGGTCTGGCTGCATCCTGGGCTCTGTCCAGGATGCCTCCCATCCAAGACATTGGTGCAGCGGCGAGCTGGTCCTCGCCGCTCACTTTTGTCCGCCTCTTAACAGGCTGGGCGTTCTGCTCCCAGTGTGACTCAAGCAGTGCTGGGCACCTGGTTGAGTCAGAGCTCTACCT
Source organism: Pseudochaenichthys georgianus (assembly GCF_902827115.2). Classification (NCBI taxonomy): domain Eukaryota; kingdom Metazoa; phylum Chordata; class Actinopteri; order Perciformes; family Channichthyidae; genus Pseudochaenichthys; species Pseudochaenichthys georgianus. The sequence continues at coordinate 21,586,677 of NC_047518.2, forward strand.
GTTTAGTTCTGGTTGGTTTGGTGATTTTCGAGATAAGCTCGTCTGGCAATACGGGAGCTACAATTTCCCATAGTGAGACATCGAATGGAGTGTTATGAATGAGAACTATAGGTTACTTACGTAACCCCAGGACTCAGAGTAACATGAAGTGAGATGTCTCACCAGACGGCCCTCCTTGCTATGGTGAAGCGAGAAGAGGTGCTTATTTTGAATGACGCATGCGTCGTGGTGCAGGCTACTTATAGGGGGTGATTTCCCCTGACGTTGACGTCAAAGATCACCAGCCAATCAGGATTGGCGTAATGAGATTGATGCTTCTGTTTGCTCCGCGATGAGGCGGATCCCATAGTGAGACATCTCACTTCATGTTACTCTGAGAACTGGGGTTACGTAAGTAACCTATAGTTTCTGAAGATGTGTAGTCAATTCCACCCTTCAATGTAGCATAAATGTGAACTTTCAGCAGGAACAATACCGGAAACAGACGTAGGAAAGATCCTCAGCTCGCTGATTGGATGTTTTAGCCGCAATGCATGTTGGGATATGGTGTTTATGCGATGTGAAATCCGAAAACTTTTTTTTTTTTTAAATAATACTTTATTCCGAGTTTTCTTGCTTTTCTCTTTGAAAGTCATCACATAACGCCATTATAATACACGGTTTGGCTGTATTAAATATTACACATCTGCCGTAGTTCTTTATGTATAGAGCCCTGATGAGAAGACTTCTGGACAAACTTGAAGAACTGCCACCGAAACTGAATACGTGACTCATAAATATATCAACAATTAAACAACATCTTACATTTCTTTTCACAAAATACGTCTCCTTGCAGTATCAATAGTAATTTGGCTGACTTTTATATTTGATCCAATTGGTAGATAGGTTATATTTACACCATAACGGTGCTCACAGCTGATAGACAAGGACTTGTAGTTTTTAAAGATATTACTGATTTTCTTTGAATATAAGAATGTAAATACTTGAGAGTTGAGAGACTAGTCAGGGGTTTTGGGTGATGGGAGACACATCTATGGAATCACAATTTCAATAGCTTACCATTGAATGACGGATATACCTTTCTGTCAGTGATGTTTTACAAATCAGATATTAATGTGTAGAAGTAAAACATGAGAAATAGTATAGCAATATCCTGTAAAAACATGAATAAAACTACACATCTTCAGATGTTATACATACATAAGTGTCCTACACTAATAATACAAAGTTATTATTAGTATGCTGTGTGTACCTTGTGTGCACCGCCTAGTGGTTAAAGCACGTTATTGAATTATTTTTGTTGAATAATGTTATTTTTGTTGAATAATGTTATTTGATGAAAATAATATTAAGAGTACATACTTTCATAGGGGGAAAGTAGAAGGTATTTACCTTCTACTTTCCCCCTTTTCCCCATAGAAATACAATATATAAAAAATCAAGAAGATACTGTAAGTGATCTCTACAATAAAACAGTTTAGTGCTGGATGTACAAAGATATTAATATGAGGAGGTGCAAAACAGAAAAACTAATTAACCTTTATTAACACATTAAAGAATACTTTAGGTTAAGGTCTTCTTTCAAATACGAAAAAAGCTTTGGGGGTATCTATCTACAGATAAATATTAAGCCTGACAAAGTACTTAACGTCTAATATATTGCTTTTCTGCAATGTTAACTATGTTGAAGCACTTATTTTAACTGATATTATACACATTAATTATACTCTTATGTATGTAGATAGTATAAGAAATGTGCAGAATATGACAGTTTAATGGTGGAGGTATACACATATTGATAGATGTCACTGTTGAGGAACCTGTGACCCAATTTGTTAATTAATTTGTTAATTCATTGCATAACAACACAATAGTTGTGTATATGATATGTCAATAAACCTTAGAAAATCTTGAAATCTTGAAAGGAATGTGCAAAATAGCAATTATATACAGTTTTTAATGAACTATTAGTAGAGAATAACGAGTAATGAATATACTTTATAAAGATCTGCAGATAAATGTTTTGTCTTCTCAAGCACCAACAATCAAATATCTCTGTTGGCACTTGACAATCACCTTTCCTTCATTTTTACCACGTCCGGTTCCTTCGATAAAAAGCAATGCAATTTCTCCATAGGGTTTTGGAAAATAGCTCCAAATAAGGTCTGGGTTTGACACAAATTGAAGAGACGTATCACGTTTTGTTCTACGACATTAAATACATCAGCAGTGACCCCGCTGGTGATTTTTGAAGAGTTTACGTGTCTGAAAAACGATGGTTGTTAACAAGTGGCTGAATAGGACTACAGAAGTTGTCCAGGCCGTTTTAGGTCATTACACTGAACACGTAAAACACTCCCGCTAAGTTTGTTTGCCCTGTTCTGCTTGAAAGCAAGTACTTGCCTCCTGCAAACTGTTCAAACAAACACTTCAACTTGTACAATTTACAATCTGTATGTTTGAATATGGATCTTAAGTTGGCGTGACGTTGAAGCAGCGACCCTGCTGTAGTTCCTTTATAGCATAACAGGTTTTAGGACGCGTCACTGCGGTTCTCTACAGCATGTGTAGTTCTGGGGGGAGTTTGAGTCCAGTTTTGAATAGTCTGCCGTGGTTTCGTTCCATTTCAAAGAGCTTGACGCTCGGCGTAACCTTGGCGCACTGCCACTCCAACATCCAATCCCAGAGCTTGAAGATTAATCACAGAGTTTGTCAACGGGACTGTAGTCCCAAATGATAGCTGGGGATTATGGGTAGTGTAGTGTCTTCAGCATCCTAAACTCTGATTTTTTTTTCGGATATCATATCGCATTAACACCATATGCCAACGTGCATTGCGGCTGAAACATCCCATCAGCGAACATGAAAACATTCCCAGATAAACATACAAAAACAAATCGCTAAATAAAAAGATAAAACACTGGCATATAATTCACATTAGAATAAATAGAATGGTTTTGAATAATAGATGAGAGTAAAATCTACGTCACTTTACAGCCCCGCCCACTTTTGGAAAAACCAACGCTGTCATTTGAACGTCGATCAAGCCCAGATCAAGCCTGAAGCCACAGAGATCTTCTTTGACTGTCCTTTCTTCTTAGAGGAAGTACAGAAACACGTAACTCTGGATTTGTTTTAATGTTTGAGGTGCAATAAACGACACAGCAGCTTTTTGGCATGTTAAAACTATTATGTTCTGCCTCGCTCATGAGAGTAACAGCTGGCGAAATTACAGCCTCGCCTACTGATTTGAATTTAACCATATATCGAGCCCGATTCTCGATTTCAAATGTGTGCTCTAAAATGATATTTATAAATGACTATTATCATTATTATAAGCAAGACAATAAATGGCAAAGATATGTAGAAAATAAACGTATTTAAGATACGTTCATACCAAACGTAACGTGGGAGAAAATACGTTTCTAGCTAAACTTAATTGAGAATGCAGTTTAGTTCTGTGGGAACGTAATTTTTAGGAGACAGGGTTGCCTTATGGGAGGAAAACTGGAAAACATTTGGATCCACAGGCACAAATGGCAGTTTTTCTACACATTATGTATCCTAAATAGAAATCCACTGTCCTCTAAATTGAAGCTTTAAAATATCTGGGGCAAAGCAAACAATGTTTCTGTTCTATATTCTTCTGTGTGTGTTCTGTTTTATAAAACTGTTTATTGGACAAGTACTGTAGCCTACTATACTGTTTCTGTAAGGATTTGCTCTTGATTTCCTTATTAACTCTTTGTCTGCTCAGCCAGGATATCTTCAACTGCTCATGCTTAATATCCCATCCTTTATTTAGAACATTGCTCCTGCGGTAAATATAGTTAAACAAATGTGTCTAGGAATAACTAAACAAATTATAATTCAGGCAGATTATATGTTCAGACAGTACCACTGTTAAAACTATCTTTTATATTTGTAAGCAGATTTGATAACTACATTCTAAATCTAAATTTGACACTTTTCAACACTCAGTTTTCTGGAAACAGAACACACTATACTATAATCACCATACACCATGCACCAATGTGTGAATTTCCCTTAATTAAAAAAACTTTTGTTGTCAACTATAACAAGTACTCCCCTCTGAAACAAGTCGCATCAGAAATGAAGAGAGGTGTGAGAGAGAATCTCCCTGGAGAGATTTGCAGAATGTTATTTTCACCGAGATTTGTTCTGTTGTGTTTCTCCAATAGGCTGTTGAGTGCTGTAGCAGGGGGATAGTCACGCTCGAGCTACTTTATATGAATAACATTTCATGTGCACTAATCTGTGGCTTTCTTGTCACAAAATTACACACACACACACACACACACACACACACACACACACACACACACACACACACACACACACACACACACACACACACACACACACACACACACACACACACACACACACACACACACACACACACACACACAGGGATGAGGAATGGCCTCAACCTTGGCCATAATCACACATTCTGTCTTTGTGTATATCTCCTCTCTCTCACACACATATACACACACACACACACACACACACACACACACACACACACACACACACACACACACACACACACACACACACACACACACACACACACACACACACACACAACCCCAAAGCTAGAGTCTAGCAAAAAAGACAGACTCAAATTAAAGGGTGTGGGTTCACCATAGGAACTGGCTGGCCAAACCTAAACACATGTCTAAAGTAATAATGTGTGGCAATTCCTATAAATAAATGTCTGTTTTGCTACTCTGTCTTGTATTTATTGCTTTATTCTTCTTTCAAGCACATGAGCGTTTTGTTCTGTCAGAAATTGTATTAAAGTGAAACTCTCTGACATTCTAAGTGAAAGAAATACGAGTTCCATAACTTTTGTCAGTTGATATTCCCTCTTTGCGTCTACCCACACTTTGTCGTCCCCTTGTTTCTGTCACTCTGTCTGCACTGTAAGAATAAGTTGACGAACACTCCTCCTTGAGTCTGTCAAAATCTATATTAAAGTAAGAACTGCTGACATGTTGATATAAATAAATCTCAGTTAAGTGATGTTTCATATTTGATAGATTGCAGGTGATCATCACTTCACATGTACATTTACTTCAGTGTTTCTCTTTTATTTAAGAGCTCCTCTTAACTGAGACAGGCAGATGATGAGAGAGGACAACAGTCAAAGGGAGTGGGAAATGGAAGAGAGAGAGAGACAGTAGGAAACAGAATAAGTCATCTGGAGAGACAAAGAGGAGAGACATATTGCAATGAGGTAAAGTGACATCTTCAGGAAGACGAAGTGGATGTCTTGGCAGCTTTACAAACAGAAAGACAGTTTGATTTAATCTACCTCTAATTAGCACCCTTATTCATTGACACTTTGAAGCAACCCCAAGGCTATGAGTGAACAAGCTCTTTCTTCCTCTGTGTGCATGTTTGTCCTTGTTAATTCACTACAATCAATTACAATACTATTGTAAAGTCCTTCATTGAACAGTACACTACACACAGGTAAAGATAGTAGTATAGTGCAGAAGGCCACTGATCTACCAAGGTGAGCCATCGGAGTATCTAAACAAATGTATTTATAATTACTGGATATATGGCATCATCATAGAACGGTTCAGACAACATCTTTCCAAAAGCTATTTTGTATTTTTTCAGTGTGTGTTTTTCTATGTCTAGCTTGAGTTACTATGAAAAAGATTGTAGATTGGGTTGAATGAAATACTTGTGAACTGACGTAAAAATGTGTGAATGTCAAGTCCTTTGTTATAGCTTAAGAGTCAGTCATTTTTTTGGAGCTGTTTATATATTTTAAGCTGAGTGACAAATATTGAAAAGCTGCTTTACTTTCACTCGATGGAAAAGCTGTAAAAGTTTTAAGTAATTTACATTTTCTACATTCAATTAAAAAAGTATTTGCACTCATTGACTGTTACACACTGTGCATCTGCAAGAACAATGAGATGTCTCACTTTCTTTTTAATGTATTTGCACATCTCGTCAACAACTGCACAAACAGCTTGTCAAGGTGTCACTTCCCTTTCTCAGGGGCTTACGACATGCACAAAGGATTGGTTTCAGCAGATAATAAACGGAAAGTCATAACAGATGAATACAAATAAATGTCACTGTGGAGCTTTAACTTAATTAAAAACACTTAAAAGTCTTGATCTACCTCAGGAAGACAGTTCAACTGTGTGTGTGGGTGTGTGAGGGTACAGCAGTGATTTTCCCGTAGTCCAATTAACAGTCATAGCTGGAAAAAGGTAAATACAAAGCTAAGTGGGAGACTTTAAGTCATGCTGAGACACATAACGTAGACACACACACATTTGCACAAACACAGACAGACACTAACTCAAAATGATACATGAACACAGGGGCTTGTCAACCTATCAATTTGAAGGAGGATCCCAATATAGACACACCAGGACAATTAAATGCCATTTAAGCTTTCTTTGAATTAGGCAGAGAAATCATACAGAAAGGTATTGCATGGAGGTTATTCAACAGAGCGATAGGATAATCATCATTGATTAGCATAAAGAGAACATAAACGATCAGAAGAATCACATCTGATTCATAATTAAATACAATTCCGGTAAAGTCAAACAACTCAAGCAAGTTTGATGGATGAAATAAAGAGGAAATAACCACAACTAGCAAAGTAGACAATGCAAGTAAAAAAAAAGTAAAAGACTGCTTAATGTCATTAAAAGTAATTATGTAAATATGACTACAATCAGTATGTCATTTGAACAAAAAGTCAACAGATTTTGACTTGCTAACATCCTGTTGGTTTGTCAATGCAGATCATCATAACATCAGCTGAGACATGCCTATAGACCACACACACACACACATGCACACACACAACCATAAACATGTGCTATGATACTATCAGTGTTCTGAAATGTCTTCACACCCTGTCACATCCACCTGATTAGCGGGTTGTTCAGCCTCAAAGTCAGGCTGTGCAGATGTGCCCTGACATACTAGTAACACCAGTTTAATAACAATGTGAAATCCAGGTCACCAGTGTGAGTGTGTGTGTGTGTGTGTGTGTGTGTGTGTGTGTGTGTGTGTGTGTGTGTGTGTGTGTGTGTGTGTGTGTGTGTGTGTGTGTGTGTGTGTGTGTGTGTGTGTGTGTGTGTGTGTGTGTGTGTGTGTGTGTGTGTGTGTGTGTGTGTGTGTGTGTGTGTGTGTGTGTGTGTGTGTGTGTGTGTGTGTGTGTGTGTGTGTGGGTGTTGGAACAAGATTAAGTGACGTGTCCAGACTTGTCTGAGATGGTGCCGAAGAGGTTGATCAGTAATCTTAAATCTAGAGGCACTGACTCACTCAGGTTGCCAATAACCTTGTTTGTGTGTTTCTCACACACTGTTTGTTCCAGGTTCGAGCCAGGACAGATTATTTAGTACAGGGGTGTCAAACATACAGCCCGCGGGCCAAAACCAGCCCGCCAGAGGGTTGGATCCGGTCCGTGGGATGACTTTGCAAAGTGTAAAAAGAGAAGACATTAACTGCAAACTTAACTTTTCACAACGTTCATATATTTTAAAGGCAGGGGGATAACTTAAGCATACTGTAATATTGTTGAAATTGCACTTAGTTTTCTTAAGAAATTGCAGGTTGTTCATAATGTTTTGTAAAAAAGATAGTTCATTTTCAGTTCAGTTTTTGCACTCAAACAATTTGGGGAACAATTTGGAATTGCCGTTATTTATTTGAGATTATTATGCTATGATTTTACTGGCCCTTTCCACTAAAGATATGCATTTGGCCCCTGAAATAAAATGAGTTAAACACCCCTGATGTATAAAGAAGGACACAGTTAGGGGGAATGGGTCAAAATCCCCAAAAATAGCACTTTTGCGCAGGACACTGGTGGTTTTGGAGTGTGAAAAAAGAAGCTTGGAATGAATTTTTGCAACGGAACTTTCATTGGTATTTAACCCAACCATGCTCTCTCTAAATTAAATTATAGTTGTATTGCCTTAACAGGTCCTGCACTGCAGGGGCTTGCACAGGAGCATTGATTTGATGTATTCTGTAAATTCTTAAGCACTGAAGATGGCAGTTGTGACCTTTAATTCCTGTGAAAAAAATAAGAAATAACTTTGAAAGAAGTGATGGAAGTATTTGTAACTGGGGGACTGATGACCGAAGAGGTGCTAAGGGTGTCAGAATGTTTCCCATGAGCCACGTAAAGCCTTTCCTCCACACATATGGAGCTGCTTACATTGAACAGGTGGCGGGGCATTGAAGACTGAAGAGCCTGACACACACAGACACACATTCGTGCACACTGTCTCGTTTTCTCTGCTCTCAGTTAATTTACGGTCTTAGATCAAACATTAGAAAATGATACACCTGACACTCAACCGCATATCATAGAACTAAAGAACGAAATGGATGGAGGCTGACGAACAGCTGTCTTGTAATTTACAGTTCTGTCATCACCAGTGCAGATTATACAAAACAATAAGGTACGAGGAGCTGTCTGACGACCAGATACCGCATGATGTTACCGCACAGCGCAGGTGCAGATGTGAAAAAAGACGGAAGACAGAGTTTCCTACAGCTGTTGGTTTATAGCTTATAATTATTGTCATACCCATAACTGTCATTCAACACCACATTGTGCGTACACACAGTCTCATTGGTGTGCGTTCACCACACTTCCAGAGGTTTTCTGTTTTAATGTTTTCATTGTTGAGTTTTATTCATTTCCTGACTCCCATTTGGGGAGTCATGATTCTTCTTTGTCCTGCCACCTATTAAAATAAATGAGCAGGAAAAATAATTAATGGTTTATGGATGAATGGAAGGATGCATGGATATATGAATGCATGGATAGACATCTTTGTAAGTTTTAATCACATTTGAAGCACACAACTGTTTTAGTTTATTCCCCTCTTCTTCTCATGTCTGCCTACTTTACATTTTAACACCTTTAAAATCAATACAAATCTAACCAAATTTAAAAACAGCCACTCCGCCATGAATGAATATTTCACCAAAGTCATTTCCCTCTTATTTACGCCACTCTGAAGCTGCTGCCGCCACAGGAATGACAACCCTTGTTGGGATTCTGTCGCATCAAGCCAGCAGATTTGAATGCTAAACCCATTAGCCAAGCATCACTCACAGTCAGAGCTGGCGATGATAAATAACCCAACCAGAGAAATCTGATTAGCAAAGACGGAGGCAGGGGATCTGAGGGAATGAGTAACAGCAATGTTGCCGTTATCGGGCCTCAGTCAGATTGGAAATCACACACCGAGAAAACATGAAATGTTCATCTGCAGTGGGTTGTGGCGGCTGTTTTCCTAAACCATGGGTTGGGACCTACAATTGGGTCTTTGGCGGGTTGCAATTAAATGAAAGCTGAACTTTGCGTGCATGTTGCTAAGCTCTGACACGCCAGAGTCACTGATCTGCACAACAAACAGGCTGGTAATAGGTATATTTTAACTTGTGAGGAACCGGGAGTTTCTGGGTGATACTTGTGCCTCGAGGCTGAGGCTGTGGCTGAGTGAATCATTCACATTCACCAAGCATCAATGCAGAGGCAGACAAATACACTGTTTGTTTACTGTATAGAACTCTGGCTCTATTTACTATTTCTATCTGGTTTGGCTGATAATCAATAAAACTGGAGCTAGATGGATGATTATATATGTTTTGTTTGTGTTAACATTTGTTTTCTGGTAAAGGGTGGCCTACTTTGGGGAAAGGTCGTTTTTGTCATTATTTGCTGAAAAAAACAAAGGGATATTCTCACAATTTTTAAGAATTTCCTTTGAATGATTTATTGACTGAATACTTGAAACTGGTATGACAGGAATTTGTATCAACCTGTGCTCTTTGTTACCTCCGCTGGTTTTAACAGCACTAAGTCATGCTTCACTAGACATTCAAGGCCTGGAATCAGGTGTGTTTTGACTCCCTTCACTTGAAAGACATCCCACCAGGGGGTGGCCTCACAAGCTCAGGTTATTGGACATTTTTGAGTAGATTCACTTAGGCACTGTGAAAATAAATAACTTAAATACAGACATGCATCAAAGAGTCACTCTGGGAAGTTATGTTTTAATGTTTTATGGTTGTTGCGAAAGGATAGTTCTATTTAAAAAAGTGTTATTACCATACTCACATGTGCAGTACATATTGTACTGTACATACACAGACATTGCAGTAGGGTTCGTTTTATCATCTTATATCTTAGTTTGTACTCTTCTTTTTTCTTGTGTCTGATTATTATAAAGCTATTATATATTCAGCATGAAAAGGGCTATTAGCTTTTCTTTGTTCTGTTTTTTAGAGCCACATTTCCAAGCACTGTCACACTAAAAAGGTCAACCTGGATTCAGAATGCAACACCTCAATAAGGCAATCGATTCAAAGCCCTTAACCTGGTCACTCAGGTCAGATATATACATTTACATTCATTATAGTAACCCCTGAGGTCAAACTGAATTCAATTACATAATTCATCACTATAGGCGATTAGATCCACGGCCAAGGTGATTCTGTGCAAATGAAGGTGTGGTAATCTTGTTAATATCATAAATGAATTTCAGGTTAAAAAAATCAATGTAATGAATGGCCACCGGCTCAGGAGGCTGTTTTGTAATTTCACTTTGTATTAAATGGCAGTGCAGGGGTATTTGTAATCTAATGTAGCCTGCAAGGGCAAGCATTATGATACACCATACATTTGATTGCATATCATTAAAAAAATGTCCCTGCAGCACAGGACACATAAACGCATCACAACATCAAACCATCAGTCCTGGTTAATTATTAAAACCCAATTCAATTTACCCTCACCAGTTCACTGACAACCCCATATAGCTTCTATAGCCTGCCACTTATGGTTGCATAAGCATTCCCTGTGACAAACAATTACACAAACACACACATGCACACATAGATCGATTGCCCTTTCCCTATGAGTGTTATTTATACATGCGGTCATATTAAGAAAGGTTAACGAGCAGTAAGACCGCTCACATGGAATACAAACAAGAACAGTAGAGTCCTTACCCTGTATAGGTGAGAGAGAGGGTCACATGGCTTTTTGGACCTTTGAAATATATTTCTATTTTGTGCGATGAAAGCTGCACATGTTGAAAAGGATGACTTTGATGGCATTAACAAATAACACAGGAGGCTAAGATATAAAGGACAGATATCATTGACAGTTTCTACAACATGACACATCAGTTTTAAACATATGTTCATGCACATATGGTCCATCATATGGACTTCAAAACAAATGAGAGTCATATGCTAAATAAAAATCCCAATAAACCAACCTCAAAATAGAAGACCAGGGCAGAACGTTCATGCAAAGCTAACAGCTACAGTATGTGTCATCTAGGAAAGTACAGCGCAAGGAATAACCATGTGTAGAACGGTATACATCACAAATGATCTGAAGCTGCTCTCTTTCTTTCGTGCATGTCCAAATAAATGTCAAATCGCTCAGTAAGCACACATCCCGAAATGTATCTCTTCTTCCTTCCCACATCAAAGAGCTGCCATGCATGGTTCAAAGCTTGAATGGTTTTGGAAACTATTTAAAAACATGTGCAGTCACAAAAATAAATGTATGACTTGGAACCTCTCTCTCTCTCCCCCCCCTCTCCCCTCCCCCCCCCCCCCCCTCTCTCTCCCCCCCTCTCTCTCTCCCTTTCTAACTGGGTCAGTGTGATGATGGTGTCAGTGTCTGGACTCAGCAGCGGCATATTTGCATCAGTCATCCCAACTAGACCGTGAAGAGAAGGATTTCCCTGCTCAGCTGTGCCAGTGAGTCAGTGAAATATACCCTCATAAAACCCTGCTGGACTGAGAAGAGGCCTGAGGAGACTTGGATCCATTTAATGGGCTCAACTTTAGGCTCTTTGCTTTTGGCAATACAGATACTTTGTAAGTGGAAAATATCATCCCAAGAGACACTGGATAATGGTGCCTATAAGGCATGCAGACATCATTCTTATGGTATCTCATAAATGTGAAGAACAGACATTACCCCTTGAGCCTTTCTAGGTACAGTTTTAGATTTAAATATTATCCCTTTTTTTGATAATTTTAACAGTGCAATGTTGCCAATGGTGTGACTTTTCTTTTTTTTACTGTACCCAACCCCAGCTCCTTTTAATAAGTCTATAAAAGAAACTATGTGCACAAAATACAGAAACTCAGACCCTTAAGGGCAAAAATGCCCCCATTAAAATCCATTAGAACCACGGTTTGTGATCTAATAGCTGTTACAGCATAACATCTTTATAACGGACTTTTCATCTAAAGCCTAACCTTTTTATTAGTCTTTTTTCCACAATTTTGAAAAAGGATATCAGCCCTTTGGGGCAATTATGCTATTTTCAGTGTTTCCAACACACACAAAAAATAATATGGATTAAAATAATCTTGCTCATCATTGCTAATTCTAGACATATTTCTGTGAAAAAAGAAAATTCAACCCATCATTTAATATACAGGTTGTTTTGGCTGCATAATAAAAAAAGCTCCATTTTGTAAATAAACTGGTACTCAAAAGGTTCACATTTGACACAGATGTGTGTGTCCTCTTGGGACACAAGAGCAGCTTTTTCAAGTGAGGCATGAGGGTTAATCGCCCGCTATAGTTAACGATCACCATCATTGTATTGACATTTCTGCACTGATTGAACATCTAAATACTCAAAATACTTGTTAAACACAGCTTTATTTTTGCTGGAGGAGGCTTCTCTTTTTTTGCTTTGATTTTATTTTTGTCTCAAAATCCTTGAGGCAAGGTTGCTTTCCATTAAACACATTATCAAATGTTCAAAGCATGAAATGAAGAGTGGCAGTAAAAAACATTCGGGGCTGTGAGCTGCATCAACACTTGATATGCACTTATTTCTGCTGAGACACCAAGACGACCCTCTGGTGAGCTTTAAGATTGAATAAAGACTCAGTGGTGCAGCCAAAGCTATGCAACCAAACTCACCCTCTAATTAGGCCTGCTCCTCCAAATTTAGAAGACTGTGGTGAAAACATTTCCATGATATAAGCAGCCTCAGGACATCCTTGAAAATGTGGCTGTGATTGCAACTTTGGGGCTTAATTAATTGAACAGTCTGGCTTGTCGGGCCATATCAAAATAGCTTGGGATAGTATTCCAAAATTGTGATGAGGCGGAAAAGGTGGTTAATGAAAGTCACAGTGAGAGTTGAACGTAACTCACATGCTGCATATTCAACTACAGGAAGCCATATTTATTCCATATAGTCTTACCTCTTAAAGACCATGCAAAATATTGAATGAAACAAGTGTTAATTATTGGACTTTTGACTAAACCACAATGTTATTACTCAAAGTTTGTTTTCATTTGTGGTTACATTTTGTAATGTTTAGCTTTGCTGGATGGTATGAGGAAGACTGACATGAAAAATACAACCTGAGACAAGGGTGAGGTAGAAACATTAAGGCAGAGATAAAAGTCCCTCTGACTCATCACCTCGCTGACACTCCCTTTCTCCCCAAACCTCTCTCTTCTCCCTCTCTGAAGGCTTTGATTATAACTCCCCAAAGTTTGAAATTGATGTGTTTTATATCTGTTTTTTCTCTGGACTTGGGTCAGCTGAGAGTCAGCCAGCTGGGCCTTGATCCTAAGCTCACTCTCAGGTAAACCTTCAACTAGAAAAGACCCCTATTGCTACTTTCAACTGTGCATCTCTCCTCCTCCTCCACTAAGTGCTTTGTTGATAAACCCACTTTAGAGTTCACTGGTCTGTCAGAATATTTCGCTCACCTCCTCACGCTATTTGAGTAGTGGGGATAAGTACTGAGGTGTGTTAAAATGTGTGTGTTTGAGTTTATGTGTATACAAAGACGTTCTCTTTGGTAACAGGTTTACAGCTTTTTTTCACAAAACTGTGTCTCAGGGCTTCTTAACATTTAACAACCTATCAATGTGTCATACCCACTTAACGGGAAGAAAACTCAGCTAACTGACGATATGAACCATTTTTAGTTAAACAAAACACAAGGGTAATACCAAGGTTATGAATTAGCACTAAGCGAAAAAATGCTAACGCACTTAGCACAGAACTCAATATATCGGATGAAAGCTGAGATTCCACAGATTCTAGAGGTATAAGTATCATCAATGTGCGACCAGGAACTCAGGGCAGCGAAGGCAAATCCAGACATCACACAACGTAGCTTTACGGAGCCAAAATGGCAAATGCGTCTTACTTTTGCTGTTTTCTGATCAAAAGTGGTGTTCAATAGCATTAAAACAATAAAAACGCTGCTGAAGGATAATCCAATGTGTCTGTGTCACTTTGAAATGATTAATGATAATCCATCATAAGATTTATGTCAAAAACGGATTTTAATATAGCTGCTAGAAAACTACAACCCAGCTTCCGGTTTTGGGCCAACTGCATGTGCATCACTCTCACTCCTCAATGGTAACGTGTATGTGGATTTAGGAACTTTCCCTCGATTCTATTGGCTCTAACAGTTCAAAAGAGGTGTCAATCATCAAAATCGACTGACGGGGGCCAGAGATATGGCAAATTCACCCAAATAACCCTTTTTGCTAAAAAATGTCACTTGTTTTGCATCAATCTTGATACAGGGTACTTATTACATGTTATAGTTTGGATTCCTAAAGCTTTTAGTCTACTATCCCATCATTCAAGGGTGGTTTTCACTATAGGTAATGTTTTTTTTTTTGGATGGACACTATAATTTAGATTGTTTTACTATGTTCAATCTGAATTTACTTGAAAAAAAAAAAATTCTATATTGATTCTGACTTTTCTACATCCAATCACAGGTTTATCATTGCTTTGAGAACAAAGCCTACCCTTTTTAGAAGTGAAGATATAGTCATTTGTTCCCGGGAATGTCATTTTCGAGCCTGAGACCTGAAAAACAGGCTCAGGGCTTAACAGGTTAAATGGCACACTGATAACAAACTCAATACGAACTATCTCTGGAGCCTCTCTACGTTAACTTGTTGTGATCGGATGGGGTGCAACACCTTTGTTCTCAAATGCGTTAATACAGACAGAGAAAGCAGTGAAAACACACAAATGCAAGAATACCACCACTCATACTTTCATTATCAGAGCAGGCAGCCACATCCTCAGACTGAACTTTGAGTTAGGAATAAACTGAGATACTTATTAGAAACTGCAGTGTTCTACCTCACACACACAAACACACACACACACACACACACACACACACACACACACACACACACACACACACACACACACACACACACACACACACACATTTGATCAGTATACCACTTGCTGTGCAAAAAGAACAGTTGTCCTGCCAAGGCAACATGCTGTTGGCGATAGCTGTGAGAGGCAGTCGTATAGTCTTCTGCTCACTTAGCACTTCACACACAGTATGTCATCCTCTGTGTTACTCACTCAGCAAAAGTATTAAGTATGCACAATTTTTTTGTGCGACGGTCCAAAAAACACAGTCTTGGATAACCTAACCAAGTAAAATAATTACAATACAATACAATACAACTTTATTTATAAAGCACTTTAAACCTCCAGACCAAAGTGCTGTACAGGCAAATAGATAAAACACAGCTCAGCTCACACACCATAAAACAAGTACAAGTAAAAACAAAAAACTATTTAAATGCAAAAAAGCAACACTCTAAGCGATGTTGAAACGCCAAATGTTAAAACGCTAAGGAGAAGAGGTGGGTTTTAAGAAGCGATTTAAAAGCAGGCAGTGTGGAGGCCTGTCTGATCTCCAGGGGCAGAGCGTTCCACAGTTTGGGAGCCGCGACAGAGAAGCAACTAAGTTTGACTAAGTTTTGAGTTTTTAGAGAATTTTGAGAATTTTGAGATTTTGAATGATCTGAGAGAGAAGCCAGCGTGATATTGAGAATCCCCTCAAGAGGATGCTTGATAGGTGAGGAATGACCCCTGCAGGTAACACAACATTTCAGCTGTGCGTATTTTATTCCGGCTTTGCCAAGTGGATTCATTGTTATATAGTGTTAACCACAAGGGGGCCACTAAAACAGTGTGAATGCCTTTTCACCCCCTCTAAGTTCTCTGTAACACACAGTAAGCATCGTGTTTAAATTAAAAATGTCCACCTGGAAAAGGCACACTTCAACACACACATACAGCACATATGCTCAGACATCCTTCACTTCCTTCTCCCCTGCTTCCATGTTGATTGTGCTGACACAAATACACCCACTGTCACTCTCATACACGCACGCACATGCATGCACACACACACACACACACACACACACACACACACACACACACACGCACATCAAACATCACATTCTGGCAGACACACAAAGAGACACAAATACTCCCTTCCCCTCCCTCTCTCTTCCTATTTCACACACACACACACACACACATACACACACACACACACACACACACACACACACACACACACACACACACACACACACACACACACACACACACAAAACAGCTACCTTGTGAGAGAAATACCTGATGTTCCCCATCTAGTGAACTGCTGAGAGTTAGGCACCTGCAGTCCAACTGTGTATGATGTCAGAGCAATGTAGGAAAAAGGGCAAGTGTATTATTGTCCACTCATCAATGCTAATCTTTAACTTTTAGTCCAATAATCTACCTTTTTCTCTCACACAAACAAACATGCATCACAGCCCCTACCCATTAGTGAGAATAGGTGCCAACTGTCAAGGGCAAAACACACGTACACACAGTGTGACATCATTTTCACTACAGGCCTTTTGATACCACCTCACACCGCTCAGCACTGCTCTGCCAAAGCCTTTCTCAGGTATCTCTCTCAGGCTTAAGGTGGGTGGTGACAGCATGCGCTTGTAAATGCAGCCAATATGGTGTTAATGCATTTAGATAATTTATATAGTTAATCAGATTATGCATTGCCAGGAAGCTGCCTATAACAACAAACTGGGATTTAGGGATGTTGTTATATAGCAGTAATATAGCAAAGGAAATGAAGTTCCCATACAACAAAACAAAATTAAATGATTGAAATTTAAAATAAAAAACTATGTTTAGGCTTAACCACACTACTAAACATACCCAATTATTGTTTCCTTTTTTTCTATTAATAACTTTAACCACATATCTAAAGCTGCGACTGTAATCCAGGATAGAATAAATGTCCCTCGAAACATTATTAAAAATGAAGTTAAGATTTTAGGGGCTGAATGTAACCAGGTAATCATGTTACATCTTCAACTGAATGGACGCTGGCTTTGCTTCTCCACCGCTCCACCACCTAAATCCTATTTGTTTTATTGTTTCCAGTCCAGATTTGAAAACATTTTTGCCTGGCTAAAACAACAGTTAAATGTTAATTAACATCAGTATCTTTTTGTATTACATCGATATACCGAATCGACACTTGTGTTACTTCACGCTGCTGTCACCACCCTGCTGGCTCATCGGTTCCTAGCTCGCTAGCTAGCAGACCCTTAGCCCTCCGGTGGCTACAACGATAAACTCCATCCCGGTGTGGTCAGCATACCTGCTCTCGTCCCAGGCCCGGCTCCAGGATGAAATGATTGAGGGGGCTGTTAAAATATACTCTGTTTTTACTGACATGTAACATTTGATTTCACCTTGCTCTATGTTTTTTAACGCACATTCAAAAACGGGAACATTTTCGAGAGTTTCAACCGGGACCGACGACGGCCTCCACACAGAGGCTCTGGCCATACGTTTTTCTTCCACTCTACGTCTCCACACTCCATCCTGTCCATCTGGTCGTGCCGCTCTTCCGCATTACGCCACACCAACAACAAACAACACGTGAATCTGACCTATCTCTGACCACTCCAATCACAATGCAACGACCTCTAAAAGCGGCCCTCCTCAACACCCGCTCCATGAACAATAAAAGCCACATTCTAAACGAATTCATAACGGACAATAACCTGGATTTCCTCTTTCTCACTGAGACCTGGCAAAAACCTCTGGACTATTTTTCATTAAACCACTCCATCAGGATTCACCTATTTTGACAAACCGCGTCCACAAGGACGCGGTATTGCTGCTATTTTTAGGAAGGATGTGAAAGCCACCACCATCTCCATCCTTGATATTCCCTCATTCGAGCACCAGGTATTCAAGCTCTCTGGTCCCACTCCCCTGGTCACAGCCATCATTTACCGCCCTCCAAAACAAATCCCACCTTTTTCTCCGACCTCTCTGACCTTCTAACCCACCTATGCGCAATATCGCCATCTGTGCTCCTCGTAGGGGATTTCAATATCCACATTGATGACCCAACCAGTAAATATGCCATCGAATGTCTGGAAACTCGACAATGCTTCAACTTTACACAGCACATCAACTTCCCCACACACAGCCGTGGACACATCCTGGACCTAGTCTGCTCCACTGGTCTCACCACCCACCACCTATCCAGCCTCGACCTTCTCCGACCACCTGGCCATCACCATGGACATTAATATCCTCATCCTCATCCAAAAACACAAGCGCACAATAACCTTCAGAAACCTTAAATCCCTGTCTCCCTCTGCACTCTCAGCCTGCATCACCTGCAAGATGTCCGCCTTCCCTCCCCCCCTGCCTGACAATCCATGTCAACTGGTGGACTACTACAACACCACCCTCTCCTCCTGTTTTAATGAACTGGAGAGAGGAGAACCATTTTATAGTTTGGCTGCAGCACGTTGATTGGCTGCTGGAGAATGAGGTGAAATGTAATAGGTTAAAGAGAACGCCTGTGATGAGCTGATTATATGCGGCTGTGGAGTGAATGTATATACACCCAGTCTTCCTGAAATAACTTGCGCTGAGCTTCATTTAAATCTTGAAAAAAAAGATAAATAACACAAATTTAAATTGCCCCACAAATAATAAATAAACACATTAGCCATATTACCATGGGAAATGGGGACACAGCAAATAAATGCTGCCATCACAATGAAGTTAGAGGCCTTTGTATATTTAAAACCAGTGCCAAATATGTAAAATCTGTAAAGTGTTTGTAAAGCTACAGAAACAAACTCTCAATGGCCACCAATCTGCAGATCACACACATACATTTTACAAAAGATGTAACAAAGATGTTTACACTGCCGACAGTCATTATTTCAAACAGTATGAACACATTTAACGCAGAATGCTTGCTCATTCATTTGTTTCCCTTGACCACGATGGTTGCCATCGTATGGTCAGATCCTGGGTGGACTTGTCACTGATGAAGGCGATATTCATGTCCTTTTGAAGCACATTAAATAATAGGTTAGCGCATCAGAGATAATGAATTAGGTAATTGCATACTTTTTAAACTGTCACTCTTAGCTAATTCAAAGCCATTATTATCATCTGCTAAAGCAACGCTGGTATTGTTTTCATCTATTGAGTCTGCATGTGTGTGTCGTCATGGCAATGTGGTCCTGAAGACACACAGAGGTGGTTTTGATTACTTTGCCTAGTGTTGAAATGCATGTGGACAGATTTTGTCAATCACAACGTGCAAGTTTTAGTGTACCTTCTCATATTGTTTGCAGGTTCCATACAATACTTGAACTGGTTAAGTGCAGAGCAGAAGCCACTTTTCAAATTGTACACAATCCTTTTCCCATGCCATTGCTGTCAACACCTATCCATGCTGAACGTTGCTAAGATATTATTGATTGGGGTGTGGCCAAAAGTGCAATATGCTTCAAAATGTAACTGACAGAGAGCAGTGCTTTTGTCCTGTGTCACTGTGTCCATGGATTGTATTTTATTTCAAGATTTTTAATTACGTCGCTAAACTCCTTGAAAAGGTCCTCTTCCTTTTCTCCAAGGTACACGACAAGGCAGCGGATGGCTATAGTTCTCTGCGTACTTCAATTGTATTGTGCTATTTTTGAAAAATGAAAAAAAGAGAAATTACCTAAATTAATATATTCTGAATGGGTGACTGCCAACAACTTGCATTTCAATGACAACTCTAAATAACGATCCTACCTCAAGAAGCATGTCCTTGATCTGCTTCACGAGATTCATTTTGAATAAAAAGCGATATCACACTCTACTACTTTGTATCCTCTCACAGAACTATTCACAGTTCAAAGAATGTTAATTTTGGTCAAACAGCAATTTGCCTATACAGTGCAACTACAAGGCTATCGACTGTATTTGAATGACAAAAGATGACACTCACCTTAAAATGTCCTTTGTATAGTATTTCTATTTGTCTTAACTGTCGGAACTTGTCCAGGCATGTTAAGTGGGAGTGGACTTGAAATCCTTAACTCAAGGTGTAGAACAATTAAGTTATCAAGCCAATTGCATTACTTACTACAACTTGAATTTTGTTTTAAGTCAATTAACGCAGAAATCAGAGTTCAAATTACACACAATATTAAGTTGATGTAATTACCAACATTATTACGTCAACACAACTTATAAATGAATGTTTGCAACTTAAAATGTGTATCTAAGGCTGCGGCCCCACGAGGACGAAAACGGCTAAACGCATAGGATTAACGCAAACGCAATCGCAAACGGCTTCCGTCCACATGCAATAATTATCCGGATAGTGTCTGCCCACACGAGACCACTCCGTTTAGCTCCAACCGCTGGAGAAGCTGCAGTACATATGCAGGAGCCTCTACGTGGCGCTGTAACTTCCTCCACAAAAGCAGCGAAGAAGCATGGTTGTCATGGTTGCCCTTCTGTTTATTCTCCGCGGTGGGGGCCGAGGGAACCGGGCAGAGTTTTTCGCCAGTCAGCGTGTATTAAAGTTGAAATCTTCAGGACAAATTTATAAAAGTGCCGGTCAAAGGTCTTCTTTGTTATTTATTGAGCTTTAAAACAAATGAATAACGACTCTATATAATATAATGATAAAATACACGGAGCCTCTCTTTTTCCTCCCTCTCTTCGGACAGCGTCAGTGTCTGTCTCATGCAGCAGCTCATCCAGTAATCAGTGACCCGGCCGACTGTAAAAATAAACATATTTATAACTAGTTTAGGGAGTTTGAGAGGTAATTAAAATAGCTAAGGGTGATGATCTGACTTGAAGTGTGTGTTTTGCTGCAGAGGGAGGAGCTGCAGGTGAGCAGAGCTGCGTGTCTCCGTCCTGTCAGATTAGACTTCACTCGCGAGAGAAAGATAAATAATCTGAATTCAGGGTGCAGTTTACTTTGACGCGGGGGTGAGCAGCAGAGGTGGGGAGAGGCGGGGCTATTGCCTCATCATTATTGCTGTAGATGTTGCACAAACAACTGTAGCATGGTCAATAGCGTCCGGAGCACGATAGCAACTCTGCGATCCGCCATTGTTGTTGTTGTTGGTGGCGAAACACTTCAGCACTGGCGCGGGGTAAGCGGAGGTGAGCAGAAGAGGTGGGGAGAGGCGGGGCTATTGCGCAATCACTATCAGTGATCTGAAAATGTCCGTATAGGGCGCACACACGGAGCCGTTTGACCCCCCAGAGAGTGGCGTATGCATTTCTATCCACCTTGGGACCCGTTGTCGTTTCCTCAGTCGTTTAGTGCCATATTCGGTCGTCCTCGTGTGGCCGAACGGTCTATATGACACTAAACAGTAACGCAAATGACCGAATTCGTCCTCGTGGGGCCGCAGCCTAAATCAATTAACTCGCATTTTTATCTTGCAACCATGCATTTAATTAAGTGGAGGTGAAAGGTCGCCTGAATTCGTTTTTAGAGTGCACCCTCTGGAACTCCCTTCCACAACACATCAGAGACTGCACCGACCCCCCCACTTTGAAAACACTGACCAAAACACACCTCTTCAGACTGGCTTTTAATTTGTGAATTATGTTGTGTTGCTGTTTTAATGTTTGTATTCTCTTATAATATGTGTTGCTGTTTTAATTATTTTGTATTCTAATTTATCTCGTTTTATCACCACTGTAAAGCATCTTTGAGCACCTGAAAAAGCGCTTTGAAATTAAATGTATTATTATTAATTAAAAGTCAAACTGTGTTGTCATTTATTATTTGCTTAATGTTGAGGTGATTTGAAGAAGAATATGATCAGAGCCCTGATGAAAGGTAAATGGTTGGTCCCATAGTTTGTAAAAAGATCCCAATTTTATTAAAGCTTTTAGTAAATGTTGTTTACATATTGTGCACAAATTAAATCATTTTTCATCTAATAAAATAAAAAGCAACAGAAAACACAAATCCCCCTGAGGGCGGCTTAGACTGGAGATTAAGTGCTTATAGGCTTTCATGGGTGTTTTTCCATGCTGAAAAGTCAAACATATGTGACCATATAAGTAGCTGTTGTTGTTTAGTTTTTTTCTCTGAATGTCCAGTGAACCAAACACGCAGATAAACTGACCCGGAACATGTACGATTTATTTCAACATAAAGAGACAAGACAACAAACCAAACAAAAACAATTATCTTCTTCAAATCAACAGCCTATTGTAATGTTTGTAGTCCATCACTTTTAATGACTAAATTACCACTGTGTTAAATGCAGCTGATCATAAAACAATTCAATAGAAAATCCTAATTGTTTCTGAGCAATATTTAAATATAACTACAGTCACACTAAATCTCACTGAACAAAGTCACATGTTTGGTACCAAATGTTCATGTACCATTCTCTCAATTACATTAGTTCCTAGATCAAAAATAAATAATGAAAAGACAGCTTTAGGTCCATACGTTTACCCTCAAGTCAAAGTTGAATAAAGGGTAAATGCATATGGAAACATAAAGAAAGCAGCTAGCTTCCCAGATGTGATTAATGAAGTGAGAATCTCAGTCGACCACTCACCAAAGCCGTATAGGACTAGAGCCATGGAGGCCTGAGGCAGAGTACATGATTGTGTGTGTTGATGGGGGAACGAGAGAAAGAGGTGTGCATGTGTGTGGCAGTCTGTTTTGAAGTGTGTTTATGCATATGCATAGGTGTGTGTGTGTGTGTGTGTGTGTGTGTGTGTGTGTGTGTGTGTGTGTGTGTGTGTGTGTGTGTGTGTGTGTGTGTGTGTGTGTGTGTGTGTGTGTGTGTGTGTGTGTGTGTGTGTGTGTGTGTGTGTGTGTGTGTGTGTGTGTGTGTGTGTGTGTGTGTGTGTGTGTGTGTGTGTGTGTGTGTGTGTGTGTGTGTGTGTGTGTGTGTGTGTGTGTGTGTGTGTGTGTGTGTGTGTGTGTGTGTGTGTGTGTGTGTGTGTGTGTGTGTGTGTGTGCATGCACTGGAAGCAACATACCCCGAGGCTGTGACAGACGGACTCTAAACCACGTTTCCCACACACCCCACTGCCTCGCTTAATAGTGCATGAGATAAGAACATTTGGACTCCAACATAACCCACCCACCCCTCCTGCACCGACCACTCCTCCATGGGAAATTGAGCTTTATGACTCCCCAGATTGAGACAATGGCTCCAATGCTTTGTATTGTTGAAAGGAATTCCATGACAACAACTGGATGG
Organism: Pseudochaenichthys georgianus; assembly: GCF_902827115.2. Lineage (NCBI taxonomy): Eukaryota > Metazoa > Chordata > Actinopteri > Perciformes > Channichthyidae > Pseudochaenichthys > Pseudochaenichthys georgianus. The sequence goes on from NC_047518.2 coordinate 21,610,144, forward strand.
GTTGACTAGGGAACTTAATACAAACACAGACACACTCAGTGGCTCAGCAGTACAGTATGGGTGATACTGCACACATGCGACAAGAGCAGGAAAAAAACACAGACAAGTAGATAAACAGACATAAACTGGCACAGATGCACAGGCAAATACACTGCACACATGGACATTAACACATGTCACCAAGGGACACAAACAAGCTGGCATACAAACATGAAGTAAAAAAACACACCATATTACAATTTGTCCGTTGAGATTGCCTGTGTACAAAATCGTAGGTCCACCTGCTCTTTCCATTTGTTTATCTGATCAGCTGCAGTGTGGTAAGAGGCAGATAAATAGAAAAAGGCTAGATGCTGCTAATATATCTTTCTCCCAACAGTGTTGAAATAACAGCAGGACATTTTTCTGTGATCAGAGCCAGGTAAGTAATAAAACTGCAGCTTTGAAATGAAGTGTTTAAAATGATCTGCAATGGAATAACATAACATTTAAAGTACCCTTCCCAACTTTGGAAAACTGATTCTAATGTTTCTTTTTTGCAGATAAAGAGCAGTTGACGTGTGGTAACGCAACTAATTAGTAACCCAAAACTCACTCAAAAAGTTATAAATCATAATTGTCTTAATGCAAGTCAGAGGTAATCTGAGCAGTGGACATTTCTGAAGCAGCAAACTCTCACCGAGTTCAGATGAACACATGTGACTCTGCACGATAAGGACTCAGTCAAAGAGTGAGCGTGCACACCTGCAAAAAAGCACTACTGATCAACAAACCATTGTGAACCAACTATAATGTCAAGTTAAAGAAACAGAGTGCAGTAATGCAGACAGAAAGTGGTAGATAGTGGGTGGATGCGGCAGACTGAAACGCACAGCCAGAAACAAATAGGGAGAAAGAAATAGACACCGACACCCAGCCAGCCAGAAAGGCAGCCAGGAATCAAAAGATAAAGTGAGGCAAAGAGGAAAAAGACAGAGAGGCATCCCAACTGTGACAGGCAGACCGCATTGGCGCAAGGAAACTTAAGTGCAAATTCTGAAAGACAGCAGTGCATACCAGCATGAAACAAAGAGGCAGAGAGAGGCAGGAGGGAAGAGAGTCAAAGTGTAACTGGAGGGGAGAGAAAAAGTGACAGAGGAGAGGAGGTAACGCAAGTAGGGTGCATGAGTGAGAGCTGGAGAGGATGAGAGAGACATACACACAGACGGATAGAGAGTGCATATCTCAGCAGGGATTCTTGCAAGCTTGTACAGTTCAACAGAAAAGAGAAATACTCCACATGACAAGGACAACTTGTCTTTCCTCCACACTCTCTTAAACTTGCATTCTGAGGCTGTGAAACAGGCTCTTAACCAGCCTGCCAGCCAAGCAGATTACCAGCCGTCCACACTGTAAAAGATTACTTCAGCAGACGGTTAGCTTGGTTGGATTAATGGAGTTTTTTTAAGGACAGGACCAAGGGACTGCTCTAAGTCCTGTGAATACTGTCCCAGAATGCACTCTTAAATAATGATGCCACTTAGTGCTGTGTTCTCTTAAAATGAAATGTGTTTTGCAATAAAAATATGTTAAGATCATTTGGAAGCTCCTGGGACAGATGTGTCAGCACAAAATGATAGCGTATTATCAGTAAACCAGACTAGAAGTTCCTCTGAGACAAGAATAATAGAGACCCTTGTCTGAAAGTCTGGAGGTGTCCTTTCAAGTGGATGCAAATTTCTACCTGAAGTTTTTGAGCAGTAGTGTTAACATTTGTGGCGGGTATGGTTGCTGTCGTTGTCAAATTTACATTTCTGTCTGGCATCCTTTCTGTCAGTGTGGAGCCGAGTGAACTGCCGGTGAACTGAGGAGTAGGCTGGCTCAGTGCTCTCACTGTGGCACACAAAACCTCACTGTGCGTGTGTGAGATGGAGAAATTAAGTCAGGGAAAGAGAGATAAAGAGGCAGAGAGGAGGGGGGAAAAAGACTGAACAAATTGCTAAGAGATAGTTAAAGGGAGAATAATACGGTTGGATAGAAGGTGTAACCATCTTCTTATGATCGGCCTTGTAACTGTGTGCTTTCATACTCAATAAATGTGTGTGTGAGTGGCCACAAGTTGACTGTGTCAGCAGCTCTCATTACCCCACACAGCCGTGGACATCAGAGACCTATTAGCTGGTAAAGCAGCCTCTGTCTGTCTGAATACAAACAACAGCCAGCGCAGAGGACGACACATACACACACACACATACACACACACACATCGACAATAAACAGCAAGGAAAAGAGAGGCTCACAAATGAACACAGAATCACTGATGCACATTTAGCACTTGCACACATAAGCATACTTTCGAGGCAGGAAGTGGATTATCTACCCAACCCAACTGAAAAGTAGTCTGACTGCTGCACAGGGATTAACTTTGTATGTGCAGGAATATTCAAACTAATCTGATTTTTTATTGTAGCCATGAACAAGGCCATCCAGGTTCCTGTAGGCTGCTTGAGGTGGTGATGTGAAGGCAGGTAATTTGGATAAAAAAGAAAATAAGTCATATTAATGGACAATTAAGTTTCATGTGAACATTCTTTAATTCCCTCTAGGCCAATTATGGTTTTAACATGGGCCCACTCCCATCTAAAAGAAGAGTTATTATTCTGAATGTAACACGCAGTAGCTCAAGCAGTTTGTGATTAAGTCGACCTGTTTATATTACTGTGAGTTTTTTATTTTTAGATAGCTAACTTAACTTTACATTTTTCTGTTTCCAAGTAAGGATAACATGCCAACAAATTTCAATCGCAAGTCTACCCTCTGACAGCTATCGTAAAGCTAACCCTGCCTGTCTGTCAGAGAGTGCATGCTAACAGGCTAATACATAATTGAAAGCATGACTCACGCTTAGTAAACTTATTTCTCTTCTGAAGATGACGCCTTGTCCTTGTCGGGAAAGGAATGTGTGTCCACTGTGATTCAGCTCTGGCTGGTTAGTCCTAATAATAGTCGTGGTTTGAGGTGTTGTGAACGTTGCCGCTGGCTATACAAAGAACTGTGTGTGTGGCCTGGGCATGCATGTGTTATAATTTCAGCGCCTAAAATTGTTAGCAATATACACATACATACTGTACAAACTGTTTTAGTCGGACTGTCATTTTATCCAGCAAGGACATTTACAAGTACCATGAATTTGACCTTGTGAACTGGCGCTGGCACCACAGCAAAGAACAGAATAGCTAACGGCCAGCGCATACTAATTAAAAGCAGGGCATGACATGATCTTATTAAGCCACATTAATGTAGAGATTACACATTGATCTGATATGAAAAGACCTTAAATTAAAAATATTGTCTAAAAAAGCCTTAGCTTTGAGGTGCAATCTTGATTTGTCTGACCCTGTACAAATGGTACAAACTCACATTAGTGGGGAATTACTGTAGGTGAACATAACGATTGAGTCAGCTTGCCACATGCTAAACTATATGTCTATTTCTTTTTTTAAAGGGCATGGCCATTTTTTTAAGTGCTCCCAAATGAAATCCAAACTCCCACTTGACTGTGTTGTGCCATGTTTGTTGCGAAAGTGGGCCTGTATCCAGCTGTATTCAGCATAAAGGCTGTATCCAGCATGGAACTACTACATTATTGAGAGCAGGGGCATTTACTTGAGTTTATTCAGCCCATTTCCAGGCACTCAGATTATGCCTCGCACTGGACTGGAAAATCGTGTCAGTGCAGATACTTTTACGGGAAGGCTTTCATAGTCTGCTGCATAATCTGCCTCCTGGAAACCCAACTTTTGACATTAACCATCACATGGATATAAATGGCATGCTCGTACATGAAGATTCCCAGACATGAATGACCTTTGATGCAGATTATTAATGGAAAAAAGAAGTCATCTAGACTACGCCATTGTATCATCATAGAGCCTTATAATTACCATGATGTCAGCAAAATTAGCATTTTAGAAGGAAAGGGGATTTGGATGGTGGTCATTGTTGAAAGAAAAGCTGCTTCTCCTTACTTGGGAATGGTTTTAAAGGGTTGATGAATTAATCGGTTATGAAGCAATCAAGATATTGCGTACTTATATTAAGTGTGATGAACTATATAGTATATGGATTTTTGACGTGGGCTTACTGGATATATAAGCCAACCCAAAATGCATTGCGGCTCTTCAGAATGTCCAATGGCCAACTGCCAGACAGAAGGTTTAAGTAGTTAGATACAATTATTATGAATGATGTTGATTGACGTTTAGGTACAGTTAGTATTACCTTAACTTTACAGCTCATATTTAACTATGACATATGTGTGTGAACAGTCTGCTGGTTATGGCAAACCTAAGTGTTATTTAGTTAGGCAGTATGCAGGATATACTCATTGAGTATTAAATAAGCAGTAAGACAGCATGCCATTTTGAAGACAGACACTGGGGTCATAATAGAGCTTGTATGAACACATTCAAACAAATCCCCCACCATGTTGTTCAGTCTGCTTGTTGTTAGGTGGATCTCAGATTGTCTTAATGTGATCAGGTTTCTCTTCATTGGAAAGAGACAACAATGAGTTAGAGGATTGCAGATATCTTCACCCCACGCTGTAATATTTGAATTAAAAATATATGTGTTTGTATGCAAACAAAGAAAGAAAGAGTTGTGTTATGCTATACCCACAAAGGCAGAGACTGTGATAGTTTAACATCTGATAATAATAGCTAGTGTTACAACACTAAATTGGATGTATCACACTATATCCAGCTTAAAGATATCTCCATCCAAACAGATCTGATTCAGCACAAGTCAAGCACAGTCCTGATAAGGTGTTATGCAGGAAAGAAATAACTAAATAAAGATAGGACACCAGATAATGTTTTTGGATTAGCTTGCTTGACTATCTCCTCCTCAATTGTGGCAATACAGCACAGAGCATTATATTAATACACAGAAAGATATTGCTTAAAATGTTCTGACAGCTATATCTGAACGAGACTCTAGGAAAATAGCTCTAACGACTGAGGCACATTACCGCGGATTAGCATTATACTCCTGGGCGAGTATAATATCAACTTTATGTACATGTTTTTAGTATTTTTTCAAGCTGTTAAAGGGAACCTAATTATAAGCTTGATTTTATTAAATAAAAAATGACAAAAATATGGGATTGTTTTGTATTGTCTGAAAAACGTTTCATAGAGACACTTACAGGGCAGCAGCATTACAGTTTGTGCTCATTTATTGCATTCCCTAATGGTTTTACATCACTGCAGATTCTCAGTCATTCTCCTGTGCTTTTATCCCTATTTTGATGTGATCTTTTTGTGTCTTGCAAAGTAAATATTTTTAAATAATCACTGTCAAAATAGTACACGTTCTGAGGAAATCAGAGGATGCCTTCAGTTTCAAAGGAACAGGCTTTAGTTTACAGACTAAAAACGGCTGTCAAGAGGCTTTAGTTTGAGCTTAACTGGGTTGTGTCTGACAGGTAAGGCAAGTTACTATCTGATGCAGAGAAACATTACTTTCTAGCTGCCAGAAATGTGGAAGAAATGACACATCATAGATTTGTTTACAAGTAGGAAAAGGATGTAAACGTCTTCCTTCTGTCTCAGCTCTAGCTGACACACATTTTTAGACAATCTGGAAGAATAACAACCCTGCTTTGGGAATAGGGAACCATTTTATGATTTTAAAAGTATTAAAGTATTTTTGAAAAGGTAAGCTGCCCACTGACCAAGTTCAAGGATTCCATTATGCAAATGATACACCTCTTCAAACTCATAGCAAAGGATATCAGGCATAAAAGGCAACTAGAGTGAAAAGGTTTCATCGCTTTTTTAAATGCTCACACTTATATTAGGAAGAAGGTGCAAAAAGAAGATAACTAGCTTACATAAAGATAATATAGATGAACAAAACAAAGAGCCACCTTTACAATCTATAAATCTGAGAATGAGACAATAATGGACCGACGGTGAATGAAAGGAAATGGTAATCCAAAAACAGAATAAGTGCCCACATAAAAACTGTCACCAAAATGATTTCTAGAGACTTTATCATAGTATTAAACCACAGTAAATCACAGCATTAAAAGCTCAGCAGTACTTGTATCATTTAACTGTGCTGTGCATTCAGTATACAAGCCAGTGTTTATCCTCTGATGACACAGGGGTGTGTGTTTGTATCTATAAAATCACTGTGTCTTAATCTCCTAACTACCAGACGATAACAGATTTGTCTGTGATAAAATCCTGGTTTATACACGTGTCTGTCTGCCTGCCATCCAAGTCAATCTTCATATGTGCGTCAGTGTGTTGCTGCTCATGTTCTGTGTGTGTGTGTGTGTGTGTGTGTGTGTGTGTGTGTGTGTGTGTGTGTGTGTGTGTGTGTGTGTGTGTGTGTGTGTGTGTGTGTGTGTGTGTGTGTGTGTGTGTGTGTGTGTGTGTGTGTGTGTGTGTGTGTGTGTGTGTGTGTGTGTGTGTGTGTGTGTGTGTGTGTGTGTGTGTGTGTGTGTGTGTGTGTGTGTGAGAAGGAGCAGATTTAGCTTTGATAAAACCTCAGTCTTTAGAGGGATTATCAGTCCATCCCCAGACAGCAACATGCTGTGCATTTATGGAGGTAATAAGTTGACCTGTAATAGACCGACAACTGGCTAGCGCTCTTATTGGAAATGGTGTCCCTATATCTACACCTGGGATGGGAGGAGGAGAAAAAAAGCAATATCTTCAGGGGCAGTTTGACCTGCTGCGCAACACACCATGCGAGCTCCCATCCAGAGAATTTTGATTTGGTGTTTACCTTTATGAGTTTTCCAACTGGTTTGTCATGCTATGCTATTTCAGTTTTGACTCCACTGACATCCCAGAGGGCAAATGTGCAGCTGGCAGAAAAGAGTAAGCACGCAATGTGGCACAAAGCAGGACATTAACATTTAAACCCAAACATAAAATAAGTAACTAAAGAGCAATCTTCATGACAAAGTCCTGTCCACATTTACCCTCAGAGATCTAAATCCTTGCCTTTCCGCACTAAGAGTAATACAAATGTTTAAAGATGCATGTTAGTCATTGCAATATTGTTTAATGTTATCTTCAAAGCTATTTCTCACAGCATGATTTGGATATTTCAAAGCAGGACAAATCCCTCAAAAGGTCATAAGATGGTGGCTGCAGGACACAGCAGTAAAATAAATCCGCTGTTATTTGCAAAAGCAATCCTTGGGTTGTTCCTGAGCTCCTGACTTATTCCAATATTACCGAAAAGCTTTTCAGTTACCAGTCTTATTGGCTGTAAAGAGTGAGGAGGGTCTGGAGGACTATGTTTTTCAAAAACTCAGTCACAGTCAGAAATAAAAATGACTAACCCTCTCCGTCATGGTGAAAAAATGACTATAAACTGAAGAGAGACAGATATAGAGCATTATACTATGTGTCCTGTCCTTCTTCCTACTTTCCCTGTCCCCTCTCCTTCTGTCTCACTTCTCTCTTTCTGCCTCCTTTCTTTCCTGCCCATCCCCATGTCTTTTTTTCCAGCTTCATCTCCCTATGTTCTCTCTCTATCTCTCCCTCCCCTCCTTCAAACGCTCTGCCTCGTGCGCAGTCATAAAGAAATAATGTATTCCTGTCCCCCCAGTGCGAGTATGTATTAGCATGCCAGCAGAGCACGTTAACTTATCTCGCGGCTACAGGCGCTGAGTGGTTAAACTAAGCTCTGATAGTTTGCAACAGGATGACCACAGAATGCCTGTAGCTCAGAGAATCAGGACTGTCGTCACGATTAGGGATGGTGGTCCTAATGTTTTACTGCACTGTAATACTGTACTGTAGTCCTGAATGAGTCTCTGGTATGCACAAAGGGAGCATCAACCTAAATTCAACTGGTAGGAAAAACTAACAAAATCATAACTTTTTTAGACATTATCAATTGAGTATTTTTTTCCTCTAAAGAAACAGAGTACATTGAAAATCTGTTTAAAAGGCTGTACTATTTTTGAAGTCCAACTCCAAATGTATTTTTCCATCTGTCAGTGCTTGTATCATAGGATCTGAAATTACACTTAAGATGGAAAAACTAAGTATGAATCCAATAAAGCACAATGTTAACATATATAGTAGTGGGTCAACTCTTCATGTGTTAAATTACTAAAAATGTATTACAGATTGGACCTTAACTGGTATTGTTCTCATTTAGTTGTTTGATGAACCCGAAAATATAACTACTGTACACATATAAGCATTATAGTTATTTCATGCAATGCCCACAAGCTACATGTAATGAGTGGTTGAACTAAACCTGATAGCATTCCTGAGGCTGACCACAGGATGTCTAAGAGAATTAGGCTTACAGTGGTGATCAGTTATTCGAGGCCTGATGTTTTACTCTAGCCTAATGTTCTTTGCATAACATCAGTCTAGCTCACGAACATGCCATGCATACACAAATATATAACGTCAGAATTACGCAGACTATAGAATACATTTATGTCTGTAGGATTGATGTCAAAGCGCTACTTTCCAAAGTTATATACTTTGTGATGCTAATCAGACTTCAGCAGAAATACAAGAATGAAGTACTTTATATTAGTGTAATAGCAAATACCGATGGGATAAGAGATTATGTTGACAGAGATTTAGTTGTGCATATGCTGCAGAGACAGAGATGGTGTGAAACCATTGCCTATTTTAATGAGCATTCCAGCTTAGAGGGATATTGAGACTTCAGAGCTGGAAGATGCCACCGATTGCTGTGCAAATGTTGTCCCATGTAACTCAATGGATTAGGTTTAGAGGCTCAACTCCCACTGGGACGTCTGTATGAATAAAAAACGCATTCTCTCACAAAGCGTCCACCAAATGGCAAATGTTATGAAAACTGCACTGTACTTGATAATGGCATTACAGATAAGCAATGTAATTAAGCTACACACAGCGGAGCAGACTGTATTGTAGCTGAAACCATGCCTATTAAGAGCTCAGTGCTGGGCCTGTCACAATGATTAGTTATGCTTAACCTGATGTTTCTGTTTCGCTCACAAGTTCATTAACTGGGTACTGGACTGTATGTGCACACTTGTAATACAAAGTAGGTAAATAGTAAGGCAGGAGGGGTGTAGAGCTCTAATGTTAAAAGCAGGATCATTGGATCTACTTACACATGAACTGAATAAGACCAAAAATACACATGTGTATTATGCTTAAATAAAGCTTCACAGCCATTTTACTCTGTAAAATGTGAACACAATTATTATTAATGTCTCCATCTCTCTCTTGCATCCTCTGTCCTTGCTTCCTGTAGTTGATGACTCATCAGCACCCATCCTCTGCCACTGACCTACATCTGTCCCACCTGTGTGACACCGTGTTGACTGACTCACATTCCCAGGCGACCTTAGCCTGTGCCACAAGAGCAGAAGAGGAGAGAAACTGCAGTATGAAAGCTCTGGTCACACTTGCAGGTTAATTGTTGTTAGGCTGACATCGATACTGCCGTTGTTAGATACCAGGTAGACTGATACTCTTTCCCCTATAAATGTGATCTATTGGGCTTAGTTAAGGCAATTTACTTTCTATAATTAAACCTATAAAAGCATACAGTAATTTACAGCCACATAAAAAAAACATCTCTCTCAGTTGGCTGAGCGATGATTTATCCTCACCTGCCTGGGTGTTATGTTATCACATTCTTATTTACATCACATTTTTTAAGGCCTGCTATTTTCTAGTCTAATCTGTAATGTAAACAACAAAAGTGTTTTCTCTCCCCACCACTCCCCAAGTTGTTCCTTGCATATGCTTACAGATAAACAAGCTATTTCGGAGCGGACATGGTAGATTAAAATCAGAACACACAGCCAAGAGCAACATCTCTGTGTGTCTGCTTCTCTCTGCAGAGCACAGCATGGTGAGAGAGTGATGCTGCTGCAGGACCATGTGGGCCGCCATGCACAGAGGCCGGGGGCGGAGCTTGGATGCCGACAAGTACCACCGTGTGCTCTCATTGGCCCTCAATGACATCATTGATAAGGAGTGTGTCTTGCTTTCTCTCTCTCACTCACTCTAGCATAAGTATAGGCACAGGTTAAGAGGTTTATTATGCATCTCTCGTTACTTTTTCTTGCCTTCATCGACTGCTGCATGAAAATAGGCAATATTAATAAATTGTGTTTACGCAACTGCTCAACACTTGTCCATCACAGGAGTTGAAGTTTCTGTTTTATTTTCAGATGTAGATAGGTTACCACAAGGTCAACAGTGCAATAATGTTTATTCTCAGCAATAAAACTACTATTTGCATTTAAGAGCACTATTCATAAAATACTATAAATACTACTCCAACTGCTACATCTCAAATCAAATAAACATGGGATAACTGATTAAGAATAAATTAATAGGCCAAACACACTGCACTGGATCAGTCAAGTCAGCTACACAGAAACTTTGGGCATAACACGTTAATTCTATATAATATGAGAACATTCAGGAAAGGTTCATTCATATTGGAAAATAAAAAATATAAATGTATGTAAAAGTGTTGTATATCAAGAAATATGAGTTTAATATATAAGTTAGTCATTAGTTAAGTAAATGAATCCTGGTTTGGCGTCAGTCTACAAAACACTATGCTGTCATCATAAACAAAATGTAATTCCAGATTATTGTCCAAACGTATAAAAGATATTGACTTATTTTCTTGGGATAGTGACTGATATGATATAAGAATCTGGAGAATGACATAATCACAGAGTGTTTGTCTAAGAGGAAAATAATGTTGGAATGTCAGAGACGCTATTTTTAAGATGTAGCTCAGAATTGCACTTAAAAAAAAAAGTACAAATCCACGTAAAGTGCAGCCTCTACCAAAATTCTATTAATATTGGGAAATTAATGGAGGCGATGTCTGTGTTCATATCTGGCTTTGCTGGTCAGTCCTGTTTCCAAGTGAGCAAGACAGCCCTGCAATCAAAGGGTTGAACAAGTGCCACATCCCAGAACAAAGTAATATCACCTACCAATGTGGAGGGCCTCTGAGGATCACAAATGCAATATCCTGCTGTCCCAGTGACTTTTGGCTGGAAAGTTGTCTTGTGGAGAGACACACTACACATTTGTATAATCCTCAAAGTGTCTCCATGAGTTTCATATTTCCAAGTGTGCCTGAAATGCATCCCGCCTGGCACTGCTGCTCCTGAAGTTTAAATCCTTATAAGATGAGTCTTCACCTTCTCCAAAAGAAAACTGCACAGTCTCTTAATCCTCCTCTGCGTCTTAAAGCAGCTTGATAGGTGACTTTACATCTTCCATGTGATTTCCACAGTTTTTCTTTCCTTAACCTCCAACAGCAGAAACGCTTTCCTGGTTAATCTGGTGTTAAAATCCACCTAAGGACAGATCCCAGAGGAATAAAGAAAAGATTGAAAGCATTAAAACGTGCGCATAAACTGCTCATTGTTTCAAACTGCTCAAATAATAAATGAAATTATATATTTGTTGATAAACTATTGAATTTAGGGTGTGAATATAATAGACTTTTAAAAGTTGCTGTATGAGTTGGTAAACGTTTGAAAAAGAAATGTATCAAAAAACAATTGTTTGCAAAACTAATTCTGTTTCATACAACAAATACATCTATAAGTGCAGATTGTTCTTCTTTGTTGCCAAATACAAAGTTTAAGGGTAGGCTACTATACCATGGAATGCAGCAAATTCAAACAAGTTGTTTGTTTGGCCACACCTTCACATGAAGAAGAACATTTAAAAACAAAAATGTAAACTACATTTGTGTTTTGAAAAATTCAATGTAAAATTCCACAATAAAAGTTAATTTATCTTGACGCTTTCCGGCGGAGTTTATATATTTGAAGAAAACAGGGGGACTAAAAGCGTATTCTCTACTTGGGAAATTAAACAACTACATTCGAAATATTTTTTATCCCATACAAAATATTTAAGTCGTTCCAAAAACGACGTTCCTTGTGGAATTGCGCTTCTTTCTGCTAGTTTTCTTTGTATGGACTGAGAACAAAGGAGCCTTTACTGTAACAAAGAAGCTGCAGCGACTTATACCTGTTGCTCAGTTTCCAATAAACTATTCCAAGTTGCTTAGTGATTTTCAAAACAAACATAATTTATATTCATTGTTTATCCTCGGAATAGTGTTCCTTATTCACGCAACAAGTGGAATTATGTGTCACAGTTTAGTTTCTTTGAGACTTTACACCTGATTGCATTGTTCGGAATTCCCTCAGTGCACTGGCAACTTCGCAAGACCACGAACACCACTATCAAAAAACGACTTTGTAAAGTATTTACAAACTATTTATGAACTAATACTTGTCACTTTGTCTTGTTTCCATTGTGCGTAAAAGCTCCTTTTTCTTCGCAAACTTCTGACAGACAGTTGCCTTGTCTTGCGCGTCGCAACATCCCCGAGAGACAAAAATACGGCAGCTGCACAAACTCCATCTCACCTCCAATGAGCTTAACTGACTAATTATAACTATGATAAGTTGATTATTTTTAAGCGTTATAAAGATGCTTGTCTGAGCATCCCATCAAGTTCTCTCCTCAAAGCGCCCCGCATCAGACAAAGGAAAAGGGGACCGCTCCTCTCGCTCTCTCTCCTCGCTGCCTCTCATTCTCTATGTCTCTCTCCCTCTCTCTCCTGCTTTGTGCTCAAGTTTGAGCGCTGACGCACCAACTACAGCAGCAACTTTTAACTGGAAATAAATTCACAAAAATCACGCCGGGGGTTCAAGTATAGGCAGAAGACAACTCACCTGGGGGTGTTTTGCTCTGTGCGCGTCGCCGTTTGTCGTGGAAAAAGTTTCAGAGGGCACATCTAGCTTTGTGTTGTGGAGTCCCCCTTTGTCTACACGTGTGATAGATGGATGGGGCTCCTTTTGGCCGCGCCTAGTTCATTTCGCTCTCCAAAGAGTCCCGCCCTCTCAAAGTCAAACAACTATGAACACAACAGTGCAGACGGACTGTGGAGATGTCTGAATACCATGGAGCACAGTGGAACAGTTTGATTTTATATTTATTTATTTATTTGAGCTCACCAACTTTATTTGATCAGTGTACTTCCCAAGTCAATAAACTAATCAGTGTTTCTGTTATGATATATTATTTATCTTCAAATTTTTAATTTTTATCTAAATGTAACGTTGTGTTAGATGTGGCTAGCACCTTGTAGATTTCCCCCTTTGATATCTCTTTCCCTTCTCTTTTCTTATTCAAGTGCCCACTAAAGGAATAAAGCTGTCACACTCTCTGCTTTATAATTTATTTCTTTTCTTGTCTTTTTTCTCAATGTCAAGTGTGCAAATAGCATGGCTGCGGCTCACTAAAACTTTTCTGGATGCACTGCTTGGAGACTACCATTGTGTCTGGACAGCAGCAGCAGCAGCAGCAGCAGCAGCAGCAGCAGCAGCAGCAGCAGCAGCAGCAGCAGCAGCAGCAGCAGCAGCAGCAGCAGCAGCAGCAGCACCAGGGGAACAAAGGAAGAGACAAAATAAAAAAAGGTCTCTTTGTTTGTTAATGCACAGAGTGGCAGTAAATATAAACAATGGCAACTCTGCAACAAGGTTAAACCTCTTAGACTGGAAAGCGTAATTTGGAGGCAAAGTAGGCCTGTGAGGTTTAGAAAAATTGGCTCATTCATCTTGTTCGATTTCAGCTATCTTTGTAAGTTTTTTCATTTTGCAGGAATATTTCGTTAATAGAAAATCATAATTGAATTACTTAATTACACTCCCTAGATAACAAGATTCATTGTCCATATGCATACAGATTTGGTAGTTTGTAAACCAAACCTAAATTAGTAATTGGTTATTATTATCAGATGAATAGATCTGCTGCTAAACTGAGAACAATAGGTAATGGTCTTCTGGTTGTTGTATCAAAAAGCACAACAGAACACCTGTCAGAGTTCAGTACACCTGCAGTCAAACTATATTCTAATGCATCAGTGTTTTTTTTATACCCTGAAGCAAAATCGTTTCCAGGTACAAAGTAACACAAGATGTTTCTGGTGTAGCAACCAGTGGTGGCATTTTGCCCGAACAGAGACATCAGGGACAAGCAGAGGCAGAGAATAATTCCTAAAGTGTCTCCCAGTTTGCCAGTTGTTCGTCTTCCCCTTCGTCCTGATGTCATATTTTATTGACCAAGGAAAGAAAACCACCAGACAGACAACAGACAAGTAGATGCACAGACATACAATTACAATAGAAGATAAAAATGTGCCCCTGCCGGAAATATCTGTTGCTTCCAAGTAACTGACGCACAGGTTTTTCTTCCATCTCTTGGCAGGAACACATGAAGTACCTCTCTCACCCAGAATACCTGCTCCTGAAAACAAACCAGACAAACAAACAGCAATGTGTCTATGGGTTGCTGTTTGTATGATGTTTCTGTTTATGTGATGCATGCCTTCGGGAACATATCACATACGCAGACAGAGCAAGTCAGGTAGGGATAATAATAAAAATAAAAATATATTACAGTCACTGTTTCCTTCATTCATATGTGAGACACAATACATAATGACAGTAAGAGAAGAGGGGAGAAATAGTCATACCCCAAACATCAACACCACCACCATTACAGCATCCACCCCCTCTCGGCTGAGATACATATACAGACAGGCAGACATAGAGATGCAGTCATGCCTCTCTCCCCCCCCCCCCCCCCCCTTCAGCAAAGCTCTTATCCTCCCCGCTGTGGTTTTACTGGGCCACTGACTCCAGCAGTCAGCCCACTCTGCTCTGCCCTGGCTGCTGCCTGCATATCTCCCACTGCAGTCAGCTGAGCCAGGCATGAGACTGCAAACTGAACTGGCTACACACAGTACAGATTAGAGGAGATTCTCACACACAAATTGAGACAAAAGTAGATATTAGCACCATTTTCAAGATTATACCAAACAAGTATTTATATAAATGTGCACACTGGGCAACACAAAATGCATATGCCAGCTGAAAAGAAGACAGTGTTTACTGTCTGTGCTAAGTCAGTAATTAAACTAAGCCAATTAGGCTTGGATAAAATACATATATCTGCATATGGTTGTAATGCTGCAAGGCTTTGGTTGTAGCAGCTCCATAAAATCCCTTATGGATTAATGCACTAGTGCACACTCATTGTATTGACTCTACAACTGCAAGCCTAGCTCCTTTTTGCACCAGGGTATTGAGGGTTGAATGTAATGTATAAGAAATGAGTGTGTTGTCTGTTTTGCATCTTGTAGATGAGTTTGTCCTCTCCTGTTGTCCTATTAATGTCTATAACATAACAACAGATGAATAGATTGCAGGGAACGCACATCAACACATCTAAGTTAGGCAAAATGACAGACCTTTGAGCTCTTTGTTAGATCAAGATGGATCACAATTAAAATGGCTGGGAGCTTTTAATACAGTTTGCAGATGTTTTGTCTTATTCTTGCCTGAGAAGTCTTGACACCAAGTCTGATACCAGAATATAATACTGTGTTTGGTAAGAAATGTAACCTGGTTAGGACCTACATTTTTAATGAAATACATACTGAACATCTTCTACTAACCTACTCATTACACACAGGCAATTCAACTAATATGACATGCACACGAGTGCTTATTTAAACATCTACATATGGTATAATGTGTGACTGATAGACAAAATAATGAACAGCCTTGCTTGCTATTACCATTTTGCATCCAATTACAACATTGAGAAATGCAAAGCTCTATGAACTGAATTAACCGTTAGTGTTTATACCGTACATAATGGCTGCACACGGTAACAGCTATGGTACCTGTAATTTTATACAACTAATTAGGCTGTTATGCAATAGTGCTAAAATATTGCTACAGGGAGTCACAGTAAACAAATACATACAGCAATGTTCATAGTGCTTGGTGAAGATTCCTTATGCAATATTGTTACATAGTGTGCTGTTTTGACGGAAGACGAAGGACAATAATTACTCAAAGAAGATACATTGGGTATTATGTGAGGTAGACATATAATGTCTGGTCTATCTGCAGGGAAAGTCATGTCATGGGGTTCAATTTGATGAGATTCAACAACAAACATGCACACACACATGCACACACGCACACACACACACACACACACACACACACACACACACACACACACACACACACACACACACACACACACACACACACACACACACACACACACACACACACACACACACACACATCGTAGACAGACAGCCATGCTTGTCAGCTATGCTGGAGGGCCCTTGGCTGACTGCTGCTAAACCAGCCCTTCCCCCACGATAAGGGTCTGTCTGGGAGAGGGGGAGGGGAAATCATGACTGTCTGAACACCAGACAGCCAGCATACAGCAGCACTACAGGCTAGAATAAAAATAAATTCAGTTTGCCTGGATATGAAGCCCAAGAATATTTACCTTTTAAACTTACGAGTGTGTATTCGCCAATAAACAGCCTTTATCACAGCCATTTCTTATAATTCAGCCAATTAAAATGACCTTAGTGTGTGTGCAGCTTTGATTCATGATGTAAATGAGTGAGATTTTATTCTTCAGAAGGAATACAATTTTGGCAATTAGACAAACCTAAGCAGGCAGCATAATTGGCTACTTTAGTAATGACTAATACATTAGTAATAAAACAGTACTGTTAGTCATGGGATGGTGAAATCTGCTCGCCTTCATCAATTCATGGTCTGTTTATAATGTGGCCTCTCGGTGAATAAATACACATCCTGTGTAATACACATCCAATGTACAGATGTGTTTACAGTAGTCTCATGTGCAGCTTCATCTGGTCAGCGCACAGGAGCTTTTAAGTTGGGTTCTTGATTCTATGAGTATTGACGTTTCAGGGGGATGTGTTGACAGATGCAGGCATTTGTTACAGCAGGCTTTTTCTAATGCATCACTCTTTTAACAGTGATTGTTTTTTTTTTTAAATATTAAGTGGACAAGAACTATCTGGTCATGCATCCATTATTATGTTTTACACTTGTAACAGTAGATATTCTAGACATTGTGTAACTTCTTACAATTTTGGTGCAGGTTATTGGTTTTAGGAATTGGGATTAAAATTATTGTATGATTTCTATACTTAGAAACCATATAATCATCAGTATGGGACATCAAAGTCTCACATCAACACTCCCCTACTAAGATTCATTTTGAATGCATGATGTAGACTTAAGCCTTATGGGGGCTTAACATGAAACCTATCAAATATGTGTCACCATAGGGTTAAAATAATCTTATTGATTTTCTCTGTCTGAGTCTATATAAATATATCTATTTCTTGGCTCCAGTGTGCTTGGTGTAAGCTTCCCAGAGGCTTTACAGAATAAAGACCATGCATCCTAAGTATGTAGAGAGGGAGAGATTGATATAAAACTATTGAAATCAGTCATGCCTACTGTAGTGTAACTGGGAAGAAAAGTGTGCTTTTTCATAGTTCAGTGATGAGCTTTGCAAACTCTTTGTGGACCATCTGTGGGCTATTTACACTCAATGTAGAAAACCTGTTGTGTACACAAAATATGTGCTGACATGGACAATACTCACCAAATGTGAAACTTGAATGAAACTCCTCTTTTCATATATGGAGATGTTCACGAAAGAAAATATTTTAACTTAATAACTAAAAGAATGAACTATGAAATATATGGCTTTTTCATTTCACACCTTAGTGCCCACAATCATCTGTATCATTAGGGTGCAGTATGTACACAATTGGAGAGGATTTGCTAAAATCCATTTGATTCATTTCTTAAAAGTTGGGTTCTCCATGTTAACCACTTTTGGGAATACATAGTAAGGTTTACAATAAATGATAATGAGTGTGTGTTCTTAGTTTGAATTCTTACTCTCTTTTTATATCTTTTCGGAAAGCATTGTCGTGCCAATAAATACATAAAGTCAGTTATGATAATAAGGATTTGCTATAAGACACTTCTAGTATCTATGTCTACAAACGTGTCGCTTTTTCCTGCTGCTGAGAGTTAGAGAAAACATACAAAGGTCAAGAATCAAGAAGAGAGTTGTAGAGTTTCAGTTCCAGCTGATATTTATTTCCTTCCTTGAAAAAGTTCTGTACACAAGTTTATATCAACAATCTGACAGGCAGTGAATGGACACAATTTAGCTGGCATGAGTTTCCCCCCCTTTCTCTGAGTTTAAAAAAAAAGGGTGGTTCCTTTGTTATGGCATGATTAGAGACAATAAATGATAATTCTACACAGCATATTGCACAGGATGGATGAAAAATAAAGTCAATATATTTAAAAATGCTTTCATATATATATAAAAAAAGAGTCCTGAACTGACCATCTTAAATGTAAGTAAGGATGTGTAAAAGATAGCAGTTCTGGACAGTGCCTGTCTTCGATAGCAACAACGTACATAAACACACAATCTTTTTTGCTTTATGATACAGTCAAATATACAAAGATCGAGTTCACGTTTCATCGTTTTTCCACATTTTTTTTTTTTTCTGAAAAACACAACAGCTAATGACCTGAATCTGAAATACAAATGCTATTCACCATGCCATAAAGATACTAAAACAATTATTAGCTAATAGTTAGCTGACAAGTAGAAAAGATTATATATTCAAATACAATGAGAAACGCAGTATAAGTAGGTGTTGCGGAACTCAAGTCAGACATTTGAATATGCTTGATGTTATCATCCTTGTTGTTTGCTTGCTGTATTGATAGTTGGTTCAATCAAGAGGTTGATTGGCAAATGTGACATCAATTAATGAAAACATCAAGAAATAAGTCAAATTTAAAGCTACAATCTCCTCATTTGTTGTTATAGGCAAGATATCTGATGGGAAATGTGAAAAAAACAAATGGATGCTTAAGATAGTGATGCTGTTAAACCCACATGGTCCACAGGAATAGCCTCTAGAAATAATGCATTCCTGTGTCTTTAAGGAGCCTGCAGACTGGCACTGTAAACGTAGAAGGTAGGCAGATACAAAGGCTGGTGCTGCTTTCAAGTGCTGTAGGAACATTTGTAATTGCATCCTTGTAACTGTAGTTAAGTAAATCAGGTTTGTACTGACAAGACATGATATTCATGGTTTGGACATCAAATAAGTCTTGTCAGTATATGCTGGCAAAGTCAAAGAAAATGTGTCAAATTTGTAAAGTAAAAGACCAATTACACACCTGCTTCTTTTTATGTCATCTGCTCAGGTCACTTATGTATAAAATAACTTGGTGCCTAACATTTTAAGGATTAAACAATAGGCACCACAGTGATAGAAGGTCTATTATGCTGGTTGTCCTTACAAAAGCATTTGAACAGGCGATAAAATATCTTAAATCCGAGTTTACCATGAGCACTTGAAGGCAGCATGAAAACCAGCCTGATGGGGTATTAAAAATTCGGAAATCCAATACAGCTGTATTAGGCTACACACACGGATTGTTGACTCCCCCATTTTCTATATAGATTTGTACAAAAATACACTGAGAAAATAATCAAACTGTTTCCTCTCTTTTCAGTGTCCAAAAAGTGTGTACATTTAAATATAAAATGAAATCAAAAGTTGTGTGTGTTTAAAACTCTAGCCCTTCGCCTGAGAAGGAAATGTGACAGACACAAACATACTGACAAACAACCGTGTAAGAAAAACAGGACTAGATCATGTTTACAAGAAATTAAAAAAATGATCAAGTCGAAAATGCTTGGCCCAGTATATAAATACAACATCCCATATAAAATGGCATCTGAATACATGTACAAAACAAAGCTCAGAGAATGAAAAAAAAATCGGTGAGGATTTTTCTATAACTATCATCTGAAATCAAAGAAGTTTGGTCCTGAATCGTAGAGAACACGTGTATAAAGTTCAGCACAGATTTGAAGTTGCGTTTGAATCCTGAAGGTTGAACACATTACAACAGCTGGTGATTATTTCAATGTCTTTTTTTTTTTTTTAAAGAGAAGAACCGAAAGCGAGTGCCACCTATCCTTTTAAATAACCCTAATACTAGTTTTTAAACTGCTCGACAGTCTTGCAGAAAATCTCAGCACAAGATAGGAACAAAGTAGGCCATCATGCTTAACATGTTTTTTTGCGTTTGAGAAAATATTCGACTTTTTAAAAACACCAACCCACCTCGGTTTCATAAAAAATCCCTCTGGGTGACACACCACAATACAAATGTTGCACGACAGTCCTATTTCTGTACCTTTTTAGTGGTGGAGTTCACTTGGCAATTGGTAAAAAGTTGTGAAATGTCCCTTTTTTCATCAGCAACAACATTGATTAAGTGAACGGCTGGCCGCAAATCAATCACAGTTAAAGTTGTTCATTTCAAAAACAGTTCAGGACTGAGCGTTTCACTGTCAGGAAATACAGCCAGTCTCCTTTTCTCTCCTTCTCGTGTTTGCACTCCACTTCTGTGGTTGAACCAAAGTCCACGCATCCATTGGAAAGTACAAAAAGCAACTTATTCGCTTTAAAGTTAAGCTTTCCAAGGATTTGTAGCGCTTGTCTATCTAGACGAGAAGGGACGGGGGCTAGTTTCAGTGGGTTTTTACTAGTCGGGTGTACACAAACTATTTTGCCCACTGTACCAGGAACTCCTGTTTGTTTGTGGTCATATTTGAGCTCGCAGGACGTTACCTGACGTTATTTTTAGTACGTGAACACCAGGTTGGAGATGGTGGACTCCAGCCAGTCCCCGGAGATCATTTCGCTGACTTCGGGCGTGCAGTAGTCGGGGAACTCGAAGTGGGAACCCCCGGAGCCAGACTCAAAGTTCATATCCAAGTCCCTGTCCAGAACCGAGGAGCCAAAGCTCCCCATCGACATGCTATCAAAGTTGGGGCTTGGGTTAATGTCGAGCATGTCGTCCTCAAACTCCTCATCTTCCGAGGAAGACGAGGAGGAAGAGTGGGACGAGGCGGAGGAGTGAGAGCCGGAGGGAGTTGGTGAGGAAGTCCGCCGACTGCTGTATGTGTGCCCGCCGTTTCGCTCCGAAGATCCGCCCAGGCTGCCACTGCTGCCGGGAGAGTCTGCTCCCTCCTCCCTACCGCTGGCCGCGTCCTCATACAGGCTGAGCGGGTCGCTGGACTCCGCCGAGCTGCTGAGTGTTGGGCTGGCGGGGACCACAACCGAGGAAGGGGGGCTGACGCTCAAGTTGGCCCCGCTGCTGCCGAAGACGTAAACCCGCTTGGGCTTCTTGGCATCCGGTATCTGCTTGGCTGCTGAGGAGACAGATTTCGACTTGTAGAGAGAGTTATGGTGGTGCTCTGATGTGTGCTCAGAGGCAAAAGGTGATGCTTTGGTGCTACCGCTGCTGCTCCCGAAAAGTGATTTGTGGGGTCTGCTGCTGCTGGGTGATTTGGATCCATTCTTCCTGGAAGATGAGGATGTCTTAGTGCTGGTGTTGAGAGAGCTAATGTTGAGTTTCTCTGCCTTGTCTCCGATACTGCCAGGCTTGGAGACGCTTGACTTAACCTTCTTCCTGGGCCGGTACTTGTAGTCGGGGTAGTCCGCCATGTGCTTGAGCCTGAGCCGCTCTGCCTCCCTGATGAAGGGGATCTTGTCGCTGTCTCTCAGCAGCTTCCACCGCTTCCCCAGCCTCTTGGAGATCTCAGCGTTGTGCATGTCCGGGGACTGCTCCATGATCTTCCTCCTCTCTATCTGTGACCACACCATAAACGCATTCATGGGTCTCTTGATGTGGCCGCTGGGAGTTTTACACCATGCCGGGTTCTCTGCGAGCTTGTCCCCGGTAGTCGAACAAGCCGTGGAGCCCGGGGAAAGAGGCGAGGCAGCCGGGTC
Source organism: Pseudochaenichthys georgianus (assembly GCF_902827115.2). Taxonomy (NCBI): domain Eukaryota; kingdom Metazoa; phylum Chordata; class Actinopteri; order Perciformes; family Channichthyidae; genus Pseudochaenichthys; species Pseudochaenichthys georgianus. The sequence goes on from NC_047518.2 coordinate 21,631,933, forward strand.
CAGGTCCATGCACGCCCCGGAATCAGAGCTCGAATCCCCGGCGAAAAAGGAGAGCGCCTCGGCGGTGCTCTCCGTGTGGCTCATTTTCTGCACCATGTTGTCCAGATATACACTCAAAGGCAGAGCAGTGTACTTGCTCTTGCTCTCTCCTTGGTCCTCCGATTCACTTTAAAGCAAACTCAGCTCTTTTCTGCTCCTCTTCACAGTTTGAGCTGGGCAAAAAACACGCGCAAGAAATAATTCACTCCTGAGATGTGCAGTGAACTCAATAACAGTCCAGCGTAGCCTTTAACAAGGCTAGATGTGTAAAAAAAACTTTAATTTCCAGGTTCTGTGGGTGTTAAAACAACACGGACAGTAAAGCCCTCTCCACTGAGTACCCTGTTATCTGTCCCTCTCAGTCTCTTCCTTCTGTGTTATAAAACAAATTCAGCCGTGTGGGGACTGAACATAGTCTATGATGCAGCTGCAGAGCGCAGACTGAGTGCCACACTGAGCACTTAAAAAGGGCTCCGAAGTACTGTGTGTAAGGTAAGTGCTTTTCTCTGCATCAGCTCTGTCCCCTCTTCTAGAAACAAAAGCCATGCATGCTGGGGAGGAAAAAAAGAAGCCTAGAGTTACACTGTTCGCCTTCCATCTGCAGACCTGCAGTCGAGTTTCAAGCAGCCCTCCAGTCCCGGCCCCCCTTGCTTGTATTTATCCCTTCCCGGAGATATAACGGCGATAAAAATCCACCAATCCTGTGCTGTCGCTACCCTGCCTCTGTGCCAAACTCACGCCCCTCTTGGCTCTGATTGGTTGAAAAAGGAATCTAATAATAATCAGCGCGTGCAATGAGGAGCCTCGTGTCTGACCTCATTCCCGAATACAACAAGAAACTTCAATTTTTTTAAAGAGACACTGGTTTATGTTATGGAGCCCCTCCTTTTTACTCTCTCACCACCAGACCATGTGTATACCATTAACATATAGCTATATGGGAAACTAAGTATACTTTACCATATGGAAACTTTAACACATGAGCACATTTTGTACCCCTATGTTGCCCGGTAATTGCATAGTGAATAAAATACACACTGTAACAGTTATCTAATGTTCTGAGTTGGTGTTATGAATGGTGCGCACCTATCATTCTGAATAGAGAGGATATGAAGCCAGATGACTTGTTAGCGCATTGCAGCTGATAGTAGTAGTTATGCATTACCTAATGTTTACAGTGTGTGTCCGAGATGTTGTGGATAGTAACACTTTGAAGTTTCGGCTTTTAAAACGCAGTTGTATGTTTGTATAATATAATGTATATTTCAATAATGTATCACTTAAATTAAATTGTAGGTCTACTGATTAGTATTGTTTTCACAATTGTTTTAATCAGCTGTTGAAGGGCTACAGGTGGTCACTGACCAGGTCCTCCATCACTGCGATGTTAAACAAGACCACGTTCAACAGTTGAGCCTCTCTTCACAAACAGGGAAATGTCTCTTGGACACATCATGATCGTTAAGCTAGTGTGAGAAAAGACTTCAAGTCAAGCTGGATCTGCGAGTTTCCTCTCTCTCCTCCCTCTTTCTCTCTCTCTCTCTCTCTCTCTCTCTCTCTCTCTCTCTCTCTCTCTCTCTCTCTCTCTCTCTCTCTCTCTCTCTCTCTCTCTCTCTCTCTCTCTCTCTCTCTCTCTCTCTCTCTCTCCACGAGGCGGGGTTGGGCGGTCCTTTGTCACATAACACACATCGAACAAACCCCTCTCCAGACAGAGAAAAGAGAGGGAGGCGAAGAAGCAGGCGTGTGCAAACTGCGCACACATCCGCACACTTCTAACTGACATCGAGTGCAGTTTTCCGTGGAGTGACACACAAACAAGAACGGGTGACAAAAAATGCAAGACACTGCGATTTGGATATGTGATACATTTTACGCACGAAGGAAATCTTATCAAATGTAACATTAAATTAGGTATAAGTTGTGAATACAAATAAGTAATGGCCATAATTAACAAAACAAAATTAAAAAGAGGCTTTTGTACAGTTGTTTGTTTTTGTAGTGTTGATTTGACATGCCTGAGCTGTCAGCTTTACATTACCCGAGTTATTATAATCATTGGGGGGAAAAACATTTTGATTCCACTTTTAGTTTTTCGGTTATAATAGAAACACATGCGGTAAACAAAAGCCTTAATCGCTTTCGTTTTATTATGGACTGTTGCATTTCCTCAGCAAAAAAACAAGAAGTTTGTTTCACGTTTAAATCACCAACTAGTCCAAAATAATAAAAGGAGGACTGAGGCATACAAGTTGACACTGAAGGTAGAGGCTCCAGTGCGGTATTGGATGGCCGCTAGATGGCGTCGCAGAGCCAAAGAGAGCTCAGCTGTGAAGCAAATAATTTAGGGAGGAACAGAGATCAGACCAAGCATCCAGAACAGTTACCAGGGGTGAATTATATAATTTCTCTCTGCAATAGAGAGGCATCCAAGCGTTTCTGTTATGCAGTGTGTGTTAGAGCAACATTTTTAATGCCATTACTTTGGCAAGGTAGAACTGGTAGTGAAATACAAGCATACTAAATCACTTTGGATTAGTTAAAAACCAGCTGTATTTGAAATTAGTGATCACTGTCATGATTTCACCTTCCAAAAAAGCATGTTTCTGCGCATGAAATTGCCATCAACATGTGAAATGGAAATGAAAGAAGGTGTGTGTGTGTGTGTGTGTGTGTGTGTGTGTGTGTGTGTGTGTGTGTGTGTGTGTGTGTGTGTGTGTGTGTGTGTGTGTGTGTGTGTGTGTGTGTGTGTGTGTGTGTGTGTGTGTGTGTGTGTGTGTGTGTGTGTGTGTGTGTGAGGAAAGAGTGGATGTGATATATGGTCAGGTGTTCTGCGTTTAAATGGAAGGTGACTTGAATCACCACTGGGAAATTAGTATGAAAGCATAGTCACCAATGTTACTGGATGCATTTCACTGGGTACAATTATATTCAATATGGCCTCATATCTGCAGTGCATCCAAGTAAAGCAATGAGTAATTGGGCTCCAATTTGTGTGTTCATGGAGCAGAACTGCAATGGAAATAAGAATGTTAACTCATAAACTCACAGCGCTCCTAAATGCCATTTTAATAAGAGACTGCCGGAAAACGTTTTAGAGCATATGCTATAGGCTATAGATGGAAAAGGACTTTAAAGCATTCAATAAGTATTATACATATTTATTGAAGTGAAAAACATCTTAATGAGAATATGTTTAGATCAGTATGAACACACTTAATTAAATGTAGTGCTTCTTCTTCATACTTCTCTTCTCTAACAAACTCTTCAGAACTCAGTGCACCTGTGACAGCTGGCAGGCTTTTTAAACCAACACCTTATTCACTACCTTGAGCAGGTGTCCTCTGTTCTGTCCCATTCTACAACCCAAAGACAAATAAGACCTTTCACCTAGTAGTTAACTTGAAAACACGTCTTTTTTTCTTGACTGCCCACACTTCTCTGTCTCTCTTTCTTTCTTTCTGTCCCTGTCTCTCCCTCCCTCTCCCAGTGCACACATTAGTATGCCACACACACACACACACACACACACACACACACACACACACACACACACACACACACACACACACACACACACACACACACACACACACACACACACACACACACACACACACACACACACACACACACACACACGCACACATGACCTGAAAGGATAAGTAGTGCATTCAAACTTTCCTCTCGCTTTCTCTGTCTCTCTCTTTTACTGCCATTGTTCCAGTGAGGTGCAGCTGCCACGCGAGTGTGAGTGGGTCGCGTGCCAACCCTAATCTCAACAGGTGTTCTTTTGGGTGCTCTCACTCGACACCCCCCCTCTCCCTTTCTTTGTCTGTCCTAACTCTCTCGTTCTCTCTCTGTACTCTGCCCCTCCCCCTGTACTTCACTTTACTAACTACTAATCTTGCCCCGCTCCCATTTCAAATGTGCTTCATGACAATGATCATCATTAAACTTACTTTTGCCTTGTTTTACAAGGTTTACAAAGTTTGTAAATGAGCCATTACAGTTATGTTCAATGCACATATACCAAACTTCACTGCTCAACTTTACATACAATATCCAAAGAGTCAGTTTGGGCAAGTAATTAAAAGATCATAAATAAATAAAAATAATGAGATTTTTTTTTACAAAATATTAGCACGTATATTCAGATTTAAACGTTATAAGCATATAGCCATAGAGTCCTTGGCAGTAGATGAGTAGTCTTTCTTCCTTGGATATCCTGATGTGTCACGTTTCACATCACAGACTCGCCGGCTGGTTAGTAAAAATCTTAATGTTATAGTGGTTTAATCTTTTGTTATTACGGTTCAGTCTTATTTAGTCCCTCTTCTTAAATCTTAGCCAGTGAAAAGTCAGAGCCAGTGATTGTTGGATTAGCAGAAAGACTATCAAAGATGAGTTTGATGTGTTTTATTTAATTTTTGTCGAGTTTGGATCAAGTATATTTATCAAAGATCAGCTCATTTAAAAAGAAATGTAGTCTGGTGGTATTTTATACAGCATATTAACTGTTAGTTTTATATGATAGTAAATTCTAATAATGCTCAAATCCCTGTTCATGTACCACAGCGCCGGAAAATGGGAGAAAACTTTTACGAGAGAACTTAATGGTGTTTACCTCAGGCTGCAGCATATTGTCAATCTTTAAGTTTATTTCAGTAACTATTGCATTTTTCTAGGTGGGAGAGTGTGTCAAACTCCTAGTATGTAAGTTGTTTTTTGGTGAAGAACTTGATTTGTCTTACAGTGGAGAAGGAAGTCTTGCTCTTTGTCTCTCACTGCGCTCCCCCTTTCTGCCTGACTCTCTCTTCTCTCATTCATCCTGTATCCGCTCTCTGCCTCTCCCTACAGTTTAGCTCAGCTTCATTTATTGGCATGAATGTTTTAGATGAACAGTGTTGCCAAAGCACCCCCATCTAACTTTCATTTCCCTCCCCATATCCCTCTCAAGATAAATCTGATCTGAGGTCATCTGTTATTCAGAACACTGACATCAAAGGTCACCCGCCCACTCAGAGTACATCCAGTCAGTTTCATGAAAACTTTAAATCTTCCCATATTAAATATTTATGGAGCTATATTGACCGGCTGTCACAAACCATGCTTAGAGTTTAGCCTGCTAGAACTTTGAATTACAACTAGAGGATACATTACAAAAAGATGTTTATCTAAATAAGTTCACTTGTGACTGAAGAAATTGATGAAACCAAAGGGTCATATTTAAAGATAAGTCAAATATGAGGGAAAAAAACATTAAAAAGCAAGAAAGATAATAGTGAAAAGATGCTTTTGAAATATGGGGATATATTAAAGTGAAATGATTGCGTGTATGTAATCGACTGCCTTAGCATATTGCAATGCATTTATATTAACAATTATGATTCCACTCTACCACACCATGCTGTTCATCACAGCCACAGGTCGGCCTCTATCGCAATTAAAAATATGATGCTTCAGGCGCTACTTTAGTCACACCCATTAAAATGAAAAAGACACATGCAGAGGTTGCCCCTGCTTACTCGCTGTTGTGCTATTGAGAGTACTGAGGGGATTGGGGAGAATGGATAGACTAAGAGGTGTTAGAGATGTAGAGGAGAGAGAAAAGTTTTAATTGTTTCAGGACTTTTTTTGTCCCCATGAATCTCATGGATGTAGATCATTTTAAAGCACAAACTTGCATGCTGTGAAAAACACCAGTAACATACCAGTTTGATGCACACATGCGCAGCCGCAGACATGTGCATGGCTAATTGGCAACTGCTTGATGTTGGTGGTTCAAGAGGTAATCGTGAGTTAACCGATGGATCCAGTGTGTATAATCAAACTCTGACAAAGCCATTCCAATGAGAGACTGCAGGTGGACCACATACCTGCCTCCTGCAGTGGCTGTAAAGGGATTTAATCAGCAGAAAGAGAAGGCATTGTGCCGTATATGAAGGCTTTGGATTAGAGATGCTGCTGACAATAAAAAGTATTTACTCCGCCTTCACAGCATGACTGCTATAATTGAAATTTGGAAAAATGGCGCAATTACAGCTGTCTACTGGTTGAAGACAGTACTATGAAGTTGAAACAAGAATGGGAAGGGGCTCATGTTATTTGGACAGATGTATGTGGATGGACAGATGTATGTGGATGCACATTCACCAAACACATGTATACTGTGCAATGTTACCAGGTGGATGCAAAACAATGACGACAACATTGCAATGGGTGATTGGATGACTGCCTTCTGCAGGTTTGAGGCGAGGGAAAACATGATGTCCTCGCATGACAATGGGCCCCAAAGCATGTATCAGTAAACTAAAGTATATAATGATGCTGTGTGATTTATTATGTTTTACTGTCATCAAAGTCAATGTTAACAACACAGTCTTTTACAACCCTAACGGACAGATGGCCGGTTACTGTATATATGAAATGTATTTATTCAGTCGTATTTCTAAAGCTTTGTTTGAACAGGTGTTTTCAAGCACAGATACAGACAAAGATGCAGACATAAATACACACACAAGAACACACACACATGCACTCTCAGCAGTCAAAGTCTTATCTTATCCCGAAAGAGCAGCTGCAAAGTATGACCCTAGCTTAGCTGTTAATGATTTGCAGTGTGTGTATGTGCGCGCGTGTGTGTGTGTACACTTATTTTACCCCCACAATCGCTCTTCTTTCTCAACTGACAAGAGCTCATTATTAGTGGCCTAGCTTTGATTTGTGAAGTTCAGCAAGGTGAATTTGAACATCTGTCGCATTTCAAGGTTGTTTCTGTATGGAAGAGCAAATACAGGCCTGGCTAAACTACCAAGGTAGTGATTAAGGGAAATGCAGACAAACACATTTGGCAGGTAAATGTGTGACAAACCACTATGTATGATCACTGCATTTAAACATTCATTTTATATTCGCACAATGTTAAAAGGTCATATGATTTTAACTTCCACTTTTTAATGACTATTTTTTTGAGGGAAAGTTTCAGCATCAATAATTCCGTACATTGTTCAAGTGTTTACTTTAGTAGATTTCATGTCTTGCAGAATCATTTTATTTCCCCAAAATGTGCTTGTTGCATAGCAACACTGCTGGCTTCTGAGGCATGTGTAACTTTGAACATACATACTACATCTAAAGAGATGGAGCCTGAGTGGCATTCAATACAGCATGTCAATAGTACATAATTAACAATATATGAGATACTTAAATAGTCTGCTCCAAAGGAAGCAGTATGCAAATGATCCATGCTTATCTTCATATGCTTAGACATAGTTTTATAAAAAATATACACAGTATAAGCTCTATACATGGTTGTCGTATTGTATTGCATTACATTGAATGAATGCTTATTATATTTTGTCCAATTCTGGTATATTGGATGGAAATCTTTCAGCAGTAACAATCCAGTTACATTCTGACAGTTTCACAATTACAATACCGTGTAATTTAATGTGTTTATATCTGAGAAGTTTGATCCTTAAAGAGCGACAGAAGGACATAATGAACAGGCTGTAGCAGGGTGTTAAAGGCTCAGGTTGCCAACAAAGGAATAATACTCTCGCTGTCATTCTGAGAGTTAACACTGCTACACACTTCATGTGGCACATGCATATTAAAGTACTTATGACCTTCATGTGGAAAGTGACACAGTGTGAGGCACCTTGTTCTGTCATTGCAGTAGGTGACATGCCACCGTAGAGACTACTCCTATCTGTCATGCAAGGTTGTCGAGTGGCTCAAATCTGAAATGAATGTGTGAACAGTAGGATTTGTATGCCTCCGTGTTCATTTATATGCATTTATGTATTTGTCTGCATATACCTGCGAGTTCATCTGCACATGTATTTGTTTGTGTGAGTGGGCAGATGTGTGAAGTCTGCATGTTTGGGTAAGCTCATCGGTGTGTATTTACATATGTATTTGTGTATGTGTGTGTGTGTTTGACTGAGTGTGTGTCCAGTCAGAGGTGACCAGTTGTCACCGAGCTCTGACAGAAACCAGGTATCAGAGAGACATGGTGTCACCTTATCTCGTCCACCGTTACTCCTGGGACTGTGTGTGTGTGTGTGTGTGTGTGTGTGTGTGTGTGTGTGTGTGTGTGTGTGTGTGTGTGTGTGTGTGTGTGTGTGTGTGTGTGTGTGTGTGTGTGTGTGTGTGTGTGTGTGTGTGTGTGTGTGTGTGTGTGTGTGTGTGTGTGTGTGTGTGTCAGAGATGGGGACTCGAGTCTGTGACTCGGACTCGAGTCGCACTTAAGTCGCGCACACAGAGACTTGAGACTTGACTTGGACTCGTGACCAAAAGACTTCAGACTCGACTTGGACTCGTGTGTTGGGACTCGTGAACAATCATTGTGTTTTCTATTTTTGGCATATTAAAGGTGGGGTAGGTACATTTGAGAGAAACCGGCTCGAGATCGCTAGAATTTGAAAATACACAACCGGAGATAATCTGCTAGAGTCTGCTACTTCCTTATAGAGCCCGCCTCCTCCAACACACACGAACGCGCACATGACCAAGGAGGGCACGAGATAAGTTTGTGCCCAGATGGAAGGCTGACAGGCAGGTAGGCCATCCAGTTACTTTAGCCGGGCTCATTACGCAGACGTGCGCGCCTCTGTTACTACCTCGTAGTAACACAATAGCGACCGGCGGCACACCTGCGGCTGTATGGCTTGTAATTAGGTTCAACTACAACAACTTCGAACAAAACGCCGGCGGCACCAACAAAAGGAGCGCACACTGCAAAGTCTGCAATATCAAAATCAAGGATGCTGGCGCAACAACGTCGGATTTCATCAGGCACTTGAAAAGTCACCCGGAGAGGTCAGTCACATTAACGCATATGGACGGTTAGCAAACATGTTTAGCTCAGCATCATGCTATGTAATGTTAACTTAGCTTGCTGCTAGCTTTGTAACTGAATATTTGAAAAGATTAGTGAATTGCTTGTCACACTTGTTTGAGTTGAGTGGCGTTGACATCCAATTCTTGACATGACATAAAAAAGGTCGGTAACGTTAATCATTACGTTTCGCTGCGTTAAACGTATATACAAAAATACATAGTTACATACATAAATACATCTGTGGATTTATAGGCAGGTTACAGGTTTATTGTTGACCACGTAACGTTAATGTTACAGGTTTATCAGGTTACCATGACACTGGCTTTGAGTGAGAGGATAGAGGAATATGTTTATTAATAGTAGACTTAAAATATGTCATTAGAGACCCAGTGTATAATAACACAGTAAATGCTTTGAATTTCTTAGATATAGCTGTGCAGTATTCTTAACAGACGGATAGCAGCAGACAATAGAAGGCTTATTACAACCAGAAGAGACATGAGACTTTTATTTTTTAGAGACTTGAGACTTGACTTGGACTCGTGACCAAAGACTTGAGACTTGATCAAGTCTCACCTCACAAAGACTTGAGACTTGACTTGGACTCGTGACCAAAGACTTGAGACTTGATCAAGTCTCACCTCACAAAGACTTGAGACTTGACTTGGACTCGTGACCAAAGACTTGAGACTTGATCAAGTCTCACCCCACAAAGACTTGAGACTTGACTTGGACTTGCAAACAAAGACTTGTGAACATCTCTGGTGTGTGTGTGTGTGTGTGTGTGTGTGTGTGTGTGTGTGTGTGTGTGTGTGTGTGTGTGTGTGTGTGTGTGTGTGTGTGTGTGTGTGTGTGTGTGTGTGTGTGTGTGTGTGTGTGTGTGTGTGTGTGTGGCCTAGCATTACTATACTTGTGGGGACCTACATCTGTTTACATAGTCACGTGTGGGGACTCGCCTCCCTTATGGGGACAAAATAGAGGGGAATCATCAATTTTAGGGTGAAGACTTGGTTAGGTTTAGGATTAGGGTTAGGGTAAAGGTAAGGGTAAGGGTTAGGGTTAGGCATGTGTTGGTTATGGTTAAGGTTAGGATAAGTCTCCAGGAAATGCATTTAAGTCAATGTAATGTTCCCTGAAGTGATGTATACATGGTATGTGCGCGCGTGTGTGTGTGTGTGTGTGTGTGTGTGTGTGTGTGTGTGTGTGTGTGTGTGTGTGTGTGTGTGTGTGTGTGTGTGTGTGTGTGTGTGTGTGTGTGTGTGTGTGTGTGTGTGTGTGTGTGTGTGTGTGGTGTGTGTGTGGTGTGTGTGTGTGTGTGGGTGTGTGTGTGTGTGTGTGTGTGATGACTCTCCTGAGGCACCTCCTAACCCACCCAAGGCAGCCTGCAGGGATGACACACATGGAAGGGTCCCATGAGTGAACCTCAGGTGATGTGAGGCAGCATGTGTGTGTGGTTCACATCTCTTGAGATTCACTATGAAAATGGATGACACACACACACACACACACACACACACACACACACACACACACACACACACACACACACACACACACACATACACAGAGATGGATTTGACATAATTAAGCTTGAGCTCTGCTCTTTCAGGGACTTGATGGTGCAGTCAGTCAATATCAGGGTCAAGGTCATAGGAAGAGAGGTAGGGGGAGGTGGGGTAAAGAATAAATAAAGGAAGAGGAAAAAAGATGGAAGGAAGACAGAAAATAAGAACTTAGTGACAGGTTAGCAATCATATGAAAAGTGGACATTGAAAACCACTGAGATTTGGATGGAATATCAGAGCTCAGTCAGTTGTCAAGGTTCTGACAGAGAGAACAAGACAGCCTTCTTTGCATTTGTTGCTAGGCACTCGTTACTCAATAGCGGGATGTTAATAGCAGACTCCAACCAACTCAATAACTATGACCAAATGAAAAACATTTAAGAAGCTGAATTAATTGCCATCAATCGATTACCTGTAGAACAATTATAATCTCTACAAATGTAATTGTTATTTCATTCATTTTTATTCTAATTTTAAATTGGAGTGAATTTAATCGTTCATTTGATTAACATTGTAATTTGGTTGTATTTTTAATGTATTCAATTTAATAAAAAATACTTTATTTATTATATGTGTATTATGTGCGTATTGTGAACTTGTTTCTTCTTATTGTATGTACTCTTATGCAATCTGTGTAAAGCAATGTTTCTGGCAGATCAGAGTATTTCAATACAATATAAGATTGATAGCCTTCATAATTTATAGCTAGGGGTTGTTTTGAATAATTTACATTATTTCTGAGCAATTACAACATAAAACATGCCAGTCAGAAAGTGCGTTGTGTTTGGTTTGTTACTTTTGAAGTTTGCCTCTGGGCTTTATAACAACAATGGATATGATTTCTGTTCTCTGCCTTCCAACATATTAGGACCATATTGGATGTAATCTATCCTCCATCCAGCAGAGTGACAAAGTGCTTTCTCACCAATTACTGACTGCCATCTCCCTCTTCACACCTGGCAGGCAGAGGATGTGGCTGACAACGTGTATGTGTGAGTGACAGAGCGAGAGAGACACAGTGAGAGGGGGGAATGAAGAAGATAATGGGCCCTGAGAGCTACACCGACAGATGAAGTCATAGAGAGAGGTTTAAATAGGTTATCACTTGTGTTTATGTTACCTCCGTCTTTATCAGGTGAATGACATACTTTGTCTCTATGATATCACACTGCAGTAGTTAACCCTCTATTTCCTGATCTAATATGGTTCTCTATTTCATTCTCTGGACCCATTTGCTCGATGTTAAAGCCCCAGGTTTGGCTTAATACTAGTGCCCTCACCACAATGTTCAGAAACCCTACCTTCATCAACACGACAAAATATGCAAAAAGAGATTCCCCTGACTGAAACAAAAAACATAACGGAAGTGACTATTTCCCAATCACCTGTTGCCACTATCCAACAAAACCAGAATGAGATTTCACCCATTTATACATTTCTAAATGTATTTTGCATTCACACCTTGAGTGTAGCATTTCTACGATTAACAGATGGTCACAAAAGTGATTTTGATCCCAAAAAAAGATGAGTCCTAAGTCTAAAAGCCTAAAGTGCTTAAAAACTAAAATCCTGTTTCTCTACATTGTGTCAGTCTTAAAGCTGCAGTCCATGTGTTAACAAAGGCTGGATGGAAATAAAGTCATCCACCAACTGGGCTTTTCACTGAAGACGATCCGAGAAGGAGAGGGTGACCAGAAAACGATAGTATCGCAGCAGGAAGGAGGACTGGAAAACAAGAGATTACAAATAAATAATAGAATACCAAAAGGGCAAACAAAGGGAAAGCAGATCACTGGCCTTTAGAACAGACTCCGAATATTGATGAAGGAAAACGGAAAGAACATTGGAACCTGGAGGACAACCAGAAGGAGAGCAGTATAGGAGGAAGGCATACAAGAGGTCAAGGTCAAGTAGGGCCACCTAACTTAAGGAAGTGGAGGACAGGTGGTGAAAGAAATGAGAATGCTTGAACAAATAGTGAGAGAAAAGGAAACCAGAGATCAGACAGCTCACTATAAAGAGGGAGACTGTAGACTTTAGCACTACAGAGTGTAAAGGAGTAAGAGCCATTTAGAGGAAGAAGAAGAAGAAGCTTCTTAAGCTTTCAGGGGGGGAGGAAAGGAGTGCTGCTTTTATAGTTTAGGCTAGATGACCCTTCATAAAAGAATCTGAGGGACTATTTTGTTTTGTTTATTGTTTTATGTCTTGTATTTATTCATTTTGCATTGTTGAGGAACCTGTGACCCAAGCTTTTGGTGACATTAGACCTTAGAAAATCTGGGGGAATTTGTACTTGCAACAATGTTGACCCAGCAACATGTAACGGTTAGGCCTCTGCTGTTGAAAACACATTGTATTCCCGTATAGGAGGTATAGTAGAGGGTAGAGGTGTTTTTTTGACACTATTAAAAATTATTAACATTCGTATAGTTGTACACAAAAAAGAGAACAGGAGTACCAAAAGATAACTTTTTTAATTAGAAAAAAACCTTTCAACAATAAAATCCTTTGGAAATCAAGGAGCTCTATGGATGGAACTGAAATAATTTGAGGCTAACAAGTGCCTCAAAAAAAGTGGTATGTCGAGCTGTAAATATAACCGAGGTTTGTAAAATGGCTCGCATGTGCTCTGGACGGTGTTATAATAATGGCCCAGCACCAATACAGAAACAAATCAAAAATGTTGCTCTGTAACATAGTCCTATAATAGCCACTTCCCTCAGAAAGCTGAAGAAGAGAAGGGAGATGAGAGGAAAATGAAAGGCTTTGTCTTTAAGGTACATTCTGTCCCTCTTTTCTTGATTTGGAATCAAGGGCAAAGCTATTTCCTGTAATTTCCAACAGGCGAGCAGGCGGATATGAAAGTGTTTTTTCTTGAGAGCTCTTTCTATTTTGTAAGTGGAGGTTATTTAAATATACTTGCCACTAAAATGATGCAGCATATCAAATGTTCGTTTTGGTTCTCTCATGGTTGAAATATCTGCTAAAAGGAAGAGCTGTTTTGCTGCGTCATACACATGCACTTATGCTCTTGGTCAGATTATTACATGTCCCTATGCTACATGTTTATTTGTTTATCTGTAGGATTTGGACCTATGTTGTGGATTTTTGGAAGCGAGCGAACGTGCAATTTTCCATGGGTCTATTTTTTCTCCCTGCTCTTGTATAAGAAGAAGCATCTGTGTCTGAATCAGGTAAACATGTGCTAAGGTCCTATGTGAACACATAGGACCAGGTTGCTCTGCCCTAAGAGGTTTGGACTTGAATTAGAACTTAAGGTACACTAAAGCTATGACGACTTAAATATTGAGGTTAAAAAAGGGTTATATTGTACATTGGGAAGATATGTGGAGTGTAATAGAAAGAGTGACTAAGCAAAATTCTTTGTTATAGTGATTAGTATTGTTGACGGCCATCTTGTATAGTGTGTGTGTGTGTGTGTGTGTGTGTGTGTGTGTGTGTGTGTGTGTGTGTTATGTGTGTGTGTGTGTGTGTGTGTGTGTGTGTGTGTGTGTGTGTGTGTGTGTGTGTGTGTGTGTGTGTGTGTGTGTGTGTGTGTGTGTGTGTGTGTGTGTGTGTGTGTGTGTGTGTGTGTGTGCTCGCTGAGCTGATGACTGCTGTGTCCAAACGCAGTTATTTGTTGTGACTAAAGACTGTGGGTGACAATGATTGATAGTTGATTGATGTCCTCAGCTGATTGCACACACACACACACACACACACACACACACACACACACACACACACACACACACACACACACACACACACACACACACACACACACACACACACTCTCACACAAACACTTTCTGCCAGTCTGCCACCACAGAGTTAGCAACAGTCTGCGTTTTGCCTCCCTCACTTCTCCAAGCCAGTCGCTCTGCACTGCGGCAGGCAGGGGAAGCAGACACACACTCACACACACACTCTTCCCTGCTCCACTCCCATATTTTTTGGAAGGGAAGAGACGAGTAGCGGGCAAAAGCAAGACAGTACAACGTTTCGGTGTGTTTTAAACGAAGAGCTTCTGTAACATCCAGCCGTCGTTTCAGGGATTTTTGGTTTTCCTGTCCTATCTCTGTGCTGAAAGTTGCTTCAAGACATTTGGAGTATCATCACTACGAAAGGAATATGCGCAACTCAACCTGGCAGCCAAAAAAGAGACACACACAAAGTTGGACGAAAGATAAGAAGATTTGGACCTATGTTGTGGATTTTTGGAAGCGAGCGAACGTGCAATTTTCCATGGGTCTATTTTTTGGATTGGCGTGAGAATGCAGGAGCAATGCCAAAGGTTTCTCCCTGCTCTTGTATAAAAGCACTCAGCAGATGACCCCATGGTCTCTGGCTATCCTTATTTTCCACCTGGGTGCTACTGCTGATAAAACGATGGAAATCTCCCGCTCTCATTCCTGGATATAGATGCAGCCGGGCCTTGTGATTGTGCAGATTCCATATGCAATATAAATCATATCCAGTGCAGCGGTATCCGGCTAGGAGAGCTGCCCAGCAAGCGGCATCCAGCCCGGACAAATCACAGCCCCAGTGGAGGAGAAGGAGAGGCAAAGAACGGTGGAATGAATGAATGGAGGGAGGGAGAGAGACAGAGAGGAGCTTCCAGACAGGGTGACCTACATTCAACACTGTCTGGAGTCAGAGACAGAGTGAGAGGGAGAGAGAGAGGGGGGGGAGAGAGGGAGCCAGCAAAAACAGAAAGCCAGAGGATGAGACAGCAGGAAAGAAAGAGGAAAACTATTGCTCCCTTCCTCTTCCCATATCCCCTTTCTCCTTCCTCCTGATGTTTTGCTCCCCCCCCCCCCACCACCCCTTACCATCACTCAACCATTGTCTGGGGTTTCTGGGGGAATTCAGCTGCTGTAATCCAAGTCTAGAGCACACAAACAAGCAAAGAAATGGTCACTTTTCCACACTTAGCTCCTCATCCTCCTTCTTTGTCTCTTCATCTCCCATTGCTTCATCTCTCGTCCACTTGTGCCCTCTCTTTTTCCCTCCTCTCCCTTCATCTCTACATCCCATTCTTTAACCCTCTTTCCTCCATTTCCACCACCCCATAAACCCTCCTCATCCACATCTATCTCTCTCCTCCTTCTTCGCCTCCTCCTCTGTCAGCGTTTAGCTATCTCTGGGTAGCTCTAACAGTATTTTTATGGTGGATTACTTTGTCTAGCTGCATCTAGCGTCACTGGAGGGGAAGCAAAGCAGCAGCAGCAGCAGCAGCAGCAGCAGCAGCAGCAGCAGCAGCAGCAGCAGCAGCAGCAGCAGCAGCTCTATCTGTCTATCTGTCCGTGAAGCTGGCTGCTGAGCTGTGTGCTTCCTATCTGATTGCCTTTTGGATAGACAGCTGTCTGTCTGAAAGCTGGTGGCTTACAAACTGATTCTCACAGCTTTTGGTAGCTGAGTGTGCGTTGGTTGGGTAAGGTGGTCAATTCCAGTGTGACTGCCTGCCTGAGCAGTTGCCCATCTGGCTGTAATGGCTTTTATAATGTCTCCTACTAGAAGGTTTCAGACTGGCTTTTTGACTTAGGGATGGCTTAGTTATCTTCCTAGCTATGTTGTCTCTATATCTACTTGTGTCTATCTCCATACAAGCTCAACTATTGAGGACACATTGCCCACTGTAATTATTTTTTATTATTTTATTAATTTATCTCTTTCTATCTTTCACCCTTTTTCATGATTTTCCTTCTTCTGTACCCATCCTCCTTCCTTCCACTTGCATGTCAGTCCTCTGGGATCAATGTTAAGGACATGAGAGGGAATTGCAGTTGAAGGAGAGGAAATTACATGGGTAATGGAATAGGACACACAGGCACCTGTCAGGGAAAATCAAGGGTAGAGAGGGGGAGGAAATGAATTATACATGAGACAGAATTACGCAGCTTTCACCTTCCTGAATAAGCTTGATCGGAATCCGATGTTTCCTAAAAATCTTAAAGAAGGCGAAATTCTGTCTTTTTAGCACCCTTTATTTCAGCAAGAAAGGTAATTTCAAAATTATTGAGATATCATTTTCCAATTGTGTACTTGTTCTGCTTCTCTAAAGAGATGATTAGTCAAATAATCCTTCAAAGATTTTGTATTTTCAAAGAAATGATTGGAATGACAAAAAAGTTCATTTCCATGCCGACAAGAGGCATTCATGATGCCAGTGATTGAGAGAAAATGTCTCTCAATCTCTTTCTGGTTTTGCAGTGAATACTTACATGTTCACAAAGCACCAAATTACTTTTTGTAAAATACATTTTACTCCGTAAAACACCTATTACCATTTTAAACAACACTGACTGTAAACGACAAAATCCAAGGGAAATAACGACTGCTCTCCGTGGTCAGGACAGTGCGTACTTTGCCCCGGCTCCACTCTGACATCCCATCTTTGTTCGAGAAATTATGTGAATTTTTTAACGTAGTTTAATTTCCCTCCTTTTGTAGCTCTGTGGTAGCTTACATTTCCACCAACTCTGCCTCTGCTCACTGTTACTCTGACATATACTTGCTTGACAAGCTTGTTTAGGCCACTGTGCTCTTTCTATATCAACTTAATAAGCTTGACCTTTACATAAACATGCATTCAATGAACCAGAAGCATCCCCCACTTTTCCACACTGCCATCTGCCCACATCATATGACAGGTCCATTATTTGTAAATGGTAACTACACACAGCACATCCCTTGCTTTAAGCCACTCACAGTTAATCACATCTATTTGTCTGTGGTGTTTGCTGTCTTCCTGTGTGTCAGAATTCTCCATTATTGTATGCATGAACATAACCTCCTCTGGTTCTCTCACTTCAATTGTGCATCTTGTTGAAGACAGAATCATAAATAAGTAGCAGACAAGCTTCATGATTGGAGTTACTTTAAGAATACTGGGCCAACATTGCCAACCATCAACTGCAGTCCAAAATGCAAAATTGTGTTGCAAAATTGGGAATTCTCGACAGGACTTTGTAGAAGATGGCGAATGCACTCTGCTTTGCTCCTCTTGAAGTAAATGGCATCTATTTGTGGAATGGCTTGAGTGAGGTACTTTGTATTGAGTGATGTTTTTTCAGTAACCGTATAGCTCTACATGGTTCCTTGCAAAGTCATTTTCTACATGACATTTTCCCAGTGAATAGGGAATGCTATCTATACCTGCTCTATAATAGAAAAAAAAACTCATGGTTGTCAACGTTTTCATTCAATTTTTTCGATTTCTAAAAGAAGCTGAAATATCTAATGAGAAGCTTTTCACTTGACAGCATGCTTCAAAAAATGCAGTCTGTTCATAAAAAAAAGAAATCTTAAACTGCACTGTAACTTTTAAGGGAATAGGTACATTCCAAAATCTAAAAAGACGTAGAACAAATGAAAAGTACTAGCAGATACAAATAGGTACTCGCTTACTGAATTATTTTACTAATCAAACTGTCTGCTGTCAAAAGGTTGATTCCAAGGTGGATATAGTGGTAGACATAGACATGCCCTCCAAGATGTAAATTGAGTCCTACATGCTACGATGTTCTGTGGTTTAACACAAGCCATTGACCAGTTTAAATCAATATCAAAGTATGTTTTACATGGGTCAATATGCCACATTTCTCATTTAAATGATTGACCTTTAAGAGTCACAATGTCATCACTGGAGAAAGTATAGATGCATTTGATATAAAACAATGTCTTTCTTAATACAAAAGGTCAACCAAGCATTTTGAAAGTCCGGAATGTTGTCATTAGTGATCAGAAGTGGTTTAAGGAGTCTTGTCTTCCGTTTGTGTTATTCATAAAGTCACATTTATTCTGATGATAGGGGAATAACTGGCACCCTGGGGTGTTAACTTTGCCACTGTGATGTTCATGAATGACATCTGTGGTGAATTGACTGTTGAACATTACACTAATAAAGCAACAATTTTCTTCTCTTTCATGAGACACGTCTTTCCCATTAAGCTGCATTTCCTCTTCGTGTTTGATTCTTCTCTACTCTCAGTAGGTGGCCAAATGTCGATTAAATCCTCATCATATTCTTTTACATCTCACTCATCCTGTAATATTCCAAATTTCCATCATAATTGTATTCTTCCTATTCAGACATGTAAACGGAGATTGTTTTATTATGGAAAATGTCAGGCAGTGACAAGGCTCTTCACACTCAATAAGACAAGTTCTTCTAAATCTATTTAGAATGAAGACAAAATGGAATAAATATCATAATTTGATCAACTGTGTCAACAGATCTCCGTCTGCTGTCTTCTGAGTCTCCCGTTACATTTGTGAAAGTCCTACATCTGCTGTGTGAAAGGGAGGGAATTGTGCTAAAAATGTGATGGATTATTAAAAAGAAGTAGACACTTTGGTCCTCAGCTATAAAGTGACATCTGACGTATTAAACAGGAAAAAAATCTAATTAAATCACTTACATTTCTTCCTATATTATTGCAACCTAATTGTCTTTATATTGCAGAGCACACGAAGAAACTCTCTCAGGTTATTATATTAAGCCACTTAGATTTTAACACAATTTGTCTTCAATTAACAGCCAATACTTCGAATGAGGCGAGCGCTGAATAACAGTGTAATAGGTAAGTGGTTATTTCACACAGCCAAGCTCCTCCAATTATAATCTTCTTTTTGTCATTAAATGTGATATTTTTGTTTTTTAATGGATAAATGACTAGAATTGTAAGCTCCTGTCTCTGGAGCTGTGCAAAATGTAATCAATTAAAACTATTTTGACAACAAGCTGAGTTTGTCATTGATGTCTTCATTCGGCAGTAGTATGACAGCAAAATAATGTAAGAAAAAACTTTTAATTATGCATTGTGAATGCCCCAAACTAACTGTGGTTGTGAAATTGCTGAAAGCATCACAATTCCTAAAATTAAATAGATTTTTCTTCACACGTTAACCTATTTTCCCATATCAAACATCCAACACATTTTAAAGTAGTATACTACTCATGCAGAAGTAGATTTGTGAGAAACTGTGTTATACGAAATAAAAGCAATCACTTGTTGTGATGTTCTACAGTGATAAAGCCACGTTGTTATTGTTTCTGCAGCCGTCTCTCTATCCCAGAAGGTGGGGGCAGGTTTCATGTAATAGACAGGTCAAACCAGCTTTAAACCACTGACTCAACTCACTGACTCACACACATAATGTTGTGTCAACAGATAAAGAGATAGCACATTGGAACTCATATGGAAAAACAGTCATGCAGTCACACACACACACACACACACACACACACACACACACACACACACACACACACACACACACACACACACACACACACACACACACACACACACACACACACACACACACACACACACACACACACACACACACACACACACACACACACACACACACACACACCTCATGTTTTAAGAGAAGTGCAAACATTGTCAACTGTGTGAGACAAAAACAGATCTGTTTGCCCACTGAAGTTCAGTTCAACTGATCTAACTGCTGCACTCTTGTGAACTGGAACATTTTAAATGAATTCTGCTTTAAAACTCAGTAACATATTTAGTTTTATACATTTGTGATGGTTTGTGTATACTATTTTAAAGAAATTAATAAGAAATTAAGAAAAATCAGGTGGAAAAGTAACTTAAAATACAATTTGCAAGGCAATCAAACAATTTTTAGATTTTCTCAAGCACTATATCGTACAAAGAAATACAAGTTAAATAAACAATATTTGTTTATATGTATCCATTAAAATGTTCATAATTCTATTTGTCAGGTAGTGATCTTTTTGCTTTTATAAAATGAGAGTGTATGCTTGCATGTGCGTGGGTGTGGGCCTGTACATGACATGTGTGTTTGAGAGCATGCCAGTAGCTAAAGGTTGATGAATTCATCTCTTTTTCTCTTAGGGGGTGTGAGTGTGTCTGTGTTTACCTGTTAAGAAGCCAAGTCTAGGTCTGTGTTCTTATAATAACACTTGTTATTCTCAGAATGAGTGTGAATATAGTTGCACTCTGACATGTTGTGTCCTGGGGCCACTGGAAGAGAATCAGCACGCAAACGGCATGCACACATTCGGTATGACATTCATTAAAGATATGGAACCTGACTTAAACACACATATGCACACAGAGGGAGGCCACACAGTCAGGTTAGCATACCTAAGGAATATTCTCGGAGACTATCTAGACACACTGTTTGTTGACAGGTGAGATGGGATACAAATATGCATGATTGTGGGTATAATGCAGCAAACAAAAAACAGACACACAACGCCTGGAAAACAAACTGATCACATGCAGGCCACTGTGGTTGGCAGGGTCACTGAGTTCATCCTCCTTGGCAAGTTTCATCCGAACTACGCACACAACGTTCTCACATACGTTGTACCTCTTAAAAGTACATGCACACAAAGAAGAATATGGCCCGCACACTTACTCACACACCAACAGAGACACACAAGCACACATCTCTCCCAGACGGTCTCATATGGACTCATTAAGGGCCAGTCTTTCGCCACCTGTGCACTGAAAGGCCCAACGGACCGGCTTTGACACTGACAACGGACAGGAGCTGTGCAGGGAATACACACACTCAAACACACACACACACACACACACACACACACACACACACACACACACACACACACACACACACACACACACACACACACACACACACACACAGGTATAGGCTATCATGCACGCATATGGACACACACAAGCCAGTGCACACATATACACACACATTATTGGATGCAGGCAGGGACAGCTCAGGGATGGTGTGCACTAGCTTGAGACTAGCAATAGAGATAATTCCCCACTTATTATTTGAGAGACATGTACAGACATTGAAGTGTATGCATACCTCTTAATAGCACAATTAATTGAGGGAAACAGTTGAGTAGAAAGATATAATAACACCTGATCATATGACAACAAATATTTGTCTTGGCCTGTGTCTTATCAAGTTACATCTATAGCAGGTTCACACCTAAAGGTCATGTTTCCGAATCAAACCAATGATGTTTGAGTTTTCAACCCAGTCTCACAAAAAAACGTGTAATAACTACGTTGGTCCACAACGTAGGATGTAGTATTTCTACAAAAACGCCTCTGAAATTGTAAGATCCCTACGTTTTTTTTCACCATTCATTCCAATGGCTGGCGTCTATGTCACGTGATCTTCACATTTCTCCCTGCAGAAAAAAAAAACATGGCCGAACTTCGTTTTATTCTCGGTGTAAAATGCCTATTTTAAAGTTAGTTTGGCCATTAAAATGCGTTTTGATGTCATTTGATGCGAGAAATATGAGTTGTTATTTCAGATTATGTGTGCAGTGGATGCACATGATCTTTAGTTTGCTAGTTATTATGAAGATTACTTCAGGAAATTGTGTCTATACAACGTTTTCATTGTCACCAAGGTGGTTGCTAAGTATGCTGCTATCGATATTATTTCTGTTATGTTGTGTAACTGTTTAATGGTGTTATCTTTATTGCTACCCCCTTCCCCGTCAATGTATAGTGTTGGTCCACAGCGCAAACGTATTAGTTTAACAAAATCCGCATCTAAAATTGTGGCATAGATACGTTATTTTCCCCTGTGCAATTCTCCATTTACTCAACAATAACACATAATTAATTATCCTTGTGTTTATTTATTTGTTTGATTAATAAACACAAGTTGGAGTCCGTCAGGACCGAGGGTCGGAGCAGCTCATTTGCTTTACAGAATATTACACCCGGAAGTAAGTATTCTCTCCGCTTCGCTTGACAAACCCCGTGATAGTCCTCAAGCTCTGTGATTGGAGTGTGCCGAGCGTCGAACAGCACTTGAAATGGGATGGAACCACGGCAGACTGTCCAAAACTGGATTTGAACGGGTCCACCCCCCCTCCCCCTCCCCCACCCCGTCCCCAGAACTACACATGCTGGCTATTGTGTTTCGCAACATGTTCTATGGCACGTCTCTACTGGGAGTTGTAGTTTTAAAAGACGTTTTCGTATTTCCCATAATAAGAAGTTGCCAGTATTAACCTGTTAAACCCCGAGCCTGTTTTTCAGGTTTCAGGCTCGAAAATGACATTCCCAGAACAAATGACTATAACTTAACTTCTAAAAGGTTTATATGAATAATTGTTGTTGTCAAAGCAAGGTTACATCTGTGAGTTGTTGGCGGGGACCTTCGGGCTTACGGTGTACAACCCTGGAGGTTTAGGGGATAGGAAACACTCAAATGTAAAACATATAATTAATAAATGGGTGAAAATTGCTTGTGCCCATAATGGGCAGCATTACCCACATGCCAGCTAAGGTCAGAAGAGCTTTATTTAACAGCTGGTCTTATGTTTGTGACCCCTCCCTGTTGTTAATTGATAAGCCTGAAACATGCACTTGTCAAGGTTCAGAGGCACATTTTGCAAATATGGCAGTAGCCATCGATCATCTTAAGACAAGATATACTTTATTGATCCCAAGTTGGAAACATTTACGTTACATCAGCATGTGTAACAGTTGTACATATTCAGTGGTGTTTATTTGTAAATCATTTAGTATAATCACACAAATTCTGTGTTTTATATTTAATAGTTCTGTGTTCTTTATTTATTGATTGTTCAATACCTGACAAGATGAAAAACTTTGGTCGCAGGTTCCTCAACAGTGCATTACAAGACATCTATCAATATGTGTGTACCTCCACCATTAAACTGTCGTATTCTGCACATTTCTTATACTATCTACATACATCTTATATAAGAGTATAATACATATGTATAATATCAGTTAAAATAAGTGCTTCAACATAGTTAACATTGCTGGAGGTATACACAACGTTTTTTATTCATTGCATAACTACACCATTTGTGTATATGATACACGGCAGTTCCTCATGTTTGTCTAGAAGTCTTCTCAGCAGGGCTCTATAAATAGAGAACTACGGCAGATATGTAATATTTAATGCAGCCGAACCGTGTATTACAATGCCGTTATGTGATGACTTTCAAAGAGAAAAGCAAGCACACTCGGAATAAAGTGTTTTCGGTCTGTTTCCGGTATTTATTTATGACGATGTGATGTGAGATGTGAGACTGGAATTGCACAGGGGAAAATAACGTAGGCTATCTATGCCACAATTTTAGATGCGGATTTTGTTAAACTAATACGTTTGCGCTGTGGACCAACACTATACATTGACGGGGAAGGGGGTAGCAATAAAGATTACACCATTAAACTGTTACACAACATAACAGAAATAATATCGATAGCAGCATACCTAGCAACCACCTTGGTGACAATGAAAACGTATCGACACAATTTCCTGAAGTAATCTTCGTAATAAATAGCAAACTAAAGATCATGTGCATCAACTGCACACATAATCTGAAATAACAACTCATATTTCTCGCATCAAATTACATCAAAACGCATTTTAATGGCCAAACTAACTTTAAAATAGGCATTTTACACCGAGAATAAAACGAAGTTCGGTCATGTTTTTTTTTTCTGCATGGAGAAATGTGAAGATCACGTGACATAGACGCCAGCCATTGGAATGAATGGTGAAAAAAAACGTAGGGATCTTACAATTTCAGAGGCGTTTTTGTAGAAATACTACGTCCTACGTTGTGGACCAACGTAGTTATTACACGTTTTTTTATGAGACTGGGTTGGAGTTTTCTAACAGGTCCGCTTGTCTTTATTAAATGCCAATTCAAAGTTATGCAGTCGACATTGTTGTCTGTTATACTGAATACAAAGTTTGTTGGTAAATAGACAAAAACACTCTACATTTCTACATGGATATGTACATCATGGCACCATCATGTTCTGTTCATGTCGATCTGAGCACATATTAGCAGACTATAGAGGACCACTCATGAAAGTCTTCTAAGGCTGCGGCCCCACGAGGACGAAAACGGCTAAACGCATAGGATTAACGCAAACGCAATCGCAAACGGCTTCCGTCCACATGCAATAATTATCCGGATAGTGTCTGCCCACACGAGACCGCTCCGTTTAGCTCCAACCGCTGGAGAAGCTGCAGTACATATGCAGGAGCCTCTACGTGGCGCTGTAACTTCCTCCACAAAAGCAGCGAAGAAGCATGGTTGTCATGGTTGCCCTTCTGTTTATTCTCCGCGGTGGGGGCCGAGGGAACCGGGCAGAGTTTTTCGCCAGTCAGCGTGTATTAAAGTTGAAATCTTCCGGACAAAATTATAAAAGTGCCGGTCAAAGGTCTTCTTTGTTATTTATTGAGCTTTAAAACAAATGAATAACGACTCTATATAATATAATGATAAAATACACGGAGCCTCTCTTTTTCCTCCCTCTCTTCGGACAGCGCCAGTGTCTGTCTCATGCAGCAGCTCATCCAGTAATCAGTGACCCGGCCGACTGTAAAAATAAATATATTTATAACTAGTTTAGGGAGTTTGAGAGGTAATTAAAATAGCTAAGGGTGATGATCTGACTTGAAGTGTGTGTTTTGCTGCAGCGGGAGGAGCTGCAGGTGAGCAGAGCTGCGTGTCTCCGTCCTGTCAGATTAGACTTCACTCGCGAGAGAAAGATAAATAATCTGAATTCAGGGTGCAGTTTACTTTGACGTGGGGGTGAGCAGCAGAGGTGGGGAGAGGCGGGGCTATTGCCTCATCATTATTGCTGTAGATGTTGCACAAACAACTGTAGCATGGTCAATAGCGTCCGGAGCACGATAGCAACTCTGCGATCCGCCATTGTTGTTGTTGTTGGTGGCGAAACACTTCAGCACTGGCGCGGGTAAGCGGAGGTGAGCAGAAGAGGTGGGGAGAGGCGGGGCTATTGCGCAATCACTATCAGTGATCTGAAAATGTCCGTATAGGGCGCACACACGGAGCTGTTTGACCCCCCAGAGAGTGGCGTATGCATTTCTATCCACCTTGGGACCCATTGTCGTTTCCTCAGTCGTTTAGTGCCATATTCGGTCGTCCTCGTGTGGCCGAACGGTCTATATGACACTAAACAGTAACGCAAACGACCGAATTCGTCCTCGTGGGGCCGTAGCCTAAGATGGCTGATATGAAATAGTTTAATAATGCAGGGAAATCATGAAAGTAAAGTCATAACTGAGATGACAGTTGAGAAAGACAATGATAAGAGAGTATAGTGGATAAGAAGAAGAACAGCAGAACAACAGTGTGTGTGTGTGTGTGTGTGTGTGTGTGTGTGTGTGTGTGTGTGTGCGTGCGTGTGTGTGTGTGTGTGTGTGTGTGTGTGTGTGTGTGTGTGTGTGTGTGTGTGTGTGTGTGTGTGTGTGTGTGTGTGTGTGTGTGTGTGTGTGTGTGTGTGTGTGTGTGTGTGTGTGTGTGTGTGTGTGTGTGTGTGTGTGTGTGCAAACACTCCCATGGGCACACTATGTAGCGTCGAAAGGTATTCCCAGGATGCCTCTTGATCCGACTGCAGTAAGGGGTGTGTGTGTAAGAGAGGGAGACGAGGTCGGGGGAATTAAGTTGGGTGGGGTAAACATGTGTGTGTGTGTGTGTGTGTGTGTGTGTGTGTGTGTGTGTGTGTGTGTGTGTGTGTGTGTGTGTGTGTGTGTGTGTGTGTGTGTGTGTGTGTGTGTGTGTGTGTGTGTGTGTGTGTGTGTGTGTGTGTGTGTGTGTGTGTGTGTGTGTGTGTGTGTGTGTGTGTGTGTGTGTGTGTGTGTGTGTGTACTGTATATCAGAAGAGACAGGCCCTCTCTAGAAACAGATGGTGTTGTTCGTGCACTGTGCAGCTTATAATGCTGATTGCTGAATTATGGCTGAAGTTAGGGAAAGCGGCCCTGTATTGGATTCAGATCTAGTAGTTTGTCCATATTAATCTTGATACATTATTGTTTTTAGATTAGTAGTTGGTATGTGAGTACTAGCTGCACACATGAGCCTGAGCTTTATTGTCTTTTATACATTGACCAGGCCTCATTCATCAGCCGATTCTCCGTAGGTTGAGTATGAAATATATATCTAGTATCCTTTAAAAGTTACTAGACTGTAAGTTACCAAAATCAGGCTTAGGCGAAAATAGCCTTGGCATTGCTTCATTTTTGCAAGTAATTTGATATTGTAAACACAACTTTCTCGTTAATGTACGTATGTTATATGTTCTTTAATATATTCTCTAAATAGACTGTCTTCCATCACAATATATATAAGAATTACTATTGGACTTCTCTTTCTCTGCAAAATAAAATGTTTTGGCCAAAAGTAAAAAAATGTGCACATATGTTGTGCCGTCTGTCAATCACACTCGAGCTAAAGCAAACCAAAGTGTGACACATTCAGCTACAGTACATGGAATGAGAACTTCAAATTGTCATCTTCTCTGTACTACATGTAACACATAATATAGAGAATGTGCTTGTATCCACACACAGTGTTTGAACTCAACTAACACAACATTCAAGAGACTGGAATATAATTACAGAGATGATGCAGATTTACCAGGAGCTTTCACACTGAAAATACATAAATAATAAAAAATGTGTTCTGGCTGAGTAACAAAGTTCAATGTCATCTGATGATCGCAATCAAACGAGCATCTATGTTTAATTATGACAAAGAGAAAATCTTTATAATCTGACAAGCTTTCACTATCACTCATAATGCCAGCGCTTATTTGCTGCTGCCTACTGAACACCGCACTGTCCCTGCTGTGTTGATTGAACAACATGTCTTCTCATGTTGTAGTTTATTAACATACTTGACAAGGCGTATCTTATCTTGTGCATCTCTGCTTCTCTCAGTGATATGTGTCCATTGGGGTCTGTTGTGTATAGTTCTGGGAGGCTTATTGTACTTCCCGCTCAATGTCACATAAACGCATTGGCACCCTACGGAGCATATATTTAATAAAATACAAGTGTAAACCTTTAACCTGTTAAGCCCCGAGCCTGTTTTCCAGGTCTCAGACTCGAAAATGACATTCCCAGAACAAATTACCATAACTTCACTTCTAAAAGGGGTAAATTCATAATTATATTTCTCAAAGCAATGATAAACCTGTGAGTTGGATGTAGAGGAGTCAGAATCAATATAGATTTTTTTTATTTTAATGTAAATTCAGATTGAACATAGTAAAAAAATTTAAATTATTGTGTCCGTCCAAAATAAAAACATTACTTATAGTGAAAACCACCTTGAATGATGGGATAGTAGACTAAAAGCTTTAGGAATCCAAACATATGACATATAATAAGTACCCTGTATCAAGATTGATGCAAAACAAGTGAAATTTGACCTTTTTAGAGAGATTTAGCACAAAAAAACACTTCTGGGGTCATTTGGGTGGATTTGACCTATTAGACCCTCCCTTGGTCGATTTTGATGATTGACATCTCTTTTTAACCGCTAGAGCCAATGGAATCGAGGGGAAGTTCCACATACACACACACGTTACCAAATAAGGAGTGAGAGTGACAAGTAGCCAAAACCGGAAGCTGCGATACACTCTGGTGGCTACCATTAGCAGCTAATATTAATTCTCCGATTTTAACATAAAAATGGAATTATGGATTATCAATACTTTTTTCAAAGTGACAGACACATTGGATTAACCTATGGATTAACCTTCAGCCGCATTTTTCTCGTTTTAATGCCATTGAACACAACTTTTGATCAGAATAACAGCTAAAGGTGAGCATATCTCCGTGTTTTGCTACCTAAAGCTACTGTATGTCGTGTGTTGTCTGTATTTGCTTCCCCTGTCGCGAGTTCTTATCGCTCAGTGATGATACTTACACTGAACAAAAATATAAACGCAACACTTTTGTTTTTGCTCCCATTTTTCATGAGATGAACTCAAAGATCTAAAACATTTTCTATATACACAAAATAACCATTTCTCTCAAATATTGTTCACAAATTTGAAAAAATCTGTGATAGTGAGCACTTCTCCTTTGCCGAGATAATTCATCCCACCTCACAGGTGTGGCATATCAAGATGCTGATTAGACAGCATGATTATTGCACAGGTGTGCCTTAGGCTGGCCACAATAAAAGGCCACTCTGAAACGTGCAGTTTTGCTTTATTGGGGGGGTCTGGGGGGGTCCGAAAACCAGTCAGTATCTGGTAGGGGTAGGGTTAGGATTAGGGTAATGTTGTGAATCGAGTGGCCCATGGTGGTGGTGGGGTTATGGTATGGGCAGGCATATGTTATGGACGACGAACACAGGCCACTCGATTCACAACATTACCCTAACCCTAACCCTACCCCTACCCCTCACACCAGATACTGACTGGTTTTCAGACCCCCCCAGACCCGCCCAATAAATATGCCACACCTGTGAGGTGGGATGGATTAACTCGGCAAAGGAGAAGTGCTCACTATCACAGATTTTTTCAGATTTGTGAACAATATTTGAGAGAAATGGTTATTTTGTGTGTATAGAAAATGTTTTAGATCTTTGAGTTCATCTCATGAAAAATGGGAGCAAAAACAAAAGTGTTGCGTTTATATTTTTGTTCAGTATATATTTCTATAATCTGTGGAATCTCAGCATGTTAACCAAGCTTGTTTGTGCAGATCCGATAAGTATATTGATCGATTTATACTTAGAGTTTTGTGCTAAGTGCGTTAGCATGTTTTCGCTCAGGGCTCATTTAGACCCTTCTTGTGAGACTTGTGTTTTGTTTCGGTAAAAATGGTTCGTATCATCAGTTAGCTGAGTTTCTTCCCGTTAGGAGGGTATGATACATTCATAGTTTTTTAAATATTAAGAAGCCCTGTCGTGAAAAAAAGAAAAGCTCCACCGGCGGGGTCTTTGGGGCTTAACAGGGCAAACAATGGTACTGCAAAAATATTTTCAAATACAAGTTCTTTGAACAGAATCACCTTCAAAATGCACACTGAATTACACTAACACCGAACAATATTTATAAAAGGTCAATGTTATAAACATGATCATGTTGACTTACACTGACTGTAAAGTCTTCATAAATGTGACAATTAATACAATTGAAATGATTAAAGACAGGGGTTATGGGCACCCTCCAATATCAAACCACTTTATTGTGACCCAAACTGTGTAACTTTGATAATGGCAGCTTTATTTGCTGTGGAAAGTCATTCAAATTTAAATGTATTTGTCATGATTCTCATGTTATGTCACGTTTTTAGTTTTGTTTGTCTAGGTTTGGGCTTATTTTGCTGTTCGGTTCTCCCTGTCTCCCTTGTGTATTGTCTGGTCCCTCTCTCTGTGTTTTTCCTCCCTGTCGTTAGTTTCCCTGGTGTGTCTAGTTGTCTGATTGTGTTCACCTGTTGTCCTTGTGTTTCTCCTCCCCTGCCCGGCTGTTTCTCGTCTCGTGATTACCCCTCCCTGTATTTAGTATTGTCTCTTCCTGTGTTCAGTGTTGGTTCGTCTTTTGTTTGTGACTGAGTTCACCGGTGAGTTTTCTGTTTAGTCCAAGTTGTCTAGATTATCCTTGAAATAAAGGCATTTTCAGCGTTATCTTCATTTGGGTCCTGCTTGCTTCACTCACCGTAACAGTATTGTCCCAGGGGACATTTGTTCTTAGAGTTCTTAGCTAAACAATTGATTGATTGTATTCAAAGTTTGTTTTAAATGAATGCTGTACCCATATACCACATTACTGAAGCGTAACTTACTTGACCTATCACTCGTATTTTACAACATGCAGACTCTCTGTTACTGCCCACCACCAATCTCTATGGAGAGCACCTCCAACATTTAACGCTGAAAGTTACTCAAAGCGTGAACGCATGTTCTTAATGACCTGTCAAGGTTGTGTTCAACTGTGAGTTATATCTCCACGCTTCCACACTTCTCAGGGGGCACAGCATTCATACTTCATCACAGGAGGTCACAGCCACACTGCTCCATTCTGTATCGCCCAGGGTAACACCTTCCTATCCCTGTCAAGGTAAAAACTTTAACCACTCACATATGCATGCTGATGTGTGTGGACACACTTGCACACATCATCTAAAAATAGGCTAACCTTTATGCTGGATCAGTTACTGATGTCTTGGGATATTTCATCATGTTGAAGCAAGGTGAAAGTTCTCGTTCTTTCGTTTTCAAAACGTTCTCCCTCTTTTGCTTCTGCTCTCTCTGTCTTTCTCCCTTCCCTA
The DNA here is from genome assembly GCF_902827115.2 of Pseudochaenichthys georgianus. Taxonomy (NCBI): domain Eukaryota; kingdom Metazoa; phylum Chordata; class Actinopteri; order Perciformes; family Channichthyidae; genus Pseudochaenichthys; species Pseudochaenichthys georgianus. Next base: position 21,662,482 of record NC_047518.2, read on the forward strand.
TCTCCCCCCAACTCCGCCCAAACTGGCCTTTATCATTGAACTTTTCTTGACCCTATCCCGCTAATCTGCCATGCTCCAGGGAAGCCAGCATCAAAATTCAGAGCTTTAATAGAGTCTGGGAGCTAAGGGCTAAAGTAACACACAGAGTAAAGGGAATAAGAGATGGCCGCTCGTAGCATGGCTAATGCCAGGCTCTGTGAAGTGCTCTGAAAGGGCTCCACCATCTTTCATCAACTTGTCTCACGGTGAAAGAAATCTCTTAATTTTTATCATGTGTACAATTAAATCGATTTCACTTGTGTTAAAGTTGTTCTCATTAAGGTTTCTCAGTCGTTCATTGTCTGTTGCAGTGGAGCTCATTACTTGGCTGTACCTGTAGTGAACTCCCTATTCTTTGGATCCGACCCTTGTCTGAAGTCTCTCTTTCCTAATGAATAATTAGCTAAAACATTGCCAAAAAACTGATGGTCCTGACCTATCCCAACTCTTTTTTTTCCTCTTTTTTTGGGGGGGGTTGGTTGCACCTGTGCCAATAAAGACTATTCTAAACAGAGCCAGCGGACTAGAAGCAACACAGTTCACACCATGTTTGTATTTTCACGCATCAAAATCAATTTAAACCCAGTACTTTCACACTTTCCACTAGCTGGCACATTTTTCAGGTTTTGCAGTGGCTGTTTTAAATAATCAGCAGGGTTCCACTCAAACTTCCACAACTTTGCCAAAGACGTCTTTCTGCCTCAGAGGGCAAACCCATGTGGAAGGTTACACTTTTCAGCTGAAAGTCTGTAATCTCCTCTTGTCCTTACACACTTTATGCCATCTCTTGTTCCCTCTGAGCTACTCCTTTCATTAGACCCCCACCAAGAGTCACAGAGTGTGTGATAGCTGAGATGGATGAGGAAGAGAGAAAAGGTTCTCGAAGAAAGAAAGGATTCTTTGATGCTTTCAATGTTTTTGAATTGAAAACACCTTTAAAGACATGAAAGCTCACTGTAATCAAGTGTTGAAAAACCTTTTTTCATCAAATGAAAAGCATGTTAATTGATACATATGTAATCACACAGTCCCCTTATTTTATAAGCTTGTCTGCCACTTCCATTGGCATGCTACCTTGGACATCTCAATCATTGTATTACAAAACAAAAATATTATAACAGCACTTGTAGGTTTAACAAGGTCTGAAAAGTTTCTTCTATTGAGATTTTTATTATTATTTCAGAGTAAAATAAGAAGGCTAAAGTTACTCAATAGATAAGATGCGGAACATATTTAAGAAGATTCCTTTTCATAGGCTATTGGAACACATTTTCCTCTCCACGTAGTTTCATGTTTTGACCTCCAGCATATTTACTTAGAGAAAAAAGATTTGTCTCTTTCAGAAGTGTATCAAACCTCTGATGAAACCTTTTCTTTCCTTTCAGCCCTTTTAGACAGATGTTAAGCTTTTTTATTTGATCTTCCTTTTTCATTTAGTCCTGCCATTGCTTGCAGTGTTTGTTTTGTACCACTTTTACATAACCCCTAACATCATTTTGTTTCTGTCCTTCAACTCACAACCTCCTCTAAATTGGGTCTGGTTAAAGACCTGCTTTCAGTGTCTACAGTATGTTAAGTTAATATCTTGTCTGCATGTTTTCATCTATCACTGCTTCAACGTATGCCATAATAATAATAATAATAATAATAATAATAATACATTTCATTTGTATATCGTTTTCTAGGTACAGTATTCAATGTTGCATGCATGCAGCAACAACATACAAAAGATGAAGTGTGCGTCAAGAAGAGAGCAGTGAGAGGAGATACATTTAATAAACATAGATACACTTCTCAGTGACAACATACACAGAAAAATGACCAGTTACGATGTATTTTCAGTATATGTATATTCATATCAAGCGCTAATAACTCAAATAATAGTATACCCTATTTCATTTGTTAGTTTGTATTAATTGTTATGTTTGAAAATAAGAAAGTATGATAGGGACAAAAAGATTGTGTGCTCATATTAACCAACATGTCACCGTCATATTTCTTTGAGAAAGACACATTAAGACAAAGCTGAGAGTGCGTTACATTATCAAAATGCAACTTCCGGTGTGTGAGGAATGTTTCTCATCAGTCATTTCAATTAATCTGGGCAAAAAAAGATGCTTAAATATGTGCTGATTGGATGCTACTCCGACTTTCCAATTGATGCAGCACACAGATGTAGACTTTTATTTTTATTTTCATCAAGATAATCTTGATCTTTGTAAGATTGTTTATCAAAAGGAGGCCTGAAGGAGGAGAGGTTTACAGTGATTACAAAATAAATGATGATGAATATGTACACAGAAATACAGACCCTAGCTAGATGTGACTCTGCAGGGTCATAAATCATTGGTGTACACACAATTTTCAAGGGTTAGCTGTAAAATTACGGACTGCATCACTGGACATGAGAAAGTGTAATTGTGAGTGTAATGCTAGCGCACTCCCTTTAACATTCATGCAAATACAATCTGGAAAGCTTTGTACAGTCTAATTTGCAGCTGAAAAGCTTTTAATTGTGTGTATCAACAAGGTGCGTGTGTGCCCCTGTGTACATGTGTATGTACATGTGTGTCATGTCCTGGTGCATTGCCAGTGACTTAGTCATTAGCATCCTGCCTACGCACACACACACTTAGAGCCAATACCTAACACACATCCAAAAGCAGACACACATGCATCCCCAGGCAACACCCCAACACACACACACACACACACACACACACACACACACACACACACACACACACACACACACACACACACACACACACACACACACACACACACACACACACACACACACACACACACACAACATCCCATTCAATTTCACACATGTCAGGGGAGACTCCCAACCAGGCAGTCATATTAAACCAGCTCATTATTTATGCAAGGGGAGAGATTGCCAGTCCCCGATTCGCCTCATAAAATGTTAATATATTCATCGGGAAATTGTAGTCTTTTAATCTGCCCCACCAGAAAAACACTTATCTGCCACTACAGCAGCATGTTTTACAGTAATGCTCTCCCTTTCTTTAGACTCACACTTCTGCTATATCTCTATTTTTCCTTCTTCCTCTTTTCCTAATTCTTTATCTCTCTTTCTCCCGCCAGCCGAGAAGTAGCTAGTGGAGATACTGTATGACATTTGGGATACTAATTCCTTTTGTTTTATTCTTAGTCTTAATCGCTAAAATGTTCAATTAAGATTTAGAATGTCATTGCTCCAGACTACACATTTCTCTAAAATGTGTATCTACTGAGGGAGATTTTGGACTCCAGTAAATCAGGATGTTTTCATCAGTACTGGGAAATTGTGTCACTGTTTAAACAACAGTTTTTTCTGTCAACTGTATTGTTCTTAAAGGATGTGATAAACATGGCACAATGATGTGCTCCTTTTAATGTGTAGTGATTTTTATATTAGTCAATGCTTTTAATAGCTAGTTGCAATTTTCTTGATTCAAGGTAATTATTTAAAACACACTAAGCTCAAGCCGAATCATGTATGTTCTTTTACAAAATCAACATATTCTTCAGAATTATCTTGCATATTGTTTTTCTCTTTCTCTCCACAGCTGGCAGACAGAATATCTTCACTTCCCCTGTTTTGTTACCAAACATTTTTTATCACCTAAAATGAAGCAGAGCTAGCTGAAAATTATATTGGTTGCTATGCAACTGCAGCATCTGTTCAAAGCCTTGTCATTTCCCAAGCCAAACTAATATACCATAATAACCTCAAATAAGCCCCAGTTTTGTGTGTGTATGTTTGTGTGTGTGTGTGTGTGTGTGTGTGTGTGTGTGTGTGTGTGTGTGTGTGTGTGTGTGTGTGTGTGTGTGTGTGTGTGTGTGTGTGTGTGTGTGTGTGTGTGACAGAGCGAGAGAGAGAGAATGAGAGACACTGTCCGTCTGTCTGTCTCCACAAATATTTGAATCCTTGTTTCAGGGTTTCCGCTAGGATTTTTTCTCGCCGGTCAAATGTCCGGGCAGAATTTATTTTACCGGACAAATTTGAAACTTACCGGTCATATTTCAATAATAATAATAAGAGTTGTGTAGCAGAGTTTCCGTAAGCAGGTAATTACCGGACTATGAGCAGATATGCTTCAGTTTAAAACTCAGTTCACGGGGCTCATTTTTATATTGCTTCAGTTTATAATCGTAACAGATCGAAAAATTCAGATTCATTTTTCAATAAATGATTCCACAAACAACAAACAACATAATTATTACATTCAAATAAACTACTTGTAGTAGATAACGTACATTATTCAGAAGTTTACATCAACTTTGAATAATAACACGGGAGAAACGGAGCCTCTCTTTTCCCCTCTCCCTCCCTCTCTCTCCTGACAGCCAGAGCTATTTAATAGAAGAGTTACGACATCTCCGTTCACTCCAATGGACCACTTTTTTACAGCAATGGCGGATCGTGGAGCCTCTCAATCGTTCCCCGGAAGTTAGCGCCAAGGCTGGCAGAGCTGTGGAGTTGCAGCATAATAGACCGTTCGTGACGGACTTTTAAAGGTAAGAAGAAGTTTAAAGATTTATATTGCGGATATTATCAGTACATCTGATTCAAATGAACATGTGTATTAAAGGATGTCAGTGGATTATCCCTAGATTAGTAGATTTAGGGAACGATAACAGATTAAGCTAGCATACCGAAGCAAGTTAGCAACACACGTTGAACAGCCTTTTAATTGTAAATTCCGTTCTCTTAATGTCATTTCGTCCAACATGTTGAATTAGAGAAGAGGGGCTTCTAAACGGGATTGTATGCGGGGGGGTGGAGGGAGTTAAATATTAGATAAATATAACTTTGGTGCGTGTAAGAGTGAGTGTTTTTAGCAGAGCCATATTGTGTCCTTGTGATTCTGTTGATTATTACCTGTCTGTATAATGTTGCAGCTCAGCTGATTCTGGATTGGTGGCAAAGGGAGAGGGACTTAAGTGAGAGTGAAAACACAAGGTAAGTTTAATACTGTTTTATATAAGTAAACACCTTATCTCCCCAAGGCATTTCCCATCCAATAGGTGTGCTGTGTGTATAACCCTTTCTCCTGTCTGTTACTCCCTCTTTCAGCACAAGAACCAGAGGGGGATTCAATGGAGCCTGAATACCTGCACTGAGACCCTCACCCTGCACCATGAGTCTCAACTCTCAGTGTTTTTCAAGCCTTTCCCTGTTTTTTTGTATTAAACAAAACATTAAGCTTTCACAATGGTGTGGTTTTCGTTTTGTGAAAAAGTGCAAATGCAGTGTTTGTATATAATTACAACACATATTTTGTTGCTGTAGGTTGTGAAATTGCTCCTGCTGACTTGAGCCAGCCATTTTTTCCTCCGCTCTGTGTCAGTGGGGAAGCCGTACATTCGTACTCCTTTCTCGGAGCGATTTGAGCATCCCCAGGCAGCACAGCAAACCATGGTGGCTACTAGGAGGCAGCACAGCAAACCAGGACAACACGGAGGAAAAGGCACCGACAAACTGCATGATATGCTATTCAATGTTTATTGAATTCCATGTATTTGCAATGGATGTTCCTAAAACAACACATTTAACATCATCATTATCATCATATGCTGCTAGTCCTGCTGCTGCTGCTAGTCCTTTGATAGTCACCTGTCGGTCTCCTGTCCTTTCTGAAAGCCATAAAGATGACATTAGTCATTTAGATAACTTGTGTCCTCAATTACCAGGGGATTACTGAAACTACCATGAATTTAAGAAAATGGTAGAAATGAATCCAATCTGAATTTTAAAGCATTACTTTAGATCCCCTCCCTCTAAATGTATCAATAAACATTAGAAAGTGATGTTCCTGACTACCATACAAGTTTAAGAAGATAATATTGGTTTGAAAGAATTCAAAGCTATAAATAAACAGCAACAGGCTCTTTAACAAGGCACTGTTAGTAACATGTAAACTAGTTGTTCTCACTAATCCTAATATTATCACTTAATATTAGCAAATTCGATTTTATTTTTAAAACATATTGATGTAAATACATACACATATCGATTTGTTGTATAAATATTGCAAATCAAAACCTTTATTCACTAATAATTACCAACAATCGTAGTTCTATCTCCTGTTATCAATGCATTCACATTGCCCGCCATGAACTTCCGGGGAACGATCCTCGTCTACATGAACCACGTGACGATAACCGTTTTTGGACTTCCGGTGTCGTAACTCTTCTATCTATATGGCGCTGCTGACAGCCCGTCAGTTTCTCAAGCAGCTCGCTAAACAGAGGGCGGGGCTTCAGGTGATTATGCAGAGCTGCGTGTCTCGGTCAGACTCAGCAGCTGATCTGATCTCTCTCTTGCGTCCGGTTACACTTCACTCGCGTTTATGTCCATATCGATCAGATCCAGCTCTCCTGATCGGCCTTTATAGAGAGCACCGATCAAACTATTAAGAGTGAATATCGACGATAATGACCGGCGGCCGATCTATCGGAGCCTCCCTAATTATTACCAGACATTTTGACCGTCAGGTTTTGAATTTACCGGTTTTTTATAAATTTTACCAGCTAAAAACCGGTAATTACCGGCTAACGGAAACCGTGCCTTGTTTGTACAGTTGCCTGCATACCTTGTGTCTGTAGGCAAAGCTGTCTTTTTCTTTATTTTATTTTTCCTATTGTCGTTATACATCTTTTCCACATTTACAAGCACACACAAGACAAAAACAAGTTTGCATGAAATCACTGCTTAACAGTGGCGAGCCGTCAGGGCCCTCTAAGATATTCTAAAAAATAATATTTGAAAACATTAAAATCACGGGGTTTGTCAAGCTAAGCACATGGTGTAGTCCCAAACGATAGCTGAGGATTCTGGGTAGTGTAGTGTCTTCTGCCATCCAAAAACTCCGAAAAAATATTCGTTTCTCCGAATCGAAGGGGAAAATACAAAAGCATTGTACACAATTTAAACCAATCAATGTTGTGTAATTAACAAGGATAATTTGGTGTTTTTGAGTTGATGAGTAGTTCAGATATCACTGTAAAATCAATCGACAGTAAGGAGAATACTTACTTCCGGGTAAAAAATCCTCCGTTATCCAATGGGAATGGATGTTTGTAATACAATAAAGGGTACATGATCATTATCTTTTAAATAACGTTAACTAAAGGGAACAATCTATTTGACACAGCTGAAGCTCTGGCCTTCCTTAAAAACGAACTAATTTAATAAAAATCACAGTTGTATTACACACAATGCACTGTTTTTTGAGAACAAAAATTCGTAACTAATGTCATTTTTACATTCTGACAAAAAAAAAAAATTATTATGAATACAAATAAAAGAAGCCTCCCGTTAGTTACTACAAGCTATAAAGTAGATTTTAAAAACGTTTTATAGAATAAAAGCTCACTGCGGGACGTTGTAGAAATGCGTGTGTGCACCACGACAAAAGAGCCTCATTCAATTTACATTGGGTTGTTTGCGTGTTGCCGACACGTAAATGTAGCAGAATGCGTGACTCCACCACGCAACGTGGTGTTAAGGAGTCGTGGTGGAGTCACGCATTCTGGTGAGATCAGGTTGTGCTCTACCCGCAACCTCCGTTCCAGCTGAGAGGGTCTTCTCTACAGCTGGGCTGATTGTGAATCGCCTCCGCACATGAAAGCTGTAGGCCAGGGGTGCCCAACCAGTCGGGGAGATTCCCAGTCGATCGCGAGATATGTCTAAAAATAGAACAACAATATTCTGTTTTATCATTAATGTCCTATAACATAATCTTCCTGTGCTAGAATAATGTACTTGAACGCATCAAAGCTTTGTGATTGGCCGGCGTGACCCCATGTGTCGGGGCGTGGCTGGTGGGCAGTGGGCACTATATCGCTGAGGTTGTCCGTGTCAACCGTGTCAACCGTCAACACACAGGAGTGAGTCCGCACACATACAAGACCGCAATTATGGCAGAAGCAAAAAAGCCCAAAATATATAATTTCACTCGGAGTGGGAGGATGATTATTTTTGTATCTATTCCAATTCAAAGTCCATCTGTCTCATCTGCAATGCGAGCGTGGCTTTATCGAAGAAGGGTAATTTAGGAGCGGCATTTCAAAACAGTGCACAAACGCTACGAGACGGAATTCCCTCCTAAAATTCTGCCCTACGCTCCAAAAGGGGAGGGACCTGAGGGGACAGCTAAATGCACAGCAGTCCATTTTCACCAGGCCCAACAACAAGAGCAAGGCTGCTACCATAGCATCTTATCGTGTCAGTCACGTTCTTGCGATACACATGAAGTCTTTCAAAGACGGCGAAGTTGTGAAAGAAGCATTCCTGGAGGCTGCCGACGCGCTTTTGGGGGACAGTAAAAATAACAGTAGCATTTCAACAGGTTTTTGATTTAATAAAAACTCAAGTTAGATACCGTTATTAATCAGCTGTAAGTTTTAGTTTGTTTGAACTTATTCACTATAATTATTGTACAAAATGGTATAAGAATGCAAACTTAAATTGATTATAGTCTATTATCAATTCAGGTTAAGAAACTAGTGTCGCTTGCATCCTATTTTAAAGGCATTTCTTTTTATAATCAACTAAAATGCAACACAAAAGGGTTTGATTCTATTAATTTTATCTTTTTTATTGCACTTTGGCAGCAGATTCCTGTGTAGCTTCAGATCTGAGTTGTCTTATTAGTAAGCCTCATTTATATTTTTGTAGCAACACTATTTTTATATAATGGCAAAGAAAGGTTTCAGAGTCTTTTCTTTTTTCCTGTGTCATATGTGGCAGCACTGTTCAATGTTTCTTGAAAACATTACCCACTGTAGTGACGTGTGGATAAACTCCAACTCTGTATCAACAACACTGTTGTGTAGCTTCAGTTAAAGGAATGGTCCACTCATTAGATAATGAATCAAAACTTCAGTATTTAGTGAAACATTATGTTTAAACCATACCCTGAAGAAATCAGCGATATTCCCCGGTAAAAAATGGTTTTATAGCTCTTTTTTATCAAAACCTTTATATTCCGTCTGGCCGCCGCCATTTTTGCCATTTTCAGTAGTCACGTGATGGTCGTGACGTCATCCATGCGTTCACTTTGTCAACACACGGAAACATGACTGAATATTTGAGTTCGGACTCGTCAGCAGAGGAAGAAGTTTTGATGTTTTATCAGTATGACAATACGACACCCTCTGTCCGTAGACCCTCACATCGTACAAGGAAAACTTCCGAAGAAAACCCCCAGTTTAAAGGGAACATGGGAGAAACCTCAGGGAGAGCAACAGAGGAGGGATCCCTCTCCCAGGACGGACAGACGTGCAATAGATGCCGTGTGTAAATTGAAGAGATAATACATTTGCAACATAGGTAGTCCAGATGTTTGGAAATGCATGTGTGTATAATAGGAAGATGATATAAGATACTATATGTATGCATGTAGTACCACCCTTGCTAGCGATTCCCTCTCTAGTTTAGCATACTCAGCTTCGTTGTCCCTGGCCATAGAATCACGATTTTATGGGGCCGGAAAAAACTGGGGGAAAATACACACTAGTCGGTACTACGCTATATGGAAAGGCCACCAAAAACTGTCCTGGCCTGGACGCTAAAGGACGTTAAAACGGGACTAGCCGCTGCAATGGAAATGCGCTATAACATACCTTATTCTTACTCCGAGCACTACTTCTGCTCCTCCGTCGCTTCACACTTGCAGAGGGCGATTTCTCAACTGGCCGAACTGGTGTCCTGGTCGGTGATGACACCAGAAAGACCGATGGTACTGCATCTCCATTAAGTAATGGTTGTTCCATAAATCCCATGTTATGTTTTATCATACTCTCAGAGTAGTCGTCCGGAAATTTGAAATGTTCGCTGCATACATGAGCCTGTGAATCTTTCGGTTCGGGCCGGCCACATTTCGCTAGCCACTGCCTCTGAATGTACTTCTTACGCTTACCTTTTGGCAACAGATGGAACTAAGCATTCCGTGGATTGTTCCTATCAGAATTGTGGCAATATTTCGCGATACAGTGAGGCATATTTGAAGAGAGAAACTACAGTAAATAACATGGAGATCAACGTGTCCTCGAAAACCAAACGCATGGTTTACGTCACGTCCGGAAAATGGCAGCGCCCACAGTGTTGATGTTATTTCGGTATATAATCAGTTTAAAATCACTGATAATGTCATCGGATTAAAAAAAAAAAAAGAAAGACTGGCAGAGACTGGTCTGTTTTATCGGATGATAATTATTTAAAAATGAGTGTTATGAGCATACCATTCCTTTAAATACTTGTATGTGTGTAGATTAGAAAGAGGTGAGATAAAGGATCTGCAGTATTTTATGAAGTATTAATCGTACAAAGGTCAGTTTTATACAAGTAGAAGTGTGTATTTACCTGGTAGTAGGCTGTCAGTAATGGCTACGCCTCTCTATTTGGACTGGTAGATCTCGGCAGACTGGCAACTTTAAAAGTAGCTCTCGGTTCAAAAAAGGTTGGGCACCCCTGCTGTAGGCCTATAGCCAGGGCCGGACTGGGACAATAAGTCAGGCCGGGAATTATATACCCAGCCAGGCCACTACCAGTTTTTTGTGCCATTTTGCTGGATTTATTTGTCAATATTTACAGCGTTGCTGCCCATAGTGATAAATGAAACAATAAACATATGGAGATGGGTTACCATTAAAACAAATGTGCAAATCTATTTAGGAACCTATTCATGTGAACATATTTTAAGTGGGGGTGGACCTGAAATCCTATAGGGGGGTCCGGGGGCATTCTCCCCCGATAAGATTTTGTTTTTAAATGGTGGACTTAAATGCATCAATCTGGTTCACTTTGAGGGGGAAATAAAGAGAGAGACTACACCCACATGAAACAGAACTGTATACATTTTTAAAAAATCATAAAATCATAATAACATGGCCATAACCAATAACATACCATATCCAATTTGAAAAAACATTGAAACTTGTTTATTTATTTATTTTTGGTTCATTTATAGTTGTGAGTGTGTCTGGGCTCCTGAACCAGCCTCTCCTGTCTCCCTCCTCTCCCCCCTTCTCCTCTTTGAGGCAGCAGCAAAGACTAGTTTTAGCTCTCAACAAGTTTTTAAAGTTTATCTATCTATTTTTTTTATCTATCTATTTGTTCACCTAGTTAACGTTGTATTTTGTATTATTCATGCATATTTTACTAATCACTCCCACTTCAAATGGAAATATGTGTTTACATGAATGGTGACCAAACCGTTTGAGACCCACTGAGAACTAAGTTAACTATCTAAACACTCAGCAGAGTCCTTTACCTCACCTGAGCTGTAGTTATCAGTCTCTCAGTCTGACAGGAGAGGACTCTCCCCCACCTTGTTGTTGAAACAGCTCCTTATATCCGTTAGCGCAGCTAGCTAGCACCAGATGCTAACAACAATAGCCTACACGTAACCGGTGCGCGCGCTTTCTCTCTCTTGCTCGCTCGCGCCACACATACACCCTCCCGAGCTTGAATGACACACAGAGACCAATCGAGGGCATTAGTGTATGGTCTGTATGAAAGTGGCCATGTCGGCAGGCCACATCATGTAGACAGCCAGTCACCCTCTGTGAGGCAGAGTCAGACCCACATTTGCGCAGCGTTGCGTTCACAATACATACAAAAAATATATATAGGATATGTGTTACGAATGGGTGAAGCAGGTAGGACTCAAATGCAGAATAACGAAAAGCGAGCTTTATTAAATAAATTAAAGCTGTGGCAAAACAAGGCAGAATCCAAAATATCCAACACCAACGAGCAGCACAAGGAACACAGACCGTGGAATACCATGGAGGGGAAACAATTAGACCCTCCAGAAAAACGCGATTCTGCGATCGCAGAAATTACCGCATAATCAGCAAAATGGCGCATATTTTTAAAAAGCCGCATATTTATCAAAAGGCCGCATAATCCCCGCATTTTTCCACACAAAGTTGAGAAAAAAAAAAGTGAACTCATCTTGATGATGCGCGACGTCATCAGCTTGCGCATCACAGAAGGTAAACAACACCGTAGAGTGAACGTGTGGAGCTCACACGAGAGTTTCTCTTCACCAAGATGAAAACATCTAATCCATCTCATTTACCGACGAACATTTCTGCTAAAGACCGGGCAAAGCAGTACCCCGATGTATGGGGGGAAACTATTCTGCACCCCGTGCAACTGTGTTGGAGCATAAAATAGCCCAATTGCTTTTACAATAAATAAAAATTGAATGTGTTTAATTGAATAGTAAAAGGGGTTTAACGTTAGTGGCAGGTTGTGTGTGAGAGAATAAATAAATAAGACAGCCCAATATTTATTTTTTCCGCAACTTCCCGCAATTTCACCGCATAAAATCACAAAACCCCGCATGTTTGATCGCATAATCAAGGATTTTAGCCCGCATAATCAAGGATTTTAGCCCGCGTTTTTCTGGAGGGTCTAAACAATGAACCGACATGGAACACAAGGGAAGACTAGACTAAATACACAGAAGGGTAATCACAGAACAAGACACAGCTGGGCAGGGGAGGATAAACACAAGGACAACAGGTGAACACAATCGCGTAATCAGGGAGGGAAACAGACAGGCAGGAAACGGGGGTGAACACTTTACACAATAAAACAGGAAACCCAAAGACAAGAAAAACACCAACACAGACAAAACTACAAACATGACATAACATGAGAATCGTGACAGAACCCCCCCCCTCAAGGGACGGATCCCAGACGTCCCAAAAAAAAAGTCCAGCAGGGTGGGTGGAGGGGAGGACACATAACTAGGGCCAAGAAAGGGTGGGTGGAGGGGGTCTGAAGGACGGGTCTCGGGCTGACGGCCCGGGGTAAAGGCATAGACCAAGGAGGGGGTCTCGGGCGGAAGGCCCGGGAGCAAGGCAGAGACCAAGGACGGGGTCTCGGGCGGAAGGCCCGGGGGCAAGGCAGAGACCAAGGAGGGGGTCTCGGGTGGACGGCCTGGGGGCAAGGCAAAGTTCAAAAAGGGGCGAAGGCCACAGCGGGCAAACTCAGGGGGCCGAGCATGAGGGCAAAAGCAGCGGCAGGAAGAGTCAGGGGGCCGGGCCCGAGGACGAAGACCGCGGCACTCAGGGGGCCGGGCTCGAGGGAGAAGACCGCGGCTCTCAGGGGGGCGGGCTCGAGGGAGAAGACCAGACAGCTCCGGAGGCCGGGCAGGACCCGGTGTCGGCCGAACAGGAACCGGAGCCAGTGGGACAGGCTTCGGCAGGATCCCCCACGGAGGAGGACCAGTAGTTGGCAGGACCCCCGGTGAGACAGGTGATGGTGGGGCCTCCAACGGAACAGGACAAGGGGTTGGCAGGACCCCCGGCAGAAGAGTTGTCGGCGGGACCCCCAGAGGAACAGGACATAGGATTGGCAGGACCCCCGGCAGGAGAGCAGTCGGCGGGACCTCCAATGGCACAGGACATAGGGTTGGCAGGACCCCCGGCAGAAGAGTAGTTGGCAGGACCCCCGGCAGGAGAGTAGTCGGCGGGACCTCCAACGGGACAGAACAAGGAGCTGGTAGGACCCCCGGCAGAAGAGCAGTCGGCGGGGCATCCAACGGCACAGGACAAAGGGTTGGCAGGACCCCCGGCAGGAGAGCAGTCGGTGGGACCTCCAACGAGATGGGACAAGGAGCTGGCAGGACCCCCGGCAGGAGAGCAGACGGCGGGACCTCCAACAGGACGGGACAAAGGGTTGGCAGGACCCCCAGCAGGAGAGTAGTCGGCGGGGCCTCCAACGGCACAGGACATAGGATTGGCAGGACCCCCGGGAGGAGAGTAGACGGCGGGACCTCCAACGAGACAGGACAAGAAGCTGGCAGGACCCCTGGCAGGAGAGTAGACGGCGGGACCTCCAACGAGACAGGACATGGAGTTGGCAGGACCCCCAGCGGAACCTCCAACGGACCAGGACATTGGGTAGGGACTTGAGACGTGACTCGAGAGGGGAACTAGAGACGGAACTCCAGAGGGGACTAGAGGAGAGACTAGAGGAGGAACAAGAGGAGGGACTAGAGGAGGGAACTCGAAAGGGGACTTGAGAGGGGAACTAGAGAGGGGACTCGAGCAGGGACTAGAGGAGGGACTAAAGGAGGGACTAGAGCAGGGACTAAAGGAGGGACTAGAGCAGGGACTAAAGGAGGGACTAGAGGAGGGACCTCGAGAGGGAACTGGAGAAGTGACTAGAGGAGGGACTAGAGATGGGACTAGTGAATTGACTAGAGGTGGGACTTGAGTAGGAACTAGAGATGGAACTCGAGAGGTGACTGGAGAGGGAACTGGAGATGGGACTAGAGAAGGGACTAGAGGAGGGACTAGAGGAGGGACTAGAGGAGGGACTTGAGAAAGGAATTGAGTAGGGACTAGAGAAGGGACTAGAGAAGGGACTATGGCAGCTGGGACCAGGACTGGGGCCGGAACCATGGCTGCTGGGGCCGGAACCATGGCTGCTGGGGCCGGCACTGGAGCCGGAGCCGCTGGAGTACGGGCTGGAATCCTGGCCTTGCATCTTCCAGAGACCTTTTGGAGGCTCCGTGGACCTCCAAACTCCAGACGGGTTCCTGAGAAAAGGTCTGAGGTTGGAACTGGAGCCGCTGGAACCGGAACAGAGGCCTGGACCATGGCTGTGTGGGCCAGGTAATCGAGCAAGGAAACATAGCTCTGCGGGCCGGTACTGGTGCATGGATCCATGGCTGTGGAAACCGGAACTGAAGCCGGGATCATGGCTGTTGGAGCACGGGCTGGAATCCTGGCCCTGCGTCTCCTAGAGGCTTCTTGGAGACTCTGTGGACCTTCAACAGGACAGTAGTTGGAATAAATTAAAGCTGTGGCAAAACAAGGCAGAATCCAAAATATCCAACACCAACGAGCAGCACAAGGAACACAGACCGTGGAATGACATGGAGGGGAAACAATGAACCGACATGGAACACAGGGGAAGACTAGACTAAATACACAGAAGGGTAATCACAGAACAAGACACAGCTGGGCAGGGGAGGAGAAACACAAGGACAACAGGTGAACACAATCGGGTAATCAGGGAGGGAAACAGACAGAAAGCAGACAGGCAGGAAACGGGGGTGAACCCTTTACACAATAAAACAGGAAACCCAAAGACAAGAAAAACACCAACACAGACAAAACTACAAAGGTGACATAACATGAGAATCGTGACAATATGTACATTTCGGTTAACCGGTTAACCGTTTTTTGGGGGGTCGAATATTTGAATATACATTTGCTTTCAACTTCCCATCCCTATTCTAAACCTAAAGAGAAAGTACAATTTGTCAATGGATGTCTTATTCTTACATTTTGGTTGGACCTTTTTCATGTAGGAGGGTGGTGGCGAAGTCGGCTTGCCAACTGGAAGGTCACCAGTTCAAGTTCCGGCAAGACCAAGTGCTAACGAGGTGTCCCTGAGCAAGGCACCGTTCCCTACACTGCTCCCCGGGCGCCGTTCAAAATGACAGCACACTGCTCCTAACACTAGGATGGGTCAAATGCAGAGAAACAATTTCCCCACGGGGATTAATAAAGAATATAAAAAAATTAAAAAATAGATATGGATGTATTAAAGTTCCCATGACATGGCCATTTCTACTGATCATAATTCCATTGTTGAGGTATACTTGAATAGATTTACATTGTCCAATGTTCCAAAATCACATTGGTTTCTCATACAGCATCTCTGTATAGTATGTGTATTCACTCTCTGTCCTAAACGGCTTGTTGGAGCTCCTCGATCCATTCACAACCCGTCTATTACCAACGTTCAGGGAGCTCTATGCTCGACGCTAAAGGTCCCCCCACTGCTTTTGATAGTGACGCCAATAGATACTAGTGTGTGAGGAATTCCACCGGTATGTTCACGTCACTGTACCAAGGAAGAAAAAAATCTCCAACGAGGTGTTCTGGGGCAGCAGAGACAGGTATTTTCTGTGTTAGAGTTTTACTCGCTACAGGGTGTACTTTGAGGGTTTGTGACTTTGCAGACTGTTTACAAGCAGAAAAAGCTACATAACACACAAGGGGACGGGTAATAACCCTAAAAGCATGACATGGGACCTTTAATGCATTCAGAAACAATGTCATTAGAATAAAAAGTGTTTCACAAGTGATCTTTGAAATATCTAGACTAGAGCAAAAAACGATACAATGATGGAGGGCACAACAAAAGATCTTCTACTTGATGTTGCCTTTTGGTAGAAAGGAATTGCAAGCTTGTTAATGTCTAAGTTAGTTAGCAGTGTTATGTCTTGCTTTGAGGAAAAGAGCAATGCAGGACAGACAGAAGCAACCACAGCAATCAACACTGACAATCACACTTTGACTTTTGTGTCAACTGATCGTAGAGATGCTAATACGTCACTGAGCATGAAGACATTTTGACACCAGTGTGGGCGTCATCAGTATGCAGCCCTGTAGCCTCGCTGAGATTTATCACAGAGTGTTGAGTGCGATGACAAGTTGTTGCACGTGTGCCATTTGCAGGATGATAGCTGGTGCCATCCCCTCCAAAATGGAAATGAATTTGGGAATGAAGAAGGTCGTGTGAAATTCCCTTGAGATATTAGAAAACTTAACATAAGAGAAGTAAGATCAATACACTTTCCCCTTAAAGCCAAGTATCCAGGGCTCCTTGTTATAGAGATGCCATGAACACACAAATAACTGGTTGATTAAATGAGGCTTCTCTGAGATATTTGGGAATGTGTATACTTTTAACCTATGACTTTACATTACATTGCATTTAGCTGACGCTTTTATCCAAAGCGACTTACAATAAGTGCATTCGACCAACAAGATACAAACTTGAAGAAAACAGAATCATATAAGTACATCAGGTATTGTGATGCCCCTTTGGGTCCATCAGTAGAGAGGGTGTGGCTGTTCTGTCTGTGCTGCATTGGCTCCAGTGATTGCATTGATTACAGTAACTCAGGGCACCTGGGTCTGGTGTCCTGCAGCTATTTGAAGCCTCTCTGCTCCTCTCTGTTCTCGCTCTGCTTTCCCCTGCAGACACCTGGGTTTTGGTTGAGTATGAAGTACGGGTTTTCTCAGTTGCTCCACTTTGTTGCACTCTATGAATTTGGCTAATTTGAATGACTTTCTTTAATAAACATATTTTTCTACCCATTGACATGTTGTGTCTCCTTTTTGTTGTGGCCTTTTGAGCCAGGTCGCAACAGGTATCATAGAGCTAAAAAATGTCAAGTGCTATTCAACTGGCTTTAGATAAGCCAGTCCTTTATTAGTATATAAGTGCTTTGTTAGTAATTCTATCGCTCGAAGTGGAGTCGAAAGAGATGAGTTTCCAGTCTGCTCCGGAAGATGTGCAAGCTATCTGCTGTCCTGATTTCAATGGGGAGCTCATTCCACCATTTTGGAGCCAGGATAGATAATCGACTTGTTTTTGCTGATGGGAACTTGGGCCCCCCTCGCAGTGCGGGTGCAGCGAGCTGTTTGGCTGATGCAGAGTGGAGTGCACGTGCTGGGGTGTACAGTTTAACCATGTCCTGGATGTAGGAAGGGCCAGATCCATTCGCAGCATGGTATGCAAGTACCAGTGTCTTGAAGTGGATTCTAGCAGTTACCGGAAGCCAGTGAATGGAGCGGAGGAGCGTCGTGGTGTGGGAAAATGTAGGAAGGTGGAAGACCAGACGAGCCGCTGCATTCTGGATGAGCCGCAGAGGTTGGATGGCACATGCAGGTAGACCAGCCAGAAGAGAGTTGCAGTAGTATAGGGGTGAGATGACGAGAGCCTGGACCAGAACCTGCATCGCTTTCGGGTCAGGTGGGGACGTATCCTCCTGATGTTGTGAAGAGTGTATCTGCAGCAGCGGGTTGTAGCAGCGATGTTTGCAGTGAAGGACAGATTGTTATCTAGGATCACACCCAGATTCCTTGCAGTCTGAGTCGGGGAAACAACAGAGGTGCCGATGTTGATTGTTAGGTCAAGAGTGGGACAATCTTTTCCCGGAAGGAAAAGCAGTTCAGTCTTGAAGCGGAATGTGTGTGTGTGTGTGTGTGTGTGTGTGTGTGTGTGTGTGTGTGTGTGTGTGTGTGTGTGTGTGTGTGTGTGTGTGTGTGTGTGTGTGTGTGTGTGTGTGTGTGTGTGTGTGTGTGTGTGTGTGTGTGTGTGTGTGTGTGTGTGTGTGTGTGTGTGTGTGTGTGTGTGTGTGTGTGTGTGTGGGCCCGGCAGTCTAATCTTTTTTTTTTTGACTAATGTATGACTGTATGCTCAATGACTTCTCATGGTTGCAGTGATTTACATATATTTAAAACAAATTGTATTCACTGTTTTACATCGTTAGCTCAATAATTGGCAGCTCAACAATTGCTTCACTTTGGAATTCTGTTTCTGCTAAGGACTAGAAATGTTTTCTATGCATATTTGTGCAAACACGTTTTGTGGTCAAGTACTGTAGTATTCCCGATCTATTTTTCCACATATTATCCTATCTCAGAAAAGTGCCTATGTTTGTGTCTGGCTTGTTTGTAGTTGAACGCTAAGGGCAGACAAGTGTGTGCGACTAAAGAACTAGACCAGAATTGTCTAGTGGCAATATTCAGTACTCAATGCCTTTTTATTGGGCATCAACCATATTACTGTATATTATTATATCAACACATATTATCCAAAAATAGACCTCAGGTTGATGTAGCTGAGACACGCCTTCGCTGCATAAAATACAGTTAGGATCATGTGGGGATAATTTGTAATGTTGTTTTGTTATTTTGCTTAATCTTATAAGGAATTATGTCATTAAATCCCCCTTCAAAGATTTACATTATGCCTTTTTTTACTTTAAGTCAACCACTGTCGAGGTTTTGCATCAAAAGCTTTTGTGCATTTTGTAAAAAGCATTAAATGATCGTAATCTCTCATTTTCTCCATACTGTGCATTCTTCTTGTCCAGCCTGGATCAAATGTATGGATTTGTATGTGTGAAATCACATTTAAACACATGGCCATAGGCATAGAAACCTGTTCCATCTTCTCTGCAGATATAAATGAACCCAAATGCAGGGTCATAGTTAGGGTTTGCGAGACCGAATTCCTTCATTCAGCATGTGTAGTGTAGGTTAAAACTATATTTTCCCAGTGCATACTTGGATCCTTTATGTCTCCTTTAGTGAGCAAAAGATAGTAAGAGTGCATTGCAACGCTTCGGTAAAGCTTCTTTCAAAGGAAAGCTCTGACCTTAAAAAGGTTGCTCAGAACATTTTCAAATAGAAAAGATGTCTTTTGATGTTCTGTGTTATCTGCTTTATGATTAATGTAAAACGGTTTTATTCTGGAAATAATGCATTCAAAAAGACTGCTTTGACAACACAGCACCTACGGGCCCAGTTCACACTAACATAACGAGCAAAAAACACAAGTTATAGTTTTAAAAGAAAATGTATTGAAATTATCACATGCTTCAAACTTAACCTGAGTATATACTGTAGATATACTTTAAATCACAAGTAGCCTTAAGAGAATATTGAAGCACTTTTTCTTGTTTAAACTGTACAGGATTTATCAGCAATCGTGAAAAAGGAGTGGAAAGAATTGGGCCTTTTGGTTCAGTACACTATACTGGTGCAATGTACAACAAAAGTGACCAAAATATACTGCATCTGCAAATATAATTAGGCAACGTGGGGATCACATATATTATACGGCTCTATAGGAACAACAGACAATGTCCATCTGAATAATTTTGATCAAGTAAAATAATTAACAATGTTACATATAATGTTAAACTGGAAAACTATTCCAGTTAGTAGTTAGTAGTAGTAGTAGTTTCACTATTAACTATTCACTAATTCACAGAAAGTGTAACAGAAAAAGAACAGTTCTCATTCATAATACTCTGTTCGATGTCTCACTATGGGATGCTCCTCAACGCGTATGCAAACAGAAGCATCAATCTCATTACGCCAATCCTGATTGGCTGGTGATCTTGATGTCAACGTCAGGGAATCCACCCACCCTTTAAGTAGCTTGCGCTACGACGCAGCGTCATTCAAACACCTCTTCTCGCTTCAGAGCACATCTCGATTTATCAGCCCGTCGACCGAAGCTAACATTCGGTCAACGGGCGCTTGCCGGTTACTTTTTTGCTTTGCAAGAAGACTGAGCAATATTAACACACCAGTTAATATTGTAATCTGCCTCGCCGTTCTTTCTGTCGAAATAACGGTAAGGTTTGATTTTTTCTTCAAGCTAGTAACATACCTGTTGCTAGTTTGTTCTTCCCTCCACACCGACACCACGGTAAAGAGGACGTTCTCTTTTCTCTCTCACACCAGAGGAGACAGAGATAAAAAAAAAAGGTATTAACACCCCAGTTAATATTCTTTAAAGAATAAAATCTACACCGTCGCCTTTTTTCCTTTCGGACTAACGGCAAGGTTGCCGTTGGATTTTTTCTCAGTAACGTACCTGTTACTAGCGTGTCCACTCCACGCCGACACCCCGGCGATCGAGTGTCCCTCACACCAGAGGAGTCAGGGACTCGGAGGCTCGGCTATGCTGCTGCGGGATTAAGATTTCAGGCACAGACTCACACCAGGTCTGCTCGCCCTGCCTCGGGCTGGAACACGCTCGGGAGGCTATCGATAACCCCGGCTCGTGCGGGCATTGTACCCGCTTCACCATGAAGAGCCTCCGCCGACGGTTAGCACGCCAAGCTAGCTTGTCGGGACAGGACCCCCTCATGTTCGCTGATTTGCCGTCCGGCAATCAAGACATGGTGGCGTCCGCTGCAGAGATTGAGCCCCGCGCTGTGTCAGACTGGGGCTCAACAACAGCGACAGCCGCTGAACTGGAGCCCCACGCCGTTTCAGGCTGGGACCCGGTGGCGGCAAGAGCCGCGAGAGCGGAGCCCCGCGCTGTGTCAAGCTGGGGCTCCCAATTGGACCTCACCATGGTTCCACCCGCGGAGGATGTCCTGGAGTTGGACTACATGAAGGATGAAGAGGATACCTCTGAGTTCCTCCTGTCTGACTCGGATGGGGATGACATCTTCGTTTCATCGGCTCAGGCTGCAAAGCCGGGAGCGATGTCCGCTCCCCCGGGCGAGAGCACACCAGCTTCGCCCGTCCTAAGCATGGACTTGCAGGCCGTGTGTCAACGCGCTGCGTCCAGGCTGGACATCCCATGGCCTGAAGTGGCCAAGGAGACCTCCAGATCTCGCTACGAGGGGAAGAACTTGCCCCAAGCAGCGAGGGCGAAGAGGCAGCTCCTTCCAGTCTTTCCGGAGATGCTGGACGAGGTGGCGGTCTCGTGGAGAGACCGTCCCTTCAGCAACAAGGCCCCAATCCAGGGTGCCTCCTCCCTGGACTGTGACGGTATGGAGAGGCTCGGCCTGCTCCGCATGCCGCCCATGGAACCGCTGGTGGCAGCCCACCTCCAACCGAGGCTGGCTTCGACATCAAGCAGGAACCCCATGCTACCGGCAAAGGCAGACTAGTTCCAGTCAGCGATGACCGAACGGGACTATAAAGCCGCAGCTTTGTCCGCCAGGACTCTCAACGTCTCCTCGCTGCTGACCGCCTACCAGGCGGAGCTTTGCGAGGACATGTCGAGCAGACCTGAGCCTGCCGTGTGGGACGAGATCGCAGCGATCACGGACATTTGCCTCCGTGTGCAGCGCTGCGCAGTCCAAGCCACGGGCAAAGCGCTGGGAATGATGGGGGTACAGGAGAGAGCCAGGTGGCCCAACCTGACCAACCTTCCAGACCGGTAAAAAGAGGATGTTCTGGACATGCCTATTGTTCCCGAGGGCATATTTGGCTCCGCTCTAGCTTCAATGCAGCTGAGGTGCGAGTCAAAAAGGAAGGGAGGCGAGGCTCTCCAGCTCTGTCTCCCCCGAAGGGTCTAGCCGCCACCTCCAATGGTCCCGCGGCAGGCCTTCACCCAAGCTGTCTCACGTCCTGCCCGGTTCAAAATACCGAAGCAGCAGAGACCGCAGCCCGTACCAGGTCCCCAGCCCAGGCACGAGGCAAGAGGGAGCTGGCCAAGAAAATCTCCGGTTCCGGCAGCTGCCGCTCAGACGCAGCCGACCCAGGTTTTCAGCCACCAGGCGAGGAAGAAGAAGCGGGCGGCCTGACAGCCTCCTCTCCTCTCCTAGATGAAGGAGCTGGAAGTTCCCTGTTCCCCAGCTCCAGAGCACGTTCCAGTGTTGGATGCTCATGTGTTTTCGGGGTGCCACCATGCCCCTATCTTCCCGCCGCTTCGAGTGATGCCAGAACGTCATCCTCA
Organism: Pseudochaenichthys georgianus; assembly: GCF_902827115.2. Taxonomy (NCBI): domain Eukaryota; kingdom Metazoa; phylum Chordata; class Actinopteri; order Perciformes; family Channichthyidae; genus Pseudochaenichthys; species Pseudochaenichthys georgianus. The sequence continues at coordinate 21,684,797 of NC_047518.2, forward strand.
AGTTCGCGCTATCAGGGAAATGGACTTAACATCAAAGACAGCAAGTTACGCTGCCTGTTTAAGTCACACAAACACATGTCATCATTGTTGTATCAAAATAAATCATTTTCCACTGTCGTTTCCAGGCTTGAAGCCAAGGGCGCAGTCAATAAAAATGAAAAGAAAAACAATAAAAACAATAAACAGTCTGTCGTCTGCCCCTCTTTTGAGAGCGGCTACGGCCTCTCTCAAAAGGCGGACAATAGACGGGATTGTGAAGGCACCACCGCCACGCGCATGCGCAGTGTCGGCCGGGGTTTTCAACCTGGGGTACCACCGTGTTCAGATACTAGAGGGCCCCATAACACAACAAATAAAAACACTGAGGGCAGACGACAGAGCTGTGACATCTCCACTCGCTTTGAGAAACGAAAAGTGGAGGATGCTCACAGATTCTGCTTGTGTTGCCCCGTGTTACTGTACAGGCTCCAATTCGCTGTCACCCCACCTCACTTCTCGGGCATTCTGTATTCACAGGCCCCGGGAGAGTCGGCCCATATTCTAGAGCAAGAGATTTTCTCGCTGCCAGAAAAGAAGGCTATATCAATAATACCCGCCGAACAGAGTCAGAGCGGCTTTTATTCCAAGTATGTCCTTGTTCCCAAACGGGGAGGGAACGGAATTCGGCCTATACTACATTTGAGAGCTCTGAACAAATATCTCAAAAGATACAAATTCAGAATGCTCACTCACACATCTCTGTTGCGTCTCGTGCGCCAAAACGACTGGTTCACATCAGTCGACCTGAAAGATGCGTATTTTCACATCACAGTATATTACCCACATAGGAAATATCTGAGGTTCGCCTTTCAGGGTGTCTGTTACGAGTACAGAGTACTTCCCTTTGGTCTGTCTCTCAGCCCGTGAGTGTTTGTACGGTGTACGGAAGCCGCGATAGCCCCGTTAAGACAACAGGGTATTCGCCTGGCAACTTATCTGGACGATTGGCTCCTTCTCGCACAGTCGGAGCAAGAGGCTATTACGCAGACGAATGTCCTCGTAAAACACCTGCTCGACCTGGGTTTCATAATAAACACAGAGAAGAGCATGCTGTCTCCAGCCCAGACTGTAAGCTTTTAGCAGTGTTCCTCACCCTAAAACGCTTTCTGTCTTTTCTCAGAGGACATCATGTCCTCGTGAGGACAGACAACATGACCACAATATCGTATATAAACCGCCAAGGGGGTTTGCGTTCTCTCCAGTTACACATGCTGGCAGGCAAACTGATCTTATGGAACTGCGGACGTCTCCTCTCTCTGAGAGCGACACACGTACCAGGAGTGATGAACCTCGGGGCGGATCTGCTGTCCAGAGGTGCACCACTATATGCAGACTGGACTCTACATCCAATAATTGTGAGTCAGCTGTGGGTGCGTTACGGCCGAGCCGCGGTAGATCTGTTCGCATCAAAAGAAAATGCTCAATGTCAGCTGTTCTTTTCAATGGGCGATTTGAACACACCGTTAGGCGTGGACGCACTCGCGCACGTTTGGCCTCCGGTCCTTATGTACACGTTCCCACCCCTGGCTCTGATAACCCCAACTCTGGCCAGAGTGAGAGAACAACGCCACACACTTATCCTGATAGCTCCGCACTGGCATGCAATGTACTGGCTGGTGGAGATATATCAGCTGCTGTGCGGGCAGCCGTGGCAGCTCCCACTACGCAGGGACATACTGTCTCAGGCGGGGGGGGAGATCCTTCACCCACACCCAGAGCGCTTGGCACTATGGGCCTGGCCCGTGAGTGGTACAATCTGAATACAGTGGGGCTCCCTCAGAAGGTGATAAACACTATTCAGAGTGCGAGAGCTTCCTCCACCAGGTCTCTTTATGACTGTAAGTGGAGGGTGTTTGAGGAGTGGTGCCTTCAAAAAGGACACATCTCAATGTCCTGTCGGGGACTACAGGACTTAATTGATAAACACAGAGCTTTCTCTACGATCAAAGTGTACCTGGCTGCTATTGCTGCATGCCATGTGGGTTTTGAGGGAAAGATGGCTAGCCAACATCCTTTGGTCTGCCGTTTTCAGGTCTACCTGTCTCCAGGTCGCTGGTGCCCTTATGGGACTTGGCAGTGGTTTTAGATGGGCTCACTCGACCTCCATTTGAACCCCTGGAAGAAGCTGACATGAAACACCTGTCACTGAAGACAGTGCTGTTACTGGCTCTGGCATCTGCCAAGCGAGTCAGTGACATTCATACGCTCTCTGTACATCCTTCATGCACTCAGTTTGCCCCGGGGCAAACGAGAGTGTTGCTAAAGCCCAACCCTGCCTTTATACCTAAGGTGGTTGGCTCATGTACCCCCATTGACATTGTGGCATTTCCTCTGCCGCTGTGTTCCTCTGAGGAACAGCGGCCGAATTTGCTGTGTCCAGTTCGTGCTTTACGCATCTATATGGACAGGTCAAAAGAGTTTCGTTGTAATGACCAACTCTTTGTATCCTGGGCTAACCTTCAGAAGGGCAAGCCCGTTACCAGGCAACGGCTCTCCCACTGGATTGTGGAAGCGATTGCTCTGGCTTATACGAGTCAGGGTTTGCAGGCACCAACGGGCCTGCGTGCTCATTCTACTCGTGGACTGGCTACATCCTGAGCTTTGTTCAAGGGTGTTTCCATCCAAGACATTTGTGCAGCAGCGAACTGGTCCTCGCCGCTCACTTTTGTCCGCTTTTACAGGCTAGATGTCTCTGCTCCAAGTGTGGCCCGTGCAGTGCTGGGTCCCGTGTTGAGACAGAGTTTTACCTGTTAAGTTCTGGTTGTTTTTGGTGATTTTCGAGATAAGCATGTCTAGCAATACGGGAGTTTCAATATCCCATAGTGAGACATCGAACGGAGTGTTATGAATGAGAACTCTAGGTTACTTATGTAACCACAGGCCTCAAAGTAACATGAAGTGAGATGTCTCACCAGACGGCCCTTCTTGCTAAGGCGAAGCGAGAAGAGGTGCTTATTTTGAATGACGCTGCGTCGTAGCGCAAGCTACTTAAAGGGTGGGTGGATTCCCTGACGTTGACGTCAAGATCACCAGCCAATCAGGATTGGCGTAATGAGATTGATGCTTCTGTTTGCATACGCGTTGAGGCGCATCCCATAGTGAGACATCTCACTTCATGTTACTCTGAGACTGGAGTTACGTAAGTAACCTATAGTTCTTGCACATTGTTGAGGTCACCTCACGTCACTCTACACTCGTCGATCAGAGCGAGCGGAGCGCATTTTCGGGAGCGGAGCACATTTTCTCATCCGCCTCACGGAGCGTGGAAAGTGAGGGGCAGGGCTGCCTCTCTTCCGTCGGCGTGGATAGGAGGTTTACCTGTGCACCTGTGCTGTTGTGGGGAGGTTTTTCCCGGGAAGTCGCGGAGAGACGGAGTGGCTGCACGTTGTTGTTTGGGACCCCTTTTTCCACCTGCCCAGTTGTGCTGTGGCAGGGACCTGCTTCCACTTGTCGTGTGCTGCTGTCCTGGCGAGATTTTACCCCGGGGGGCGTAACGGAGAGACCGGAGCGGCTTCGCGTTCGGGCTGCGGCCTGCTTTACACCTGCTGTAGCGGAGGCCTGTATCCACCTGCTCCACCTGTCGTGCTCTACGGTGCCGAGGACGTTTTACCACGGGGATATCGCTGAGAGACCGGAGCGCCTCTACGCCTCGAGCTGGTCCTGCTTCGCCTATCCTGCTGTAGGCCTACTGAGGAGGTTCTGCACCGGGGATATCGCGAGGAGAACGGAGCTCCTCCACATTTCGGGCCTGCTTGCACGCCTATCCGGATGCTCTGCTGGTCTGGGAAAATGGCCCATATCGGGATTCTGCTGTGCCTGTTAACTGTTTTGTACTATGAGAAGATCTCTAGTCATTCTGAGAAGACTACTGGATTCAGGTCTGTTCTGCCACCTGCAGTGGGCATCCCCTGCAAAGGTTCGGATGTGTTGCTCAAACAATTACCGGTTGCCTTGTCACAGTCAATCTGCTCGACAAAATATGTTTGTCTTTTTTATTTTCCTGCGATGATGGTTCTTCAGGACTGCTTCTTAAGCTCTAATCACACTCTCGCAGACTTTTCCGGTGTTTCTAAATTAGATGACAATGTATGTGTGTCATTTAAGAGGAAAAGATGCCTGGTTTTGTTGTTATTACTGTCAGGAAATGTACAACCTAACCCTGATCCGCCCAGTAGTAATAGTCAGATCGCTACTCCTGCTGATTTTAAAGCTAGGTCTGGGTTGGGTTTCATCCACTTGAATGTGTGCAGTCTGTTAGGTAAACTAGATTTTGTCCATATCTGGGCAAAATCGACTGACGCTGACGTCATTGTCTTATCTGAAACATGGCTAAATAAATCTATTTTGGCCTCTGACATTGCCTTAAATGGTTTTAATGTGTATCGTACCGACCGGCCTAATAAAGGTGGTGGCGTTGCAATTTATGTTAAGAATAAGTTCAGTGTAACCACATTAATTTCCAAATCGATCAGTAAGCAATTTGAATTTTTAGTCTTAAATATAGAAGTGGCAAAGGGTCAACAGGTCATGGTGGTGGGCTGCTACAGACCCCCCTCAGCTGTCAAAGACTCCTTGTCTTCACTAGCAAATATTTTATCACAACTAGACTACAAGGAAATAGTGCTACTTGGAGATTTTAACTGGGACTGGTTAACTGCAGTGTCAGAGGATTTTAAAAACCTTTGTATCTCTTTAAATGTTACTCAGATTGTGGACAGTCCTACTCGCCCAAATATTAAGTCCCCTAATAAATCCTCCCTAATTGATCTCATTTTAACTAATGTTCCCCATAAATATTCTTCTGTAGGAGTATTTGCAAATGATCTGAGCGATCACTGTGTTGTAGCCACAATTAGGGACACTAAGGTCCAAAAGGTTAAACCTCGCATTATTATTAAGAGAGACATAAAACATTTTGTGGAGCAGGGTTTTGTGCATGATCTGTTTGATTTTGATTGGGGTAAAATCGATCTGTGTGCTGATGTTGAAACCGCATGGTCTTATTTGTATCTTGGTCTTATGGAGATCATTGATAGACATGCACCCCTGCGTACATTTAGAGTAAAGGGACGAGACAATCCTTGGTTTTCTGCTGAGCTGTCTAGTCTCCTTCATGAGAGAAACAAGGCCTGGGCAAAGGCTAGGAAATCAGGCTCAGAGATAGAATGGCTGCGTTTTAGGCAGCTAAGGAATAGCTTCACTTCAAATGTCAAAAGTGCAAAGTCGAAGTACTATTTGTCAGTTACCACAGAAAACCTAAATAATCCTAGGAAATTTTGGAAAGCAATAAAATCGATATCAACCGGTGAGATCCGTAATGAGCTACCTCCGTGCCTTACCACAGCATCTGGCTCTATATCGGACAGGGCCACTATGCTAAATTGCTTTAATGAGCATTTTGTGTCCTGCGGTTCTATGTTTGATTCTGTGACTAACTCTGCTTCTGTAAACACCACAGTCTGTGACTCTGAACAACGTGGTCTGGAAAACCCTTTCAGTTGTACCCCTTTTACTGTTGATGTTGTTCATGAAGCCTTATCTAAGCTAGATCCTAGGAAACCGGCTGGCCCGGACAACTTAGAACCTTTCTTTTTAAAGATAGCTGCAGATTTTATTGCTCCACCTCTCACTTGTCTTTTTAACCTCTCCCTCAGCACAAATACAATTCCAAAAGTATGGAAGTCTGCTTATGTCTTGCCTTTACTGAAAGGAGGGGAGGCAACTATTTTAAATAACTATAGGCCAATCTCTAAATTGTCAGTTCTGGCTAAGGTTCTTGAACGCCTAGTGAGTGAACAGGTAAAGGAGTTTTTATGTACAAATGACATCCTGTCTAAACATCAGTCAGGATTCAGAAAGAAAACAGCACCATCACTGCGACAATGAAAGTGGTAAATGACATTACTAGTATTTTAGATAATAAGCAGAGTTGTGCAGCTCTGTTTATTGACCTTTCCAAAGCGTTTGACACCGTTGATCATCTCATCTTAAAGCAGAGGCTACTCAGTATTGGCCTATCCAGCCTTGCAGTGGGGTGGTTTGTGAACTACCTCTCTGAAAGGTCCCAATGTGTTCATTTTGATGGACTGTCTTCTGAGTGGTTAAACATTTCTAATGGTGTACCACAAGGTTCTGTTTTAGGACCACTTTTATTCTCCATATATATTAACAGCGTAGGTGATAATGTGGATGAAGCTACTTTACATTTTTATGCGGATGATACTGTGATGTATTGTGCAGGTCCCACCGTTAAGGAGGCTGTTGTTAAATTACAGGCTGTTTTTAACACTATTCAGACTCAGCTCTCTGAATTAAAGCTTCTTTTAAATGTGGATAAAACCAAGGTAATGCTCTTTTCAAAAGCAAAAAAGACACCAGAGCCTGTTTTAGATATTGTAACTACGCAAGGAACACAACTTGAAGTTGTTGCCTGTTACAAATACCTTGGTATCTGGCTTGATGATTGTCTCTCTTTTAAACTTCATGTCAATAACCTGCTAAAAAAACTGAGGGTTTGGCTAGGTTTCTTCTACAGGAACAAGTCCTGTTTCTCGCTTGAGACCAGGAAAAGGCTAGTCACTGTGACCTTTTTACCTGTGCTGGACTATGGGGATCTGGTCTATATGAATGCACCTGCCAATTGCCTGGTCAAGTTAGATGCTGCGTATCACAGTGCACTGAGATTTGTGACAAACTGTAAAGCATTAACCCATCACTGTACCCTGTATGCAAGGGCTGGTTTGCTTTCACTAACTGTACGGAGGCTCAGTCACTGGTACATTTTTATATACAAAGCCATGCTAGGGAAACTTCCATCTTATATCTGCTCCCTGATCTCACGGAAAATTGTAAGTGGCTCCTGCCTGAGATCGAATGCTGTGGTTTTATTAAATGTGCCAACTGCTAGGACTGTCTTAGGAAGACAGCTTTTAGATGCGCAGCTCCTCTGTCTTGGAATAGTCTGCAAATTAAATGGAAACTGAACAATCTGGTGCCACTAAATGTTTTTAAAGCTCGGTTGGATGCTAGTCAATCAGAAGCTATTGGTACCTGTTTATGTGGATAATTATGTAAATGATGCTGTATGATGTCCTTTTGTTGTTCTGTTTATGCTTTTATGTTTCATGTGGAACTACTTGAACAGGTCTCCCTTGGAAAATAGATAAATGATCTCAATGGGATTTTATCTGTATAAATAAAGGTTTGAAATGAAATGAAATGAAAGTAAGGAAAAAGAACCACAGAGAAAGGTATGAAATCATTAGTAAGGTTGAAAGCTGCTTCCTGTTGTGGCTGCTGCTTCACAATTCAATTCAAAAGCTTTTATTGTCATTGTACAGAATACAACGAGATTTATAGTTACTGCTCCAGCGAGTGCTTTAAAAACAGACATATTAAACACAGATTAAAGTTTGTTGCCATAGAGCTTTGACCTGTGAAACCTTTAAAAATGCACATGTGCTCTGAAAAATATTAAACCTGCACACAATTTAAAACTTTGAAAACAAGCTTGTGTTAACAGCCTTTGAATTTGGAGCAAAAATGTTCCTCCACAATATATTTGTCACCTCTTATTCATAGCAAATACTGAAGGACACAACTTTCACATACCGGGACTGAAAAGTCTAAATGGAAAACAGCCAATGTACATTTATAAGAACAATACTCCCACACCCACACGCACACCACAGAGAAAAACAAAAAAGGGAAAGAATTGAACCGGAAAATGCCGGGGCCCCGGGGGAACCTACACTATGTACTGTAAGTGAGAAAAGAGAGACGCCTGTATTCAGCTTGTTGAGTTGTGCATTGCTTTAAACGTTATAGCGTTCCTTTATGTGCAGAGAAAGCTTTATTAAAAAGGGACTGTGGGATTAAAGATGTGAAATGCAGATGTTTTACTGGAAAAGCCGACAAATCTATCTTTAAGATGTGCAGCTTTCGACGGACGGAGGTGATTATATTGGATTTACACTGGAATCAAGATTTTACATTTAAATGCATCTCCCACTAGGACAGAACCCTTTCCTATGAAGGTCAGCATCATGGGGCAGAATTGGGTCTTTATGCTTTATAAACAGTCAAACCAGACTTGGTCAATACGAAGGTCAAATATCTTCCATTATCATTCAACTAGAAGATACAGCAATTTATTCAAGTCAAAATCAATGGAAGGGGCATCAAAAGATCATGCAGTTGGAGCATAAAGCAGCATATTATGATTATCAAGTGTGTGGTAGTCTTGCATCAACTGCTGTGAAGAACCTCTGTCTTCATCACATGTACAGGAAAGACAGTGCTTGCAGCTGAAGTCAGAGAGAGTGCGAGCAGAGAGAAAGTGTGTCACCCTGACAGCTCCCAGGACAGCAGTGACAGTTATGTCTGTGCATTACAGCTGCAGACTCTCACTTTCTCGGTAGCGATGACACCTTGACCTTTTTAATATTGGATGTTTCACAGCAGTGCAGGTGACAGCACAAGTCAGGCAAGCAGCCGGCTATATATGTCTATTGACGGAATAAGTCCTTTATTAAGGGGAGCTACAGTACTGCCGTGCTGACAGCAAAGTGAAAAGACAGGCAGTGAGCGCATGTAAGAAAAAGTAATGCTATCTATAATTAACACTTGTGACTTTGTTGAGGAACTTGTTTATAAGTAATATGTTTAAAAACTTTTTAGTGTGGTATTGTTGTTTAAATGCTGTAAAAAGAGACTCAACAGATAGAAATAGATGTGGGAAATACAAATGAAATCATAACTGGAGTAGAGGGATCAATCAAGGGAGCACTCACTGAATTAACTCTTGGGCCAATTATACAGCTAAATTGCATCATATTTTGCAGGATTCATTTAAATTGAATATGAAATGTAAATGTTGTTGCAACTGCACAGGAGAAGTGTAAAGTAGCCCACTTATTTAACTCCTGGCCTAATGTTTTATCACATTTTATTTGTGATCAATAAAATAAAAAGAGAATACAAAACAGAAAAATACAAACCCGAGAGGTGTAAACAAAACATTGAATTAATAATACTTAATTATTTGAGAGATGGAAATATAATCGAGATGGAATTTTCCATATTAAATCAAGCATAGAAAATGAGGAGAAAACAAGCCAAAACAAACAAGAGCGAAGAACTATTTTCTTGCCTTACTTTCTTGATTCTTTTTCTTCCATCTCTCTCCCTGAGCTCAGTTTAGCAATTGCAGATCATATTAAATCTTTTTGTGTCAATGACCATTTGATTCATAACCTTGATATTTGCCTCAATCTAACTTGTGAGCCAATAAGTTTTCAACAGCTCACTTGGCACAAGATAATCCGACCTGGCCAATCAGTGCAAGCATTTAAAATGACAGCTTACTTAAACTTCACGATCGAACTTATGGTCCTATAGTTTATCCCCAGCATTAAGGTATCTTCAATGCAAACAATAGCTGCTGTGAGTTTGTCTCACGTCATAGTGTGTCTTCTCTCTGGTGTTGTCCCAGTCACAATCCAGAGCATGCTGTCTGTTTGAGATTTATCCAGCGATGAGCAACATAATTGATGTGTAAATATTAAAAGGAGATGGACAGGGTGCAGAATGGCAGGATGTGAGGGGGAGGAGGTGGTAAGAGAGGGTGAGGAAGGCCTACAGAGGTTGATAATCAGTCAGTGTCAGTGGGAGATATGGGGGTTGGGAGGCAGGTAATGTGTGCATGTGAGGGATCGCGTTAGTGATGAGGATGAGTTAGAAAGGCAGATGAAAAGAGACAGGGGGTGTGTCATCAGGCTGTGCTGTATCATTGCGGTGTAGCATGTAACAACACTTTCCTCACTTGCCTTGTTTAGCCTCTGACAGACTGAAATTGACTTGCATAAATAGCCTCAGCTAAGATGTCTTCTTTTCTGACTAAGGGATGCTTTACTTTCCTTTAAACGAAAGATAGTTAATGGGGGAGCAAATAGCCCTTAATTTAGCCATTTATTCATCCAAGATGATTGCCGTTTTTGGTTCCTTATTATTTTCTCTCTTTCTTTGTATTTACTTTCTGAACCTCCTATTTATCCTTTTCTCTTTCTCTACTCTGTTTTATCTCTACATCATTTCTTAGCTGACTACCAGCATCAATTTTGCTCTTTTTTCTTTTCCTATATGTCGTCTTTGTCACACTCTCTTCATCCCCCCATCTGTCTCTTTCTTCCATCCTTTATTCCTCCCCTCTTTTAGTTCCTTCATCTTTAATTTCTTTCCATCATTTAATCCGCCATCTACCCTGTCAAAAAAGAGGGGAAGAGAAAATGCAGTGGTTATTACAAAAAGTTTAATTCATTTTTCTTATACTGTCATTGTACTGTTCATCCTACACGCATGTCATTCAGGAGAGATTGGATAAAAGAGCTACTGGATCAGGGATCTTATGGATAAGAGATGCAGCCTTTAATCATACTGATGTTAAAGAGATTATCTGTAGAAAGCAGTGTCTATCTATCGCTGTGTTATCTAACACTACCCCACTTAGCATGCTGTTAGCGCACAAAAGGATTTGATTCATATCAGTACTGACATCCATACACTAAGAAACCTGATGTTGGAATATTGCTCAGTATGCAAATATATATTTGCATATATACTATAGGTCGTCCTGTAAATATAGGCAGAGGAAGAAGATTGATTGAAAAAAAAGGCCAAAAAGACAATTTTGAGTGGGTAAAAGTTGGTTATGTGCTGCTCTAAACCCTCGGCTTTACCACAGAAATGTCATTTAATTTCCTTCTTTGTCGGACCATTGAGAGTTTGTGGTTCAATATCCTATCTGCTTATGAATGGAGGCATGAGAACTATGGAAAATGGTTTCACACAGCCCATTGACTACAAATGGGGCTCTATTTTTCTTTTCTTTTGTGAACGTTTTTCCACCATTACATAAGGGAAACTGTTTTCTTATAAATGATCAAGACCCAAATTAAACGTTTATTGCATATGTTCTTGTTTCTTTATAATTGTCCCTCTGATATTTAATACCATCCAGTACTTAGTCCATCCAAAAAAATGGCAAACAGAGAAGAGAAAAGAAGACAAGAGAAGAGAGGATGTGTAATAAACCTTACATTATTAATAAGAGCATCATTATGGCTGCTTAACAATGCAGCAACAATAAGGGGTCATTACTGTCTGAGTGCTATCTCCAATGAAAAGGACATACAATTGTGTTAATCCCATAGCTTGTGTGTTACTATATGTCCACCCTGTGAAAATAAATATATTTTCCTTCACTGTGAACCAACATTGAGTGCATGATAAAACCCTTTCTGATGTATATGGTGCTAACATCCACAGTTACCTGAGACAAGAGTTATGTATTGTACAGTATTGTGGAAATTTGCTTTACATCAGTCCCGAAGCCATAACTGGGAATGTCAGTGAAAGATAAGCACTCGCTCTGTAAGAGGCATGATCATGTAAAGGGAGAGGAAATATGAAAGGAAGAAGACAGAAAGTGGCGCCTTAATCACTCACTCATTCCTGTCCCTGATTCCCCCTCTCTCTTTCTCTTTCTGTGTGCCTTCAGAGACGCTTTAGTCACTATAATCCGCTGAGCGTTGCTTTAATCACATCTTCGTGGGTCTCCACTTTTTAATTAAGGCCCGTGTTTCAGCTCATTTCACTGCACATATTTAGCGAACCAGTGGGACGCCGAGGCATTCATCAGACAGACAGTCTGACAGAACAGCATCAGGCTGCTCCTGAGCATGGATTTTAAAGGCACTGATTGGGTTTTGAACCAAGGGCAGATGAAGGCGCACACACAATTATACACACGAAAAGATAATTGCATAAACTCTTATTTGAAATACATTTCCACAGGATACATATCGCTTTTTCTTACCCATTCTTACCTACACAATGCATTGAGTGCAGGTCTAAAGGGCACCTCTGACTCTTGGCTCTTTTTAACAAGCCAATTAAACATTCTCTCTAAATAACATTCTCTCTGGACAACATAACACACCGTACCACTGATGTTACTTTAATTGCTTTTTTTGTTTTCTGATTTTAAATTGTTAGTTAAGTGTGTTATAAATAAAATGTTATTACTTTAACGACTGCCTGCCTCTCTGTGCAGCTTGCATATCTAAATGTAAAATGAAATAAGGTTCATGTGAGTCTTTTTCCCTTCGCACACTCAGCAGTGACATCAAATTCTGTACAGGCAAAGGGCAGACTGACGCACACACACATGCACACAAAAACACGCAGAGAAGCACATGGACGTGCCTCTGCAAACATGAACTCATGCTTATTTCCTTTTCTTCATTTATACCCAGAATTCCATATTGCTGCTTTATTCCCCTTAACTCACAATTCCCTTTTAGTGTCTTTATCTCTATTTATCTCTCTTTGTCTCTCTATCTATCTATCTCTCACACACACACACACACACACACACACACACACACACACACACACACACGTTTCCGCCCATTGCTCCATCAGTGATCATCACACAGTCTTCCATTAACTTCGCAGCAAGCGGTTTTCCATCTCCCTCAGATTGCTCTTGTTTATCATCCTAAGCTCTGCCTTCAATCATGTTTGCCCACGCCTTTACAGCACATTGCCCATTTAATTGGATTGAGAACCCCGTTTTGAATATGTAGGAGCAGGAGCTGCATAATAATCAGAAATATTCAAATGAAGGACAGTGCTGTTAATTGACATTTCTGCAAGCGTCGGAAAGGACAGAGAGTTGTGCTTTTTTTATGGAGGGTTAACAATGTTGGCTTTGAAGACGTATGTAACGAAGCAAAATAGGATGATAAACAAATGTTTTTTTCTTAATTTTTCCATAGGAATTTACCGCAGGACTTGTGTAGTCATATATTTTATCACTGAATCATTAAATTGTAATGGTTACCACTTTTTAATGTGTTTACTGTACATTAAACGGAGATGGGATCAAATATTGATCAGTGTGAGCAAGTCAGGTCGTTGCAGAAATTGAGATGAACCATGAGAAGGACAAAATAAGTATAGCAACAAAAACAGAACATTGACATTAGCATAAAAAAACTAAAACACCTTAACTTATGTGTTTTACCTCCACACATCATAAAGCAAGAAATCATTCATGCATTTAATTACAAAAAAAACAACGTCCACCAGTCCTTACCATTTTGCCCGGTCTGGGTTTAAATTGTCCTGTTAATGGCTGAATGTTGATTATTGACTGTGTTAGTGAAGGCTGCATATTGACTGCCATTACATCAGTGAGTTGATGGGTTTAAGGTCAGGTCCATGGAGTCAGAGTTCACCCTTAGTGACATGAGACCACGCTTTGCTGAATAATGAAAGAGAACTGTCACTGTATTCAATGGAGGAGAACTAAACTGTTCCCACCAAATGCCCAAAGGGTAATGGGATGTAGCAATGAAAACAGTCCTATTATGTGGAGAGTAAGTAGATCAGATGGATGGAAGGATGGATGGATGAATGTGCGATGATGAATGGGAGATGGATGGATGGGTGGTGGGATGATGGGTACATGGATGAATTGTGGATATTAGAGCATATGGTGATACGCTGGAAGGATTTGAAAGAAAGGATGGATACAATATTTTTACGTTTTCTTTTGATTCTGGGGTAGATTGACTGGCAGTACCTCCACCCGGCCAAGAGTCAGGATCACAAACAGCTGATGCCTGCGAAGTGGAAGGAGTCGAATGCTCGGATCCATCCCACGTGTTTTGAGATCAAACACCTTTTAATGGTGATTAGATCTTCAAGTGGTTACGAGACCACATGCGTAGGCCCAGAGGGAAAGGTGTATTTCTGCACGAATACCTGCTGTCTATTTCTATAAGCACAGTATCAAATGCCTCTATATGTGTATTGTTTTATCCACTATGTAGTATTCCTGCAGTTGGAGAAACGTTACATTTACAGATGGAGAAGAAAGACAGTTGCAGTTAGGAAACTGGAGAAATAGATAAAAGCTAAACTGCATTGAGAACCAGAGATTGCAAGCGCTCTAAACGCATAAAGAAGTAACTTATAAGAGAGTGACAGAGTTCAAAGCAAGGCCAAGTCTTCATGTCCTTTTATTGCTTTATACACACACACACACACACACACACGCACACACATGCACGCACGCACACACACACACGCACACGCACACACAGAGAAAGAATGGCTGACAGAGAAAAGGGTGAATCCATTTCTCTGAGCTGACAGATCAGTGTTCCATGGCTCACGGGGTATGAAGGGCCTACTGAGCGCGCTGCGCTCACTGTCGCCTCCGACACTTCCCGGCATTGCAGCCTCGGGGACAAGAAGACCCTGTCTCTCTCGCATTCACACAGACACACACATATCCATAGAATGTGGATATGTGGGTAACCCCTAAGACAAAAGGCATTGTTTCTACCGTTGCGTGTGCACCTGCGAGTGCACACTCGCAAAATCAAGCTCAAGTATGTGTGTGTTTGTTCTCGGGTGCATGAGTGTGTATGAGACTGCCCTTCTGCCTCATCGCCAAATGCCAGCAAGGACCAATGTGTCAGTATAATGTTCAAATGCCAGTCATGATAAGGTAGAAGGGCAATTACCCCTACAGGGCTTTGGAGTTGGACAGCTCATGGCTTTTGAAAAGATTAAATTACTTAAAAAATACTAAAACACATTGAAAGAAACATTTAGGTGTATTATTAATCATAGATCCTTTTTAGATGGAAAAAACCTAGTTCTGAGTAAAAAAGGCACTTCAGGTAAGCAACATTCAACATAAAATAGAGGGAAAATAACGTACCTATGCCACAATTTTTGTCAGGATTCTCATGATATGTCACGTTTTTTGTTTTGTATGTTCTAGGTTTGGGTTTATTTTGCTGTTCGGTTCTCCCTGTCATGTTTTCCTCCTTGTTTATTGTCTGGTCCCTCTCTCTGTGTTTTCCTCCTGTCGTTAGTTTCCCTGGTGTGTCTAGTTGTCTGATTGTGTTCACCTGTGGCCGTTGTGTTTCTCCTGCCCTGCCCGGCTGTTTCTCGTCTTGTGATTACCCCTCCCTGTATTTAGTCTTGTCTTTTCCTGTGTTCAGTGTTGGTTCGTCTTTTGTTTGTGAATGAGTTCACTGGTGAGAGTTCTGTTTTGTCCTAGTTATTTTTATTTTATCCTTGAAATAAAGGCTTTTTTCAGCGTTATCTGCATTTGGGTCCTGCTTGCTTCACTCACCGTAACAGTACGAACCAACCAAGGATGGGCCCAGCAGATCCATTTGAGCAGGAATTATTGGATTTTTCCTTTTCTCTGGCTTACTGCTCTGATCGATGGAGGGGAGCGTCCGGAGTTCAGCAGCGAGAGGCTGCTCTGGCTGAGGCGCACCAGAGGGCTATGGGGAAACCAGGTTTAGTTAAATTCTTACCTGGCTGGATTTTGGACTTCCTCTTGGTGTGTGATTCCCGGCCTGCTAGCCCCAGGCATGCTAGCTCCCTGCCTCCCAATTCCCAACCTGACACCATACATCTCGGTGTGTTCCGTCTGGAGTCAACCTCTGCTTCTTCCCCAGTTCCTGCTCCTGTCCAGGAGCCGGTCTCTGGAACTCGTCTGGCTTTTGGAGGTCCACGGAGCCTCCAAAAGGCTCCTAAGAGAATGAGTTGCAGGTCCAGGCTAGCAACCCTAGCCCCAGAAGCCATGCTTTGGGCTCCAGTACAGGCCCCAGCAGCCATGGCTCCAGCCCCAGTTCTGGCCCCAGCAGCCATGGTTCCAGCCTCAGTCCTGGCCCCAGCAGCCATGGTTTTCGACTCCAGTCCCTCGTCTCCGGCCGACGCCAGCTCCCCGTGTCCTGTCGGCGTACCGGCCGACGCCAGCTCCCCGTGCCCTGTCGGCATTCCGGCCGACTCCAGCCCCCCGTGTTCTGTTGGCGAACAGACCATCTCAAGTCTCCTCTCGAGTCACCTCTCGAGTGTCCTCTCGAGTGTCCTCTCAAGTCCCCTCTCAAGTCCCCTCTTGAGTCACGTCTCAAGTCCCTACCCAATGTCGTGGTCCGTTGGAGGTTCCACTGGGGGTCCTGCCAACTCCATGTCCTGACCCGTTGGAGGCCCCGCCGACTACTCCTCTGTCGGGGGTCTTGCCAACCCTATGTCCTGTGCCGTTGGAGGCCCCGCCGACTACTCCTCTGCCGGGGGTCCTGCCAATCCTATGTCCGTGCCGTTGGAGGTTCCGCTGGAGGTCCTGCCAACCCTATGTCCTGTGCCATTGGCGGTTCCGCTGGGGGTCCTGCCAACTCTATGTCCTGTCCCGTTGGGGGTCCCGCCGACTACTCTTCTGCCGGGGGTCCTGCCAACCCTATGTCCTGTGCCGTTGGGGGTCCCGTTGACTACTCTCCTGCTGGGGGTCCTGCCAACCCTGTGTCCTGTCCCGTTGGGGGTCCCGCAGACGACTCTTCTGCCGGGGGTCCTGCCAACCCTATGTCCTGTGCCGTTGGAGGTTCCGCTGGGGTTCCTGCCAGCTCCATGTCCTGTCCCGTTGGGGGTCCCGCCGACTACTCTCCTGCCGGGGGTCCTGCCAACCCTGTGTCCTGTCCCGTTGGGGGTCCCGCCGACGACTCTTCTGCCGGGGGTCCTGCCAATCCCATGTCTTGTTCCGTTGGAGGTCCCGCCGTCACCTGTCTCGCCGGGGGTCCTGCCAACTCCTGGTCCTCTTCCGTGGGGGATCCTGCCGAAGCCTGTCCCTCCGGTTTCTGTCCGGCCGACAACGGGTCCTGCCCGGCCTCCGGAGCTGTCCCGTCATCGCTTTCCTGCCCGGCCTCCGGAGCTGTCTGGTCTTCGCCCTCGAGCCCGGCCCCCTGAGAGCCGCGGTCTTCGCCCTCAAGCCTGGCCCCCTGAGTTCGCCCGCTGTGTCCTTCGCCCCACCTTGGACTCTGCCTTGCCCACGGGCCGTCCGCCCGAGACCCCCACCTTGGACTCTGCCTTGCCCCCGGACCGTCCGTCCGAGTCCCCCTTCTCGGCTTCTGATTTGCCCCCGGGCCGTCCGCCCGAGATCCCTTCCGGGTCCTCCGCTGTGCTCCTGCTGTCAGCCCAAGACCCGTCCTCCAGACCCCCTCCACCCACCCTGGTGGCCCTAGTTTTGCGTTTTATTTGTGAATGAGTTCACCGGTGAGAGTTCTGTTTTGTCCAAGTTATTTTTATTTTATCCTTGAAATAAAGGCTTTTTTCAGCGTTATCTGCATTTGGGTCCTGCTTGCTTCACTCACCATAACAATTTTAGATGCGGATTTTGTTAAACTAATACGTTTGCGCTGTGGACCAACACTATAAATTGACGGGGAAGGGGTTAGCAATAAAGATAACACCATTAATAGTTACATAACAGAAATAATATCGATAGCAGCATCCCTAGCAACCACCTTGGTAACAATGAAAATGTTGAATGGACACAATTTCCTGAAGTAATCTTCGTAATAAATAGCAAACTAAAGATCATGTACATCCACTGCACACATAATCTGAAATAACAACTCATATTTCTCGCATCAAATGACATCAAAACGCATTTTAATGCCCAAACGAACCTTAAAATAGACATTTTCCACCGAGAATAAAACGAATGTCGGCCATGTCTTTTTTTTTCTGCAGGGAGAAATTTGACACGTGACATAGACGCCAGCCATTGGAATGAATGGTGAAGAAAAACGTAGGGATCTTACCATTTCAGAGGCGTTTTTGTAGAAATACAACGTCCCAAGTTGTGGACCAACGTAGTTAATACACATTTTAGGGCTGTCAAACGATTACAATTTTTAATCAGATTAATCACAGCTTAAAAATTAATTAATCATGATTAATCACCATTCGAACTATGTCCAAAATATGCCATTTATTTATGTATATTGTTGTGGGAATGGAAAGATAAATGAAAGAAGGCGGATATATCCATTTAACATACAGTATCTATGTTTATTATAAAAAAATTCTGCGTGTCAAAATGAAAGACAACCCACACACACACCTATCAATCATCAAACCGTGGGGTCTTAATTCATTACGTGTTGATTTCTATCAACGGGGGAGTACTTCAGGAAAGTCGACAGAGGGGGGGGGGGCGGCGGCGGCTAGTGGAGTACTTCGTGACCACAGAGTGTGAACGTTGTGATCAGCTGTTTTAGCGCAGTTCTCCAGTGAAGGGGGGGGAGTCTCTAACCGCCTTCTGGAAAAGCTTCACAAGTACGTCGATACGCAAATGCACTTTGTGACACGGGTGACGGTACGCATTTCAGATTACGCACATATAACCTGCGTACCAGTTATGTGTACATCTTACTGTACCTACAGCAAAAGTATTCTCCGTCGGGACTTCCTGCAACAACACCACGCCGTTATAAAAGATGTTCTATTGAGAAGACGATCACTCCGTGACAAAAGTTTTCAAAACCGTGGCTACTGAAATCAATCTTACTAACTGCTGTCTGTGCAATTTACTCCGCGCGAGTTGGCAGACTTTATTTTGCTTACTTTAACATCATTTTTCATGGTGGGGCTAAGCCATTTCTTGGTATGGGTGTAGCCTACCCCAGTCATACCCTGGCGCTGCCACTGGTGGCACGTATGGGGCGGGCCATTCGTCACATGCGTTAAATGCGTTAAATATTTTAACGCAATTAATTAAAAAAATTAATTACCGCCGTTAACGCGATAATTTTGACAGCACTAGTTTTTTTGTGAGACTGGGTTGGCTTGTTATGTTATATTCAGTTTATCAATGATGTAATTTCAGCACAAACAAAGGAACATATGCGAAGAGCAATTAAAATGAGCTCTAACATTTCTTTGAGCACAGTGTTCCTACAGTAAGTGAACATCTTTAAGGCCTGCTGCACAATAAAGCAGCATTTTTATTCAATATATAAATGTTGGTGTATCTCTGTAACCTCACATTTACATCCATCTGCATTTTCGTAAAACTGCCTGTTAAATATGTTAATTTCTGTTTAGTCATATGCCCACAAAATGTGGATACACATATCAAATGGGATTGAGGTCACCAGTGTAATGAGCTTTGTTGTACCCACATGGTCACTGGGTATCGGTAAAGGGCTGAACATACGGACACACACACATAAATACACACACAGGTCCCCCTGGAGCAGCGTACATATAGGCGACATGTTGGCACTGATGAGGGCAGACAGCTCGCCCCCTACACATAGACAGGCCCAGACAGGATGGCGTGATGCCAGCAGTGTGTGTGTGTGCGTGTGCGTGTGTGTGTGTGTGTGTGTGCGTGTGTGTGTGTGTGTGCGCGCACGCGCGCATGTGCTCTGCCTGCTTCAAATGTCCTGCTGAGAGTTAAGCTCCATGTTATAAACAAACAAGCAAAAACAAATAGGAGATGGGATAAATGGAAAAGAGAGATGAAAACAAACAAAGTGAGAAATAAATATCCATTTCAGCTTCTATTTATCGAACCATCCATCTATTTATCTTCCCACTTAGTCCGTCTTTTCTATAACATGTACAAGTGCAACACAAAAAATAAGGATCTGAGAGAAAATGAAGGATGGGACTTAATGCCAGGTCTAGTCAAAAGTCAAGCACCTTCTCTTAGCCATATGCTTCGTGGTTAAGAAAAGGTCCCCTGTGTGAGTGTGTATATGTGTGTGTGGCACTCTCCCAGATCCCACACCTCTGTAGGTGTAAATGAGGCAGAGGCCTTCTAACTTCAGAGTGAAAGAGCAAACGAGGGAGAAGAGTGACATTCTGTCTCTCTAAAGCTCTTTCCTCTCACGTACACATCTCAGATAAGAATGACACACACCTACGTACTGTACGTGAACCACACGGACCCCTGTTGTTCACGGCACAAGCTAGTTATGCTAATGTGTCTACTCACTAAGACTGTTAAGGCGTGGAACAGGATTAGCATAAAGTTGATTTTAAAGCACACACACACAGACAGGCATCTGGGCTATTTAAAATAATCACTCTTCAGACAGAGTATGAGTAATAAGCGTGGGGTTTCAGGCGTTAAAAGAAATGTTTGCAACATGACATTATGAGCCTAACTTAATGCATACTTGCACACTTTTTGCTAATTTTCCTGAAATAAAGAAATAACATTTGATTAGACAGAATTATACAAACTCCCTGAACAATGTATTCGTTATAGTTGAAGCTCACATGTGCAAGGCTTGATATCCTCAATATATAGCAGGCGCCAACAACATACAGTATGTTATCCTGCTTTAAAACATACTTGATGATAGATTACTATGAGAAAATGTTGATTGTTTGTCAATTGTTCTGAAATATTTTGGTAAATTTCCTAAATTCATGTCAATCATTATCATTCAATTAAATGTATATTTACAATGTACAGTATGCCAGAAAAAGTAGGAATACACAAAACACAGAATAAAACTGAAGAATGCAGAAAATGTTGATGTGTGTGTTACAATAGTACTGAGTATAAAAATGATCCCTGTTTTACACACACACACACACACACACACACACACACACACACACACACACACACACACACACACACACACACACACACACACACACACACACACACACACACACACACACACACACACACACACACACACACACACACACACACACACACACACACACACACACACACACACACACAAAGTGGCCACAATGCAGGGTTATCAGCTCCGGCACACCATTGTGGGTTTCATCAGATGTTTCACTTGTTTTTTTCTCTCCCTCTGTTTTCACTTTCCAGGCATCTACGGGAAATGACAGATGGATGGAGAGGAGGGGAGAGCAGGAGAGGGAGGGAGGGAGGGAGGGAGGGAGGGAGGGAGGGAAGGAGGGTGGCAGGGGTGGAAATGAGAACCAACAGTGTTTTCTTCCTTCCTTTTCACTTCATTCTTATTTGATTCTTAAGTAAATCTGAATTCTGTGCTCCCATATGTTGACCTGCAGAGGAATGTGCCATATGCTCTGAAATTCATCAAGCAATATACCGGAGGCAAACACTGAATGAGACTAAATATTAAGTAAATTCAAAGAGCACTGCCAGAGACTTTTTGTGCTAAAGCACTGCTGGGGTGCACGGCTGCGGAGCTGTGAAACACTTGTTCTAAAGTGCTGCAGCAGGCAGAAGACGATTAATGGGGAGATTAAACTTTGAATACAGCCTTGTACATAACTGTCAAGGTGAATATGTGAAGTCTTAGGAAGAGCGAGGCCTTAAGAGGATCCAATAAATAAGCTATATAAAATAACTAAGTGACGCTTTCACTGGATTGATAATGACAGCACACATATTTTAAAAGTCTTTCTGAAATACACATTTGTGTCAGCATTGGATGGTAGCATTGTCTTACTTCTTTAAGTCCATATGTGTTATAGTTAGGGTTGGGTATCGTTTGAATTTCCACGATTCCGATTCCGATTCCGATTCTACTTTTCGATTCCGGTTCTTAACGGTTCTCAATTCCGATTCTTTGAGGGGCAGGGTAAAAAAATGATTAAGTTCTTGTTGAGAAAAACAAGCATATCTGCCTCTCAGGCATACCAGGAAGAAATGTTTGAACATTTTAAAGTAAAATGCTTCAATCTGGTGCACTTTAAGCAGAATTACTAGAGACTAGATCTAGGGGGTACAACTCTAAACACCCATATGAAAAAGATCGGTTTACATTTGAATAATTAAATAAGTATGTGAGCATAACCAGTAACCCATAGCCAATAACAAATACATGCAACGTATTTTATGTTTGTTGTTCATTCATATCTTATTTTACTATTTTATTTATGCATTTTTTTTATCTCTCCAGTTTAAAACGATATGTCTAGTTTACTGTCCTATAGTTTACATTGGAATGATTTCAAACCTGTTTTATCCCAATAATTATAAAGGAGTGCCTTGGAAATATGTGTTTACATAAATTGTGATCAAACCGTTTGAGACCCACTGAGATAACTTAGACTAAAGTGAACTATCTAAACACTCAGAGTCCTTTACCTCACTGAGCTGAAGTTATCAGCCTCTCAGTCTGACTGGAGAGGACTCTCCCTCCACATCATTGTAGAAACATCTTCTTCTTCCGTTAGAGCAGCTAGCACCAGATGCTAATAACAACAGCGTGAACCGGTCCCTCTCTCCCTCGCTCACTCGCACTGTGGCTGTGAGCTGCGGTTGCCAGATAAGCCAACATCCCCCATTTTCATCACTTGCAGCGCCCATCGTACAGGGCGAATGAAACGTGTAACCGGGGTGAAAAAGGGTGTTACATTTACTTCAGGGTTGCCAACTTTGGGTACCTGGCTGGAGTGAGATTTTGATATCATGGGTTTAATTACACATATGCGCACGAAATGACTGCTATCGTGTCAGCAGCGGGACCTTAGCATATATATAGGATATAATATACAATATATACAAATACACAATATTGGACACAGACTATAAAGGGCACAACGTTTCATTCACTAATGAAAGTCAAACACATGTTTGTTTCCACTGTTTTATTGTGTGCCTGATAAGCAATTAATTGACTTTTTTTTTTTTTATTGAAAAATGTACTCGATAAATTGCCATTTACATGAGGATGTGACTAGCAGTTTGAAATGATGTACTTGAATTATTATTATATATTATCATTATGTCAAGGGTCTAAAATGGTCATACAACGGTGCCGACAATATTATCGTTAATCGCAATAATTTACGGGAAAATGTATCCAACCAAATTAATTATCGTGAGAGGCCTATACATGAAACACACACACACAAACAAATCTACAGACTTACTCCAAACTGCCAAACATATTAATTAACACACTCTATTTTGGCCTAGTAGAACAATAAGCAGCAGACTTTTACTTGTGTATCATTTCTACTGGATCTTAGATCTACGCTTGCGCAATACGGGTCGGCAGTTGCGAGAGAGTATTTTTGTTGGGTAATCTATGGTAGGGCTAACCCTTGACAGTGAAACGCCACACGTGAAGTTCAGATTATTTCCCTGTCTCAATCCAAATTGAACTGTATGAAATAAAAAGGCACATTTGTCTTGTAGTAAATAAAAAGGGCGACCTGGAGCCAATCCTGCAATTTCCCCACAGGTGAAAGAGTTGACATGCTGAAAGCCCAACCCCTGCAGGGAGGTCTGGGAGGATTCTCATAAAATACACATTCTGGTACTCTCTTGAGAAGAAAAATAAATAAATCTATTACTACACGACATATTTAAAAAAATGAATGCCATGTTGATTTCTATCAACACGTAATGTTGTATCGACGTATAGAGATGTACTACAGCAAAAGTATTCTCCGTGGGGACTTCCTGCAACAACACCACGCCGTTATCTTGATTCTGATTGGCCAGAAGGCATTATCAAAGATGTTCTATTGAGAAGACGATCACTACCTGACAAAAGTTTTCAAAACCGTTTCTAGTCTTCGGTATTCTTGTTTTTTGGCGTGAGAATAGTTTGGGCAGCGTGAGAGCGTGAGATTGAGAGTGAAAGCGTGTGTCACACGCCAGATGCGTGAGAGTTGGCAACCCTGATACTTAATTATGAATGTTGTTACATCAAGGCCGAAAATTAGGATGAGCACCAACTGTCAAAACATTTGTTTTCCCTCCCAGAGCTGTCAGCGCAGCGCCTCCACAGATCTGGCGCCCTAGGCGAACATCTATAACGCCAGTGCAACGGGCCGGCCCTGGTCTCAGGTTACACTGTAGGAAGTGTAGGTACAACGCTACATTTCCCGCCTCGCCGCAGTCATACAGTAGGCTACGGAGAGCGGGGAGAAACATTTCCTCAGGCATCGAAAAGCGGAACCGAAATTCACATTTCTAAATGATGCCGTTGGAATCGAAATGTTGGAACCGGTTCCGAACCGGAACCGGTTCTCGGTACCCAACCCTAGTTATAGTACACACTGTATGGGAAAACCTGTTTAGCCCTGAGCCTGTTTTTCAGGTCTCAGGCTCGAAAATGACAATCCCCTTGTAAAAGGGTTAAATTAATAATCTTTTTTCTCAAAGTAATGATAAACCTGTGAGTTGGATGTAGAAAAGTCAGAATCATTATAGATGTTTTTTATTTTAAAGAAAATTCAGATTGAACAATTATAGTGTCCACCCAAAACTAATTTTTTACTTATAGTGAAAACTACCCTTGGATGATGGTAAGGTAGACTAGAAGCTTTAGCAATCCAAAGTACAACATATAATAAGTACCATGTATCAAGATTGATGCAAAACAAGTGACATTTGACCTTTTTAGAGAGGTTTAGCAAACAAAAAATACACCTCTGAGGTGATTTGGGTGGAAATGGGGGTTTTACCGTTTCTCTGGAACCCATTGGTCGATTTTGGTGATTGACATCTCTTTCTGACCGTTAGAGCCAATATAATCGAAGAGGAATCTCCCCACTCATACACATACAAAAAGGTGGGGGCTTTGTGCACACAGTTTTGCATCAGAGTGAAAATATGTCTAGCTCTGACATCTAGAAACGGAAAAGCAGGTTTATTGCTTATGGATTATCAGAAATCATTCGAAGTGACACAGACACATTGGATTAACCTATGGATTAACTTCAGAAGCGTTTTTATCGTTTTAATGCCATTGAAGACCACTTTTGACCAGACTACGACACAGGTGAGCCATGTTAGCGTTTTTAGCTACCTAGTGCCATATATTTTGATGTCTGTTCTTGTTATTATCTCCGCGAGTTCGTAACATTGAGTGATAATGTCTGCACCCATCGATTCTGTGTCATCTCACGATGTGAAACGATGGGTTGGATGTGCAGCAAAGATAAATAATAAAGTTTTGTGAGTGAATTTCGGTGCAGTCATCTGTTAGCATTTTTTGCTCGTTGCTAATTCAGAGGCTCAGCATTAGCATTGTGTTTTTTTTTTTAAAGAAACATTTAAATGATCAGTTAGATGAGTTTCTTCCCGTTACAGGGATATAAAACATTCATAGTTTATTAAATGAACATGCCCTCAGACACTGTTTCCTGCAAGATGTTGCAGGAGGGCCCCGTTACCGGGGTCTGTCGGGCTTAACAGGTTAAGATTTTAAGCACACAGGTGTGAATGCAGTGGTATCAGGTTTGCAACAATTGAGCAGACTTTTAACTATTTATGTAGTTGATCTGAAAGTTAACAACTGATGACAATATGTGAAATCAAAGATGAAATCTGAATAATGTTTTCATTGGAGCTGAAACATTTACCAGGAAAAAAAGCCAACATGTATCTGATACATTATTGTGCAAAAGATTAAAGCGCTAATCTACACTTCCTGCTCATAGCCAAAGATTTGTATCCTTCAAAGTCATTCACTTTATTGCAGTCTTATTAATAGAGCATGATTAATGTGTGTGATGATGTCACTGCTGTGAATTGCTTTTTCTGTCTATGTAAAACCGCTCAGTCTGTAATTAAGCTCCTCTCAGGCAGTGAAAGCAGATAGCATGTCTAGTGCATGTGTTACATTAATATGAAGCAATTAGTTTGAAAGCTTTAAAAACTCATATGGTCATTGAAACAAAAAGGAATATATTTCTTGTTAAATATTCTTTTGAGCCATCTTTGAGTTCTGTCATTTGCCAGAGCCAGAGGCAAAACGCTGCTCTGAGAAAAACAATTTTTAAAAGATGGTGTTATATTCAATGATAAGTGCCTCCTTCAAATGCAAGTTTTCAAAGCAGTTCCAACATTTGTGGAAATGCAGAAATAGTAGGAAATACATATACTTTGAAAAAAATGTGAATTTCATTAGGTGGGTTTTCAAATCAACTGAAGTTGGTAGGGGGGATGCCCAAAAGCCTCGTCTTGATCGGGGGTGGAGGTATATGCAAAGAGCCAGCATTTTGGTCCTCTTTCTCTTGTTCTCTCTCTCTCTCTCTCTCTCTCTCTCTCTCTCACACACACACACACACACACACACACACACACACACACACACACACACACACACATACACACACACACACACACACACACACAGTCAGACATATTGATATGGGGGTTCTTCCCACAGATGTGATGGGGGATCATTTGTGTGCATGTGGTAAAAGCCCCCCCCCCCCCCCCCACACACACACACACACACACACACACACACACACACACACACACACACACACACACACACACACACACACACTGCCTGCCTGGGCCCTGCATGTCTGCCACTGCTGTCAGTACATCTAAAAGGTCTCAACATAAATGGGATTAATGCAGTCTCTCTCCCATCGGCAATCATTAAGCATTCTGTTTAAAGCGCAAACACACGCAAAATAAGCGCACTTCCACACTCCCCTGCTGCAGTAAAAAGAGAGAAACTGAGATGGGGGGGAAACACGAGTGACTCCGCTGAGGGGAGGAGGTGCGGAGGATAGAGAGACAGATAAATAAGAATGCAAGGGAAAGAGGGGGAACATGAAAGAATTGTTTTAGAGCCGAGGATCCTGAAACGCAAGCGGCTTTGTCACTCAGGAGTGATACCCGCTTTCTCTCTCACTCCATGTCTCTCTGTTCTTCTCCCACTCCCATTCCTCCTTTCTTTCAGCCTTCGTCTCTCTCATTCTCTCCTGACGTGTTCCTCCCTCTTTCACCAACTTTCTCCTCCCACTTCCCTCCCAGTTTGAAATCCCTGCTTGCTGCTTGCCATACGTTAATAACTATTTACTTCACACTGTGAGAGCAATTAGGCTAAGAGGGCGTCTTCTCATCTCTTTCATATATGTGAACTTTTGAAACCAGGCATATAGTTTGAAGTCCATGTTCGGAGGCCGTACCTACTGCAGATAAGCATGGGGATTATGGACTTGGTTGAAAATTGAAGGTTTTGTTAACAAGAAGAGATACACAAAACAGAAAAAACGTTGTGATATTTTAAATTAGACTCTTGCCAAAGAGTTTAATTTGTGTGCAAGGGATTGTTCTAGTTTATCAACGGGGTTTTAATTGCTGTTAATGGAAAGAGGGGTGTTAGTGTGTCAGGGGATTCACTTTACTAATGTTTCTCCTTTCCTCTTATCGTACAAAAAACAAAACCAGGAGGCATTTGATGACATCTAAATGGAAGCCATTTTTCTTAGAATCTCTTTTGAAAATGAACATACTTGAATGCTATTTTTGCCATTACTGTACATAGCATTTCACGTTGAGAGGTTTCATTGAAGCTAAAAGCCTCTGGCTTGAAGAAATTCTGTGAGATGTGTCCATAGTAATCAAAAAAGTCATTAAATGCCTCAGCTATTCAAATCAGAAAAGGTATTGACGTTCTTCATGAGGTGCAGGACTTTCAATCAGACTCAATGAGTATGTGAAGAAATAATGAAGAATACTCTCAGATGGAAGACACATTGCTTGAGTGTCAAAAGAATACAGATCTTGTGAATTATGAAAATGTAATGAAAGGAAAGGAGGACCACTAGGTTATTCCCTTAGTCCTTTTCAAACATACAACATAACAAAAACATTACGCCATAGCAAACAGACACATCAGATAAAATGAATACACTCATACAGTCCACCCACCTGGATTTTGCGAAGACAGCATGTTTGATTTGACATGTATGAAAAGCATAGTAATTATGTCCAACCAAGGTTGTTTATAATTACTATACTTTTTATATATGTAGATATTATTTAAATTATTAATGTGTGAATGCGCACACTTCAATAACTATTTTTTCTCGCCTTTCATGAAACTGCTTTCAGAAACAGAGGTTGATGCCTGTCTGATTTTGTTATGTCATCTTTGGGCTTTTACATATTCACGTGTACATTTGTTTTTCACACTCATTTGAGGTGTCTTGCCTATTCAGAACAATCCTGTTGTTCCTATTATTGTACAAAAATAGTAAATTAAAGTAAAAAATAAAGCTTATGGTTGGATTTAACATATCCTTACTTGATGGCTGCCCCTTTCTATCTGTCTTCACCAATTCATTAATGTATGCAATGTTGAAATTAGGGCTAAACCATTTTGGAAACAAAGTGGTGCTGTGTACATGTGTGACAATAAAAGAGGATTTCATTTTAATCAGTCAATTCCATTCCATATTAGGATCATCATTATAGTGAACAATAAAAACATATTTACAATATGAGGGCGAGGCTGTATTGATCTTTTTTAAGATATAATCAGACTGTGCAGTCATTATGACGATTTACCTTGCCTTTGAAGCAGCTATCATTTCTATTTTAAAATAAACATTTTCGTAACATTGTCAGACTCAATTGAAAATTACTATAAATTCCAATATCAATAGGCTTTATTGGGTTTCTACCAATCAGAGAGGAGCTGAAGAGTTCCCTTCTTCAGAAATGTGTGACTGGTGTGCCAACTCATAATAAAGTCATCTTTACTGCTACCCACCAGTTTTAGTGATGATTGATAAGACATGACGTCATTTGTTAAAAAGCCAGTAAGATGTGTGTAAAAGACATGTGTTTTCCTTTTTGCATATTCATTCCTCTGACCTCTTTTGTGCATCCTTTTTCTGCTTTTTTAACTTTTAATATTCCTGCCTTTCTTGGGCTATCTGGTCCGTACACTGTACAGTATCTCTCCCTGCCTGTCTTTCCCCCCTCATCCCTTCATCAAAGTGAATTAACAAGTAGACGTTCTGATTAAATTCACATGTAATATGCAGCCACACTGACATGAAATACATAAAAATAATTCCCACTTTTTTCCAATTAGCCATGACTTTGCTCTGGTTAATTACATTTCACTCGGTTCAAACGCTACATAGAACAAGACTTCTAAGTGTAGATATATATTCCACTTATCTCTCCAACAATGATTTATGAAACACCAAGATGAAGCACCAGAACTCTGAAGCATTTTTTTGTCTGCTAATATGTGGTTTTTATTCAGGTTTTAAATGTACACATCTTGTTAACAAGTGCACCACTTGGGAATCCTAACGGGTGCATATACTGTATGTTTTTCATGGCTGCATGGTAAGTCATTCCATTTCATGAAAAAGCTTCTATGTGTTTGTGAGCAGACAAGTGATGATGCACTTTTATAGTTTCGAAAAAAATGCCAGTTCCTTTCTCCCTGCTCTCCTCTAAGACTCTCCGCACAGACTATCAAATCAATCAGAAAGCTCATGAATGTAACCCCTGAGTAAAAAATAATGAAAAAGAAGTATACATTGGGTTAAGGAAGCCCTGTGAGCCCTGTCCATGACAGCAGAGTCTCCAGCCGTGAGCTTTGATGAAATATAGTTCAAGGGATGTGGCTATAACATCCATACCTTCTTCTCATCTCTATCTCTTTCTTCTCTCTCGCCTTCTTTTCATTCATAAGTAATGGTACACAGTGAGACTCATCAATAACCTAAAGCAGTCCTCTGTGAAAAAGTATCATGCTCATAAATGTTATTATTACCCCAATATATAGCAGTAGACGGTACCATATATCAGTGGTATCTGTGTGCAGGCACGCATGTTTGTTTCTGTGGAGCCAAAAGAAGAAAGAGAGAGCCAATGAGTGGATCTCATTTTTTTTCTTTCTGTTAATGCATACTTTCCCAGGGGTTACCAACCATGGTGTATGTGTAGATTTCTCTGTTAATGTGAGTGGAAAATCATCCTCACTGTGGCCCCGGGCTTTCTCACCATCTTGACCACATATTTGTTTTAACATTGTGTCAATATGACAGTTTGCTTCGAAGCATGGTTTTGATGCATCGCATTTGACCGCAAGGCCGCAAGTGTGGTTCAACCTTAAACTTCAGTTTTGTTTTGTTTGCTCAGACAAGCTCCATATTACATTTCTCCTTAACACATTTGAGGGAAGTGGATAGCTATACTTCAAATGAGACCAGAAAATGTACCCTATTGGTTATGAACTCTTCAAACTTACAAAGAGTAGTTATGGAACCCAATTGGAGACATGTCTGTGTCCAATATTCACTCTCTTTACTGTAAGCTCTGTTTTGGTCTCTACCAATCTTTTTAGAAATACATAGCTATTTAGCTGTTATTTGGTATTGAAGTAATGTACAGTTGTTTTAGGGCTTTGTATAAACTCGCTATAACACTACAAAAAGCTGAAGAAAGCTGCAGATATTGGTAATGGTAATTTATAGATAGTTCTGAAAAATAGCAATTATACAAACTTTTAAACAAATTAGTATTACATTTTCCAAGGAGGCTATTTGTTAGTTGGACACATATTAACAAAATAACAACATTGTACAGTATGATATTGTTATTTGTACCATCACAAAGAGAAAGGACTTTGGGATGGATCATTAGGGATGTGACATCGCTGACTAACAGCACTTCACGTTTGTCTGAATGCCTGATAGTTTGTTTACGTTTTTCCATGGGAATAGACTTTGGTGTTGAAACCAAACATTTCATTTGGCTAGATGGGTCAACAAAGCACTTGGACACAAAGACTGCTGTTAGTGTTTGGTTCCCAACCAACAATCAACCTTGTTTTTTCTACACACCACATTTCCATTCAACAACAAGTGAGAGTTTACGCCTAAACTTAAAGGGGAATTATCATGCAAAATGCACTTTTTTATGTCTTTTAAACATAAATATGTGTCCCTGGTGTGTCAGGGAACTCACGCAGTGTCAGAAAAGAAAACCCTCTCTCTTTTCCTCCGTACACAAATCTCTAAAAGCGGGGGGTACAACGGAGTGGATCCAGATTTGGTCCGATATGACATATCATATCGGAAATTTGGACCCACGGCCCTATCAGAAACGTTGCTATCAGAAACAATGCCCGACGTGTTTTGGATGTAATATGGTCTTTGTTTACATTAGCAAGCATCGCTAACACTCAGAGCTAACCTGTACTGGAGAGAGTATGTGTAAAAAAGCAGGAAATAAAAAAAGGAACTCACGTTGTGGTAAACACGTAAGAGAAAAAGCATTTGAGCTCCATACTGTTTCAGAAATAATTCTTGATGTGTTTTCGAACATAATATGGCATTTAATCATGTGGAATTCTGAGCAGGCATTAGCTCCCCCTCCTCTTTTTTTCAAGCTAAGGACCCCATACCTGCAGTTCTCTAACAGGGCTGAAATAGAGGGATATGAGGGATGTCTAAAATGCATGATCTGTTTGTATTTTGAGCAAAACACATCATGGACATGTTTTTTATATATTTTTATATACATGAGACCCATAATATGTGCCTAAAAATAGCATGATAGGAGACCTTTAATCAAAGCACTGACAAATTACCTGATCATGAATCGGATAAGATAACGATCAATCAAGAAGGCAATCAGAATTGATAAACTTGTATTGGAGAATTTGATGTCATTTCTTACTTGTATCAAGTAGTTGTTTGTGTCTTAAACAGTGGAACACCACAGGCATAGACACTCATGTTAGTTGTTTTTGGAAAAGTATTGAGGAAAACAGTAACAAATGACTAATGTATCCTTCATAGTGGAAAATCATACAGTCTTCATAATTTCTAAGTGCAAATTGTGTATTCAAGATCATTGTCCACTCACTAACAGGGACACTGATGCTTATTGATGTGTCCTTGAGCAAGACACTGAATGTCCTGCCTCTGGGATGGCACCATTAACTTAATTATATTTTCATCATCTTTTTAAAACATGTACATGTATGCACATCTTAGAAACATACCTCTAATTACATGGCCACTTAACATGACCAGGGAGCACTCTAAGTTCTTAAGAGAGAAAAAATAAACTTAAAAATAATACCACTTCCCTTTCATCACCCACTGCTTTTGTGAACATTAGAGAATAGAAGTTCACAAGGTTCACATTAGCCGTGGTGGTGGTCGGGAGGTTAGAATCAGAGAGAGTACTTTGAACATATTAATTAATAATCCATGGCTGGCTTATTAGTGTATGAGGGATTTCTGGCCTCTATTACTGTAGATGAGAAGTACCAGAGGGCATCTTGGGTAAGGATGAGGAAAGATAGCCCACTGCTTTTAACTCCACACATATTCAAACAGAATGACTACATTTCTTTCATTCAGTATGTCTGTGGTCCAACTTTTCTTATGAGCTCAAAGTTAATTTAATCTGCCTTCACCTTTTAATTCTAATCAAAGATAAAGCTCTTATTCAAAGGTTAAATCAGAATTTCCTATTCCATTATTCAATTTATTATGACTATCTTGCATTTTAATTAATAATGAACATTATTCAATAAAGTTGTTATCCGATTTGGAAGCCCCTTTTAAGTTTAAGTGATCCAAAAAACACCTCAGCCTTACTCTACACAAGACAAATCTTGTAAGAAATCATCAAATGCAGCCCATTACCCTCACATCACATGGAAAAACACCTTGAAGCCACCACGCCACTATAGCCAATTTAATTTCCATACGCTTATGCTAATTGCCCTGAAATAATCAAGCTAATTTAGAAAGATGCAAATGTGTTTGAGGTTGGGATCATTAGCAAAGAGGCCAGTTCAGGCGTGTGTGTGTGTGTGTGTGTGTGTGTGTGTGTGTGTGTGTGTGTGTGTGTGTGTGTGTGTGTGTGTGTGTGTGTGTGTGGGTGTGTGTGTGTGTGTGTGTGTGTGTGTGTGTGTGTGTGTGTGTGTGTGTGTGTGTGTGTGTGTGTGTGTGTGTGTGTGTGTGTGTGTGTGTGTGTGTGTGTGTGTGTGTGTGTGTGTGTGTGTGTGTGTGTGGCGTGGGGGGGTTCCTAATGTGCATGGAGAGAAAAGCTGTGCAGTAAAGAAAAGAAGAATAGTGAATATGGCAGGTACAGTCTCTTAATCAAGTCAAAAATGCAAAGTGTATGCACATATTCTTTCACTGAGTTTGTTCTACTGTACTGTTCTCTCAATATTATTTCTTTTAACAGACATCATTTAACTAATATGTTTTCTGAACCTCCTAGAGTCCGTCATACAGTATGCAATTTCATAATGTGTAACAGAAGGTTAAGGACATATGATATCTATTATATTGCAGTTTCTCTCATAAACTTGTGAGATGAGACCTATCTGTAGCTACTAATTAAACATCGTAATATCTCTTTACCCTGCTTCATAAGAAGATGAAGACTCACGTTACACACAAAACACACACACACACACACACACAAACCACAAACACACACACACACACACACACACACACACACACACACACACACACACACACACACACACACACACACACACACACACACACAGACAGACAGACAAGCTCTCTGCAGTCCCTGAAGGCCAGGCAGCCCAGGCTTCGGTGGCACCGAAGGGTGTAGCAATTAAAAATATCATCCTCCAGTTGTGACAAACATGATGAATTTGTACCATCAGAGCAGTAAGGCATAACTCCTATAACCCACAATATGTCCCTTTTTCCCCCTTCTTCTAATTCGTTGCTGTGACATGATATCATCACTGAAATTACAAAACCGACTTGTTTTTATCTCGACAAAGGGTTTTTACTTTCATGTTGAAAATGACATGAAGTTGAACACCAACTGGCCTGCAGTTATTAAATGATTGGATTATAGACGTTCTCTGTTTATACAGTCACAGAACATAACAAAAACAAGTCGGAATGTTCAAAAAGGGATGAAAATGTGGGTCATAAAAGTAAAAACGCAGTGTGAGTGTCATTTTATTGACAACTACATGTCCATATGGGCAGAATTAAAAGGATCGGTCATTTTTGAAGAAGATACCCCTGACTTGTCTTATTATGTAAGTAACTGGTGAGTGCCACAGTAATTCAAGCCGCTTGTCAACTAAGGCCCCGTCCACACGGAGACGATATCAGTTGTATCCACTAACGTTCTCTATCGTAGAGAACGTTAACGGGTTCGTCCACACGAGGCCGAAACGGAGCTGCGGATTCGAAGCCCAAATCCGATACCCTTTGATAAAGGCTCCCAAAATGGGTAGGTCTGGAGACTAGTGGAGCACGCTCATGAACTGTGAACTCGCCGGAGCCTCGCAGCGGGCCGGGATACTGCGGAGCGCATAAAGCAGACTCTTCACACTAACGGCCCGTCCACACAGCGGCGTGCGTTGACGCTTGCCGGCGGGCGTGTCTGACACTCGACCAACAACCAATCACATGAATCTCCCGCCCCTGACACACAAGCAGCGGTTTGATTGGCTAGAGCTTGTACTGGCATATAATTCGATTGGCTGACGCCTCACCGAGGCGTCAAAAGTTGAACATTGCTCAACTTTAGCAGGGAGCCACGCCAGCTACGCTCCACGTCGCTTCCCACGATGCATTTCGGCTAAAAGTGACGTCACCCCATTCAAAGTGAATGGGGAAGCGTCAACGCACGCCGCTGTGTGGACGGGCCGTAACGAAGGATCACTTCTTCTTCAGGGCAGGGAAGGCTACGCAGTACGCAGGCTACTGTCCCGCAGCTGCTGCCTCTCTGTTGTACTCCGATACTGCACATTACTCACGAGACGTTTTGAAAAAAAACATTCGGGGCTTTTCAGAAAACATCCGGGGCTTGAGCCCAAGTAGCCACCCCCTAGCGCCGCCACTGATTGTCATCGGTCTTATTCGCGGCTTTTGGTGTATTTACAGGCCCGGCATATGTACTACAGCGTCTCCAGCGTTTTCGAGCGGTCTTTTTAAAAATGGACTTCGGTTCGTTTCGTCTCCGTGTGGACGGGGCCTAAATGGACGGAGCCTAAATGGACTATTTGTCAGCTCAAAACTGTGATGGAAATGTTGAGACTATATGAGCTGAAAGTGGTCCTTTATAATCATTGTCTCTCTGCAGACCAACAGAAGGACTTCATCTTTTAGTGTGAAATCCATTCATTCTCAGAGCTATTTAAATCATCACATACAGCTTTTGTCTTTGCTGTCTGCAAACGACTGACATTCCTGAAGAAGTTGAGAGTAGTTGAATTGCCCGGAGGCATCCCTTTCTGTCTCTCTTTTATCTCATTGGCCTCCTATATATGGTCACTGTTTGATGGAAAACAGCAGAACAAAAGAACAAAAGAAGAAAAGAACACAAGGCAGCTTCAGAAGCTACCCTTTAGTACAAGCTCCTCCAACCACTGGTGTCTTTACACTCAATGTATGTCACTTGCAACACTTTGTCTTGTTGAGAGAGTGCAGTTTATGATGATCAGAGTGTGAGTGCACATGGCATTAACACATTAAAACAATAATATGTTTTTTTGACGCTGTTATTGACCTGAATTGATTGATCCATCATCAATAAAGGAGTGATGTGATTCCACTGACAGGTGAAATCTTGTTGAGGGCTACCTGTCTTTTAATATTTGGATCACACATGTTGACTTTAAGGTAACATTAGAGGTATAATCCAGATGTAGGATCATGAAATTAAAAGTTGTATTATTGCAAATGTAATGGTGTTTTCTTGATGGCATTCAGATTGTCCCCTTCAGTTTGAATAAATCATCGGTCTTAAAATCATCCCCTAATGTAACCCATCGTTAAACAATCAGAGCTTGTTAAACCCCTTGTTTGTTAATCAAGCACATGCTTGTTAGCTGGGAGATGAGATAATAGACCTCTAGTGTGTGTATCTAATTTTGGGGGCTGTCTATCTTCCTGATTGTTTATTGCTTTTAAATTTCAGGCTCTGCCGCAAACCTTCTCTAATTGGTTTGTTTGCATTGCCTTGCAACACCAATGGAGTTTGACACAGTGAGGAGTTGTTTGTGATTTCTGATCAGTTTTGTGTTTTGTCTGTCTCCTTAAAATCCTCCATAAATCTGTTCTGTGATATAAGTGCTTGGCTGCGTTCAATAAAAAAAGGCTCTCTTTTGTGCTTTTTCTTTTCCTCTCATGCTTCCACCAACACAAACCATTTAATCTTACACGAGTATCTTATTGTGCGGTGTCTTTATAAATGAACTCCAAATTATGATGATGAGTCTATCATATCGTGGGCTACACTGGCTATTCAGCTGTGATGCAAAAATACCTCTTGTATTGGGTAAGGTGATTCAATGCGCACATTATAACAAAAGAAGTATTCTGTAAGCCACATAGATTATCAACCTCCACAACACTGCCAGCAAAGGTTGAGAAAGCCTCCACTTAATGCTGCTGCCTACATAACGATAAGTCATAAATCCAAAAACAAGGAGGGGTTTAGGGGGAGAGGTGTTTCTATTCTATTATGAATGTTAAGTCCCTTCTAGAGACTTCTATTAAACACATAAGCAAAGGGGAAGGAGGAGAGAGAACACTTTGAGCATTTCTTGGTTTTTGAAATCATTTCATTACGAGCCAATGGACAAACACGCTGCCTCTGTTAAGACGCTTTGAGGCCTCGAATGGCTGAATGGTTGCATGAGAGTGTTTTGATGTTGCAGCAGGTAATTCATGGCGTATTGGCCTAAAGCCGGCCACGAAGCTATGCCAGATGATAAATAACATGGATTTAGTCAATAATGTCTGTTCTTGTCAGTAAAGCCTTTTTCTCTCTCTCAGGATTTTATTTTTCTGAGAGGCTCTTAGAGGGAAATTGTCATGTTTTCGTGTCAAAGGCGTGCTTTTATCTGTTTGTTTTCCAGGGTGCTTAAAGTTGTTTACTGTGCCAGGGGGGCTTTCATTGAGTGTGTGTGTGTGTGTGTGTGTGTGTGTGTGTGTGTGTATGTGTGTGTGTGTGTGTGTGTGTGTGTGTGTGCACGTGTGTGTGTGTGTGTGTGGTGTGTGTGTGTGTGTGTGTGTGTGTGTGTGTGTGTGTGTGTGTGTGTGTGTGTGTGTGTGTGGTGTGTGTGTGTGTGTGTGTGTGTGTGTGTGTGTGTGTGTGTGTGTGTGTGTGTGTGTGTGTGTGTGTGTGTGTGTGTGTGTGTGTGTGTGCGCATATTTGTGTGTATTCGTAAGTCTTTGATAGAAACACCTAACCACGGATGATGCAAGAAGGAGGTAGAAATCCGACATCCAAGCTTTAATGTATCTCTGTATCAAGTACTGAAGTTCTGTGAGCCAAGCAAAGGATGAAATTTCCGCAGTGGCCTACTTATCTTTGATCACGGAATGCAGCCATTGATTCTTAGCCAAATGTTGACATGAAATGAGTCAAACGTGCAGATGACCTTTCTCCGTCTAGCGGAGCAGAGCAGGCGCAAGGTACAAAAGTATGTGGAGGAAATTATTCCTCCTTGACATTTCAGAGACCTCGGCCCATCAGTTTTTAACATTCCAGTCCAGGCACCAAGAGAAAATGTCACTTTTTTATTTACTTGAGGGAATACCCCAATTAAACGTGACTTTAAGGCCAGGCCATGATAGCTCTTCTCTACAACTGCCATGGTTGATCATCATCCAACACACACTCACACACATGCACAAACACACACATCATAGGAAGGTGTCCTCATCGTATCAGTGACATTTTAAATAATGCTGATGCTTGACACTGTTGAGTTAACCTTTCTTACACCGGCAATTTAGAATGAGTCTCTGTGGCTTTCTGAACTAACTGCACTGACCTGTAGAACCAAGGTTGGACTTTAATTTGAGAGGATATAATCATTCTTCTCATTTAAGCAGTCCTAGCCACAGCGTTACGTGCAAACTCAACTGGGACAGGAAGTACTGTACATTCTGAAAACACCATGAAAACGACATTGTTTAAATGTTGTTGTTGAGACCTGCTAGGCCATTTTGGGGATAACACAAAGCCACATTTGTTAAAGTTATCTTTAGACCAACGACTAAAACTATTTTGAGTTGTTTGAGTTTGCACAGGGTATTGTAGGACTTTTACATTTGATAATTACATATCATATAAAGAGTAGTGCACTATAATTGGTAGAACACCTATTAGTGTTGGCAGCCATGGGCCCAGTTTGCAAAATTGGATTTTCAGCTTGAGAACAAATTTTAACTAAAGGTTTGAGATCCAGCAGCACCACATAATGTGATGCATTGATACAATGTGATAATCAGATGAAAATGTCTTTGATGTGGATTTGTAATGATTACAAAAGTCAAATATCAGTGTAATATAATATTGTTGTTGGCCCACCTTGCCTTTGTACCATAAACATGTAATGTCAAAGTCTGCTGGACAACAGAGACCAAGCTTTACCATCATTTGCAGTAATGTGTGATGGTAAAAGCTTAGACAAACAAGAATAAAGGGGAAATCCCACCAAGATTCCCATTTTAAAATGAGTGATTCTTGTGGTACTCAACTGCGAGTCTCCCTTCTCTCGTTTCTCAGACCAAACCAGAATAAAAACATGGTATGCCAGGTACAATTAGTAATTAGTATTTTCTTAGCCAACAGTAATATAGAGATTAATAATAATTAGACATTAGCTCACACAAGATATAGCACCCATGGTCATTATCTCCGTCACAATGAGGCATTTTGAGAACAGCCTACACAGTCATATCTTTGCCAAGTTTCATGTTTCTCTCCCAGTTTACTAGACTTGGACTGGGTTCAATCAGCAAACCCTGTGGAATTGTGACTTGATGTAAAAATGTACAAATGTATGCAAGAAACAGCAGATCAAAATAACTGATGCAACATATTAAATTGGACAGGAAATGTCTCTGAAGCACGGGGGATCTGCATCCCTCCCCAGAACCTCCCCCCCCCCCCACCTCTCTGTAATTAGTGAATTTCCAGTATTCCCAGCAATGTTTTTCATCAGTGTATAGCTTTCCTAGCCGGGCTGAGAGAGAAATAGAGACGGGGAGAGAGGAGGTCCTCTGTGGCTTTTAATAGTTCTCATCTCTCCCCTGGACTCTCCTTTAATTGCTCTGCTTTGCCTGCAGGGTCATCATTACTCTGATCAAGTGCAACTCTGTTTTTCACTGCTTTTCATGAATATCATTTTCCAAAACAAGTGCTTTGAGGTTTCTCAGGCAAGAGATCAAATTTGATCACCTACCCCTATGTAAATGTTAAAGTGTTCTTGGCGTTAGCAGGACACAATATCTTTCATACGCGGGGCTTTCAAGTCTTCCACAAATCTGACATCCTAAACACTTTGAAGTTTTTTTTCTTGTTTTCTTGCTTTCATCAAGCAAAATGCCTTTTGATGGTTTGACAGTCACTGGTCATAGAGCATAAATTATTTCTGCAACTAAGCGAGATTGCAAAAGATCCCAAAATCCTCATATTTGTGTCTTCCCGGCGTAATGGAGCTCAGTTCCCCGGCTCCTCCTTTGTAATTGCTCTGCTCTGTCTCCTGGGTTAGTATTGCTCTGATCAAGTGCAACTATGTTTTTTAAACCTTCTTTGAATGTCATTTAGCTCTCAAAGTAGTCATGGTTTTCCCAGCAAAAAAAGAGATAATGAAGTCCAAAGTGAATAGAAAAATGTCAGTCTCTCAATGAGGCAATAAGTGTTGAATCTCACTGTTTGGAAAGGATAGAGGAAAAGCACGCATTGATTTTTGAAAATAGAAAATGGAATTAGATGTGGCTCGTCGAGGAGCACAAATTGTGTCAATGTTCCTTTTTCATCTTGACTAAAGCTAGTAAGCTAGAATATTATTATATATATTATATATTATTTTCTGAAGAAAATGCCAAGCAAGAAGCGAAAAGTGTGATAAAAGTCCCTCTTTGTACAAAATCTCTAACTACATGGTGATTTTATAAGGCTCACAGTGTACGCTCGTTGTTTCATTCAAAGTTATGCTTTTAGACTTACATCACTTATTGATTGCTTCCAGATGAATATGTCAACTCTTGACATTTAAGATTACATCAAGATGTTCTTTATCGACAGAGAGGTTGTTATGGTTAAGGTAAAGGTTCCATATTTGAAGCACCTAACAGATGGTATTTTACAGGTTTTTTTCAAATATGTTAACATGATAAAGAACTTTGAATGCAAAGAGCAGGACTTCAGAACAGCCACATGGCCACCAAGACAAGAAGAAATGTAAAATTGTAGAAAATAGTAGATCATAGCTATATTTACTTTAATACATTTGGCATTTAGGCAGCACAAGCACCCATGGACCTGACATCAAACGTCTCTCTCTCAATGCTGCTGTAGAAAATGATTTGACGAACACTGCCATGTTGTTTGCCAATTGGTAGTCAATCACGCAAACTCTGTGTCGTGTGCAATCTACCGTACAGGACTTGTTAAATAAACAAGTAGATCTTCAAATATGGAGAGGCTTATCGCTCACTTCCATTCCCTTGATGTTTTCTAATTCTAATGGTCTCACCAGTGTGGTTCTGAATGCAGATTTTAGTAAGTAAACACTCCTCGAAACTTCATAAAATTTCCAGAACCTAACATCTGCCTGACCAGCATTTGCTATTGGATTAAGAGTCATCTAAAGCACATTACACCAGATAAACAATGAAGAAAATGTTTTGGCAGGTTCATTCGATTTCAGACGTTCCTCTGAACGCACCAGATGGAAAAGATTTTGTTTTAGAAATCAGCCCTCTGGTTTTTTAATCATATCAAGCAAAGCAGAAATATTCATTAACAAAAGGCACACAATGAGTTGAAGCGAGGATGAGCAGCAATATTTAAAAGAGCATTTTAATATGATGAATATGATTACTAGGGGATGGTTTGTACTTTGCAATATTCACAAGGGTTGGGTCACTCGCAGTGTGACTACCTTTGCTTATTCTTGAATTATTCTTGGTATTATTATTATTATTTATTAATTGCATCTCTTTTGACACCTAATGTCATTTGTGTATCATGGAATCAAAATAGCGTTCATGTCTAAGGTGTGACTGGCTGGCCAGGACAATAATGACTAACTGCCTCTGCCAAAGACCAATCTACTTTTCAGATGAGAGTGTACCCAAAAGCAGCTCTATTATTTGCTTGGCTGAATAAAAAGCTGTGTAACAATATTGTGAAATACACTTGTTGTGGATATCAGAGGCAGTCTCGTGCAAATTATTCGACACAGTTATGTGCTTAGTGTCCAAAAGCACATTTTACATATTGGGCTGTGCTGGAAGCTCAGAGGATTCTGTAATGGTTGCATAGCTGTAGAAACTATTTTCTAATGCAACATCTGAAATGCAGAAAATAAAAAGCAATACAGTTGTTTTTTTACTTTGAAACAACCCACTGTATAAAGAGACATTTTAGGTGTTCATTATGGAATCATATCTAGATACAGCTCTAAACACGACTTGTACAACTTGTTTATTTGCTTTGGAAGATAAACATATGTACCTTATTAGAATTTCATTAATTCCACTCATAATTTTACAAATGTTTAATGAATGTGACACTATGAATGTAAAATGTCAGTTGTGAACAGTGTGGGTTAAAGTGTGCTTACTGATATGAAGAATTAACTCACGAGCAGGGCACGGTATATTAACCTGCACTATGTTTCTCTTAATAAGACACAAGTATTAGTACTAAACAATAAACATCATCGCCCACTCCTTGGAACATTATATTAATCTAATTGGTTTGCTGATTGTACGTGTGTGTGTGTGTGTGTGTGTGTGTGTGTGTGTGTGTGTGTGTGTGTGTGTGTGTGTGTGTGTGTGTGTGTGTGTGTGTGTGTGTGTGTGTTTGTGTGTGTGTGTGTGTTTTTGTGTGTGTGTGTGTGTGTGTGTGTGTGTGTGTGTGTGTGTGTGTGTGTGTGTGTGTGTGTGTGTGTGTGTGTGTGTGTGTGTGTGTGTGTGTGTGTGTGTGTGTGTGTGTGTGTGTGTGTGTGAGTATCTGTGTGTGTGTGTGTTATAAAAGGTTATCTAAAATAGCATTTTTTCCAGCTACTTTCCTTAATCCTGTTAGGATTGTAATTATGTATCAAAGGTATCATGCTGTGAGTGAGGCTGTGTCTCTTACCCTCTAGCAAATAAGCAAACAGATAATACCAAGTGGATATCACAAGGAGCATCGCTGTGCAGAGGGAGGATTGGAGAGATGACCGAGATACATTCATTACATGCAACATGGTAATTGCTTGCATTTATGGCCTTGAATACATTGGCAATAAATTAAAACACAAATACTCGTAGATCCACTAACATGTAGGACTTGAGTTCGGACCTGGAAACTAGGAAACCCCTTCATGTCGCACTTACAAAGGTGTTTTTATTTAACCTAGAGTATAATATAAATCTTTCTGTGTAATCTTTTTATTTTAATGAATTATTGATTGAATAATTGCCTTAAGTGTGTTGAGTTGTGATTTGATATCAGTTTGTTCTCAAATTCTCTGCACACGCCCTTGTAGTAAATCTTATACATGATCAAACTTTTTTAGGTGTTAATGATGTCTTTTATTTTGAGAGAAGCAATGGGTTAACTATCTGAGTCCTGAACAGATATACAATCACACACATTATACACACTGAAAGAAGAACGTCAATATATAAAAAAAATCTGCCAATCAGATCACTTCCCCCCAGGTCAATCTGCCAGTCATATTGGTTTTCAGGAGGTCAGGGTTCATTCAGCAGAATCCTATCTCGTCAATATATCTCAGTGCGTAGTCTCCTGTCAGCATCTGGTCTGTGTGTGTGTGTGTGTGTGTGTGTGTGTGTGTGTGTGTGTGTGTGTGTGTGTGTGTGTGTGTGTGTGTGTGTGTGTGTGTGTGTGTGTGTGTGTGTGTGTGTGTGTGTGTGTGTGTGTGTGTGTGTGTGTGTGTGTGTGTGTGTGTGTGTGTGT
This sequence comes from Pseudochaenichthys georgianus, assembly GCF_902827115.2. Classification (NCBI taxonomy): domain Eukaryota; kingdom Metazoa; phylum Chordata; class Actinopteri; order Perciformes; family Channichthyidae; genus Pseudochaenichthys; species Pseudochaenichthys georgianus. Next base: position 21,727,425 of record NC_047518.2, read on the forward strand.
GTGTGTGTGTGTGTGTGTGTGTGTGTGTGTGGTGTGTGTGTGTGTGTGTGTGTGTGTGTGTGTGTGTGTGTGTGTGTGTGTGTGTGTGTGTGTGTGTGTGTGTGTTCCCGGCAGGCAGACCTGCCACAGGCCCTGTTTCGACAACAGATCTTTGTACAATCCAACAGGGAAGAAAGTCAGTGTATTGATCCGAAACATGGTAGGCATCAAAAGATCCATAGGAGAAAGAGCTGAAAGGAGTAGAGAGGGCTAAGATTATGAACATCTGAGTTCAGCAGGTGTGAGTGTGTGAGAGAGATCACAGGTTTCATTTAATATTTTATTAAGTCAAACTTTTGTAGTTTATTGATTTTTATTTGCATTAGAGCACCTCTCCAAATGTGAGCTTTCCCATACATTTAAACAATCAAATGTTTCTAAATGAAAACAGGATTTAATTAGTTTTTTTTTACAAAGATTATAATTGCTATATGTTACAAAAAACGACAGGAAAAACAGAGCAACATTTGTTATTGTGATGCGGTCGGCTAAGGGGATTGCAGATGCTGTAATGCCCTGGCAACATACAATGATGCATAGATCCTGGGTTAAGTGAAAACTCTGTGTCTGTCGGCATGTGTGTGTGTCTAGAGCAGTGGTTCCCAAACTTTTTGTGCCCAAGGCACACCAAAGGACAAGTACAAATCTCAAGGCACACCTATTGTGCAAAATAGCCCTTATAACACGTGTTATCACTCATATCATGTAAAATATCTGTAAATGTGCATAATTATTTACTAATGCCAAATAAAATGTGACAAAGACAACTATATTACTCATGAAATATTTATTAACGAAATATTTCAGAAATTAATTTGAAACGTTATCAAATTAGGCTTCATCAAAGCAGCAACACACTCATTTAAACCAGACAGGTCACAACATTAAAAAGGAGACAAAGGAAATTCAGCACAGAGAACTGTCAATGCAAGGAAGCTGCATTGTCCATGGTCCTGAACTACAAATTATAAATGTAACATTTCAGCAGAGATTACATAAAGTAACTCGTTACTTTACTCGCAGGGCCGGCCCGCCCCTCCCTGCAGGCAGATCACGCAGACTGCTAAAGTTTCAAATGTTCTGTTTAGTTCAGTTTCCATTGTCGCGTAAGACTAATCCAGATCCTGAATGTTTTCCTATCTGACCATGGCTGTTCTCTGTCTCCTGCTATCTGTATATTTTGCGCAGTCTATCTCTGCTCACTCTGTTGCGTCGGCGTGTTCTCCTGCGTGTTGGCCATGTGTTGCACTGGAACCAGACACCGCAAAGACTTCAGCCGAGCACGTACGAACTGCGCATGCGTGAGTGGCAATAACTCTCCTTACCAGCAGGCGGCGGTAGTGTGTATTCGTCATTCAAAACAGGCAACAACCGGAAGACAGAGAAGAAGAACAGACTGTGATATAAACAAACAACAAATAGCGTGTGCGGTAGCTCCACCTTAGCATGTGTTCTTTGCAGGTGCTTGTTGAGGTTTGACGTGGTGTTTACAGCAGTGGATAACAGCTTCTGGCCTGGACACAGTTTGCACCTCACCGTCACATTCCTGTCTATTCTTCGGATGAACTCAAAATAATGGGCACACCTCCACCCCTCGAGAGTTATCGCTGACTCAGCCATGTTTATGCAGCACTGCACGTGGAGATGTGGACGCGCAAGTCGCGCAGATTACGTACATATAAACCTACAAAGTACTGATATAGTAAATTAAAAAATAATTATTTTTGTGTAGTTGTATATTGCAATAATAACGTATGGTTGTCACAAAATCCCACGGCACACCCGGACTTGACTCACGGCACACCAGTGTGCCGCGGCACACCGTTTGGGAACCACTGGTCTAGACTAGAGAAAGGAAGAAAAAGAGAGGCGCTGGGGGCATAATACAAAAACATGTGGTAGGCAGGCCCGCCTTAACCTGCCATCAGGCCCTGGGGCTGATGGTTTTGTAGGCCCCCTATTTAAACAACAAATCAAAGTCATTTATAGCCTCGGCAGGCTCTGTGATCGCACTTCTCCACTCTGCTCTACGCGCGCCTGGTCCTCTCCTCCAGATGAGTGACGTATCGGGCCTCCCTAATGTATTTGTACGGTTGCCGTTGGCTCCCCTCCACGTAGCAAGTCCTCGTCGTCCTCATTCATTTCATTTCATTTCAAACCTTTATTTATACAGATAAAATCCCATTGAGATCATTGATCTCTTTTCCAAGGGAGACCTGTTCAAGTAGTTCCACATGAAACATAAAAGCATAAACAGAACAACAAAAGGACATCATACAGCATCATTTACAAAATTATCCACATAAACAGGTACCAATAGTGGCACCAGATTGTTCAGTTTCCATTTAATTTGCAGGCTATTCCAAGACAGAGGAGCTGCGCATCTAAAAGCTGTCTTCCCTAAGACAGTCCTAGCAGTTGGCACATTTAATAAAACCACAGCATTCGATCTCAGGCAGTAGCCACTTACAATTCTCCGTGAGATCAGGGAGCAGATATAAGATGGAAGTTTCCCTAACATGGCTTTGTATATACAAATGTACCAGTGACTGAGCCTCCGTACAGTTAGTGAAAGCAAACCAGCCCTTGCATACAGGGTACAGTGATGGGTTAATGCTTTACAGTTTGTCACAAATCTCAGTGCACTGTGATACGCAGCATCTAACTTGACCAGGCAATTGGCAGGTGCATTCATATAGACCAGATCCCCATAGTCCAGCACAGGGAAAAAGGTCACAGTGACTAGCCTTTTCCTGGCCTCAAGCGAGAAACAGGACTTGTTTCTGAAAAAGAACCCTAGCCTAACCCTCAGTTTTTTAGCAGGTTATTGACATGAAGTTTAAAAGAGAGACAATCATCAAGCCAGATACCAAGGTATTTGTAACAGGCAACAACTTCAAGTTTTGTTCCTTGCGTAGTTACAATATCTAAAACAGGCTCTGGTGTCTTTGTTGCTTTTGAAAAGAGCATTACCTTGGTTTTATCCACATTTAAAAGAAGCTTTAATTCAGAGAACTGAGTCTGAATAGTGTTAAAAACAGCCTGTAATTTAACAACAGCCTCCTTAATGGTGGGACCTGCACAATACATCACAGTATCATCCGCATACAAATGTAAAGTAGCTTCATCCACATTATCACCTACGCTGTTAATATATATGGAGAATAAAAGAGGTCCTAAAACAGAACCTTGTGGTACACCATTAGAAATGTTTAACCACTCAGAAGACAGTCCATCAAAATGAACACATTGGGACCTTTCAGAGAGGTAGTTCACAAACCACCCCACTACAAGGCTGGATATGCCAATACTGAGTAGCCTCTGCTTTAAGATGCGATGATCAACGGTGTCAAATGCTTTGGAAAGGTCAATAAACAGAGCTGCACAACTCTGCTTATTATCTAAGATACTAGTAATGTCATTCACCACTTTCATTGTGGCAGTGATGGTGCTGTGTTTCTTTCTGAATCCTGACTGATGTTTAGACAGGATGTCATTTGTACATAAAAACTCCTTTACCTGTTCACTCACTAGGCCTTCAAGAACCTTAGCCAGAACTGACAATTTAGAGATTGGCCTATAGTTATTTAAAATAGTTGCCTCCCCTCCTTTCAGTAAAGGCAAGACATAAGCAGACTTCCATACTTTTGGAATTGTATTTGTGCTGAGGGAGAGGTTAAAAAGAGAAGTAAGAGGTGGAGCAATAAAATCTGCAGCTATCTTTAAAAAGAAAGGTTCTAAGTTGTCCGGGCCAGCCGGTTTCCTAGGATCTAGCTTAGATAAGGCTTCATGAACAACATTGACAGTAAAAGGAGTAAAACTGAAAGGGTTTTCCAGACCACGTTGTTCAGAGTCACGGATTGGGGTGTTCACAGAAGCAGAGTTAGTCACAGAATCAAACATAGAACCGCAGGACACAAAATGCTCATTAAAGCAATTTAGCATTGTGGCCCTGTCCGATATAGAGCCAGATGCTGTGGTAAGGCACGGAGGTAGCTCATTACGGATCTCACCGGTTGATATCGATTTTATTGCTTTCCAAAATTTCCTAGGATTATTTAGGTTTTCTGTGGTAACTGACAAATAGTACTTCGACTTTGCGCTTTTGACATTTGAAGTGAAGCTATTCCTTAGCTGCCTAAAACGCAGCCACTCTATCTCTGAGCCTGATTTCCTAGCCTTTGCCCAGGCCTTGTTTCTCTCATGAAGGAGACTAGACAGCTCAGCAGAAAACCAAGGATTGTCTCGTCCCTTTACTCTAAATCAGGGGTGGGGAACCTCCGGCCTCCGGGCCGTATACGGCCCGCGAGACAATTTGGTACGGCCCTCGAGGTAATTTATATACACACACGCAAAAAATAAAAAAATGAAAGAAATCTAGATCGCAAAAACATTAAACAGAGGGTCAGGGTCCTTGAACACAACACGAGCCTAACGTGTCCTCACGTGGTATATGTCTCGACTGACAGGGGTGCAGTTCTGACCAGAACCAGAACGCCACTCCAGCACTTCAGAAATTGCAGTACCGATAAGTCCATACACATGCCGCAGGTTCTGCGTGTCTGTGTCTTTAGTTGAAAGCCCAGTGGCGATCTGCTCATCTGTCATACTGATCAGACAGTCAATAACTGTGTTGTTATCATTAGCATCTGGTTAGCTAGCTATGCTAACCAATACAAGAAGCTTTTTCTACAACCAGTGAGGTAAAGGCACATATTTATATAATGATCATTAAAAAAATAAGAGAATAAAGTAAACAGGTATACAATACTATATGACAGTTATTAATAAAGAAGAATACAGTTTGAAAGGGGAGTGATTTCTCAAATATCCATAAATTAAAAGAAAATCTGCTTACAGTTGTGTTTGGGTGTTTTGAGAGATGTGTCCATAGATCTCCTAATGTTGCTCTCAAAATGCACCAGATTGATGCTTTTAACTTCAACATTTAAAACAAATCTTCCCAGGGGAGCACGCCACACCCTGCACGTGCATGCATACGCGAGTCATGGTGAGATATCTGGATTAAGAGGTTGCTTTTTCTTTGCACAGAATGAAATGAATGGGCTGTGATTTTAGTTTTTTTAAGCAGAGGTCAATAACTCGTACGGCCCTCTGAGGATATTGTAAAAATTGAAATGGCCCTTGAGAGGAAAAAGGTTCCCCACCCCTGCTCTAAATGTACGCAGGGGTGCATGACTATCAATGATCTCCATAAAACCAAGATAAAAATAAGACCATGCGGTTTCCACATCAGCACACAGATCGCTTTTACCCCAATCAAAATCAAACAGATCATGCACAAAACCCTGCTCCACAAAATGTGTTATGTGATCGCTCAGATCATTTGCAAATACTCCCACAGATGAATATTTATGGGGAACATTAGTTAAAATGAGATCAATTAGGGAGGATGTATTAGGGGACTTAATATTTGGGTGAGTAGGACTGTCCACAATCTGAGTAACATTCAATTAGATACAAAGGTTTTTAAAATCCTCTGACACTGCAGTTAACCAGTCCCAGTTAAAATCTCCAAGTAGGACTATTTCCTTGTAGTCTAGTTGTGATAAAAGATTTGCTAGTGAAGACAAGGAGTCTTTGACAGCTGAGGGGGGTCTGTAACAACTCACTACCATGACCTGTTGACCCTTTGCCACTTCTATATTTAAGGCTAAAAATTCAAATTGCTTACTGATCGATTTGGAAACTAATGTGGTTACACTGAACTTATTCTTAACAAAAATTGCAACGCCACCACCTTTATTAGGCCGGTCGGTACGATACACATTTGAACCATTTAAGGCAATGTCAGAGGCCAAAATATATTTAGCCATGTTTCAGATAAGACAATGACGTCAGCGTCAGTCGATTTTTCCCAGATACGGACAAAATCTAGTTTACCTAACAGACTGCGCACATTCAAGTGGATGAAACCCAACCCAGACCTAGCTTTAAAATCAGCAGGAGTAGCGATCTGACTATTACTACTGGGCGGACCAGGGTTAGGTTGTACATTTCCTGACAGTAATAACAACAAAAAAAACAGGCATCTTTTCCTCTTAAATGACACACATACATTGTCATCTGATTTAGAAACACCGGAAAAGTCTGCGAGAGTGTGATTAGAGCTTAAGAAGCAGTCCTGAAGAACCATCAACGCAGGAAAATAAAAAAGACAAACATATTTTGTCGAGCAGATTGACTGTGACAAGGCAACCGGTAATTGTTTGAGCAACACATCCGAACCTTTGCAGGGGATGCCCACTGCGGGTGGCAGAACAGACCTGAATCCAATAGTCTTCTCAGAATGACTAGAGATCTTCTCATAGTCCAAAACAGTTAACAGGCACAGTAGAATCACGATATGGGCCATTTTCCCAGACCAGCACAGCATCCGGATAGGCGTGCAAGCAGGCCCGAAATGTGGAGGCGCTCCGTTCTCCTCGCGATATCCCCGGTGCAGAACCTCCTCAGTACAGCAGGATAGGCGAAGCAGGACCAGCTCGAGGCGTAGAGGCGCTCCGGTCAATCCGCGATATCCCCGTGGTAAAACGTCCTCGGCACCGTAGAGCACAACAGGTGGAGCAGGTGGATACAGGCCTCAACTACAGCAGGTGTAAAGCAGGCCGCAGCCCGAACGCGAAGCCGCTCCGGTCTCTCCGTTACGCCCCCCGGGGCAAAATCTCGCCAGGACAGCAACACACGACAAGTGGAAGCAGGTCCCCGCCACAGCACAACTGGGCAGGTGGAAAAGGGGGCCCAAGCAACAACGTGCAGCCGCTCCGTCTCTCCGCGACTTCCCGGGAAAAACCTCCCCACAACAGCACAGGTGCACAGGTAAACCTCCTATCCACGCCGACGGAAGAGAGGCAGCCCTGCCCCTCACTTTCCACGCTCCGTGAGGCAGATGAGAAAATGTGCTCCGCTTGCGAAAATGCGCTCCGCTCGCTCTGATCGACGAGTGTAGAGTGATGGCCGAGTGTAGAGTGACGGCAGTGAATGGCTTTGGAAGGCCTCTCCATCTCCTCCCCTCTCTCCCTCCTGTCTGTTTTTCCTCTCCCGCTACTCCATCGCTATCAGAACCAGACGGCCTACTTGGCTCCGAGGCCCCGCGGCCGGCACCGCTACCGCTCGGTACAGAACTAATCTGTCCTTCCTCCTCATCCTGGCCTACAGGTTTAAAATAACCTGAAAGCTTCGGCATTTTTTGTAATAGCTGCTTGTCTCGAAAGTACTTTTCCCTCAACAATTTCCTTTTCCGAGCGCCACTCTCAAACTTTTTCTTCTCAAACTTTTTCTCCTAAACAACCTTCATCCGTCACTCAATCACTCGCAATTTGAATAAGTCACATGTAAAACATATTCTCATTCTGATTACTGGTCTGGGGGAAGCTCACGAGTGTGTGTGTATACGTGTGTGTTTGTGTAATTTTGCGTTTGTGTGTGTTGTGTTTGTTTCCCGGGGAAAACACTCACGAGAAACACCGGCTGTTGTTATATGCCTGCTGTGACGTCAAGTTACTCCGTTCTCCGCTTGTAATTATGCCGTTACAAGCTTCAAAGTTGTATTTATCATCTGAATTTGCCGAAACAAGTTTAATATCCTGAAAGCCAAGACTTTGTTTATTTGAAACCAGATGAAAACAAACTGTAACGGACCCTGCCGTGTTATCTATGATTACTATATGCCTTACATTCATAATTTCAGCCGGAGGGAGGGGGAGTGAGTGGCGAGTGAGAGCTGTCATCTTCCCTTTACAAGCTTCAAAAATGTATTTATCGTGTGATTTTGGAAATAAAAGTTTCATATTCTGAAAGCCAAGACTTTGTTTATTTAAATGTTTTTTAGAAACATCCGAAATAAAAAACTTTTTTTTTTTTATTTACATTTTTTTTTAAACTTTTTTATTGGCTCATGATAGGCCCCTGATCTCCGTAGGCCCCTGGGCTTCAGCCCAGGTCAGCCCGTGCATTAAGGCGGCCCTGGTGGTAGGGCAACATTTCAATTACAGTGTTACATCAACCAGTGAGGTTCAATCTCTCCTTCAACTAAGGCAAACAACAAACATTAGACACACACAAACTCACTTACTCACACAGAAGCTATGCCATTCCTCTTGTTTGTGACAAGTTAACACACAAAATAAAATGTTCACCATTATGTTCACAGAAACAGACAGATGAAATAAAAGTAGGAAAGTAGAGAGAATGTCGACACGTTTGCTTTCATACTGAGTTTTTGGAAAGTCATTTTGTTTGCCAAACAACTTCATTAAGATCAATTGTATGGCAGTCCATTAATGTTGTAGTCACAATGAAAATAGGCCTTGATTTTTAAAGAGCAATACAAGTAGTTATGTGTCTCGTGCACTTTTTTGAGAAAGAGGATACTCATTTAAAGGTCCCATGTCATGCTTTTCCGGTTATTACCCGTCCCCTTGTGTGTTATGTAGCTTTTTATGCATGTAAACCAGGGGTGGGGAACCTCCGGCCTCCGGGCCGTATACGGCCCGCGAGACAATTTGGTACGGCCCTCGATGTCATTTATAAACACACGCAAAAAATAAAAAAATGAAAGAAATCTAGACCGCAAAAAAATTAAACAAGCGAGTGTGTCACAATTCACATGTTATGTCACGTTTGTAGTTTTGTCTGTGTTGGTGTTTTTCTTGTCTTTGGGTTTCCTGTCTTATTGTGTTAAGTGTTCACCCCCGTTTCCTGCCTGTCTGCTTTCTGTCTGTTTCCCTCCCTGATTACCCGATTGTGTTCACCTGTTGTCCTTGTGTTTCTCCTCCCCTGCCCGGCTGTTTCTCGTTGTCATGATTACCCCTTCTTGTATTTAGTCTTGTCTCTGTCTGTGTTCAGTGTTGGGTCATTGTTTGTTGGTGACGGAGTTCACCGGAGAGTGTTCTGTTCTGTATTTGTCATTTATCCTTGGAATAAAGGGTTTCTCAAGAGTTATCTGCATTTGGGTCCTGCTTCCTTCACTCATCCGTGACAGAATGACCCAACCAGGAATGGACCCAGCAGACAGTTTGTACGCGGTGAAGTACAAGTTAACATGCTTGAGGAATGACTTTCGATATGCCTCCAGTACTGAAGAGAGGCAGTCAGTTATTTCTGCGGCACGCCAGGAGGTAACCTCAAGGCCCTGGTTGAGGGAGTTGCTCCCCGAGTGGGTGGAGGACTTTTTGGGCAGCGTTGAGGTCAAACCTTTTTCCCGGCCTGCTAGCTCCAGGCATGCTAGTCCCCTACCTCCCAATTCCCAACCTGACACCATACGTCTCGGCGTGTTCCGTCTGGAGTCAACCTCTGCTTCTTCCCCAGTTCCTGCTCCTGTCCAGGAGCCGTTCTCTGGAACTCTGGCTTTTGGAGGCCCACGGAGCCTCCAAAAGGCTCCTAAGAGAGGGAGTCGCAAGTCCAGACTAGCAGCCACGGTTCCAGTCCCGGCTCCAGCAGTCACGGTTTCGGCCCCAGCAGCCACGGTTCCAGTCCCGGCCCCAGCAGCCATGGTTCCTGCCCCAGTGCAGGCTCCCGCAGCCATGTTTCCGGCTCCGAGTCCGCCCCACACAGTCATGATCCGGGCTCCAGAGCTGGATCATACAGCCATGTTTCCGGCTCCAGGGCCGGCCCCAGCGGCTATGGTCCCGGCTCCGGGAGCGCCCTATACGGCCGTGTTTCCGGCGTCGAAGCTGGAGCTTATAGACAGGATTCTGGCTTCAGCAGCCATGTTTCTGGCTGCTATTCCGGTCCCTGCAGCCAGGGTTTCGGCCCCAGTTCTGGTCCCCGCAGCCATGGTCCCGACCCCAGCTGCCTTGGTTCCAGACCCGGATCTGGTCCCGGCTGCCACGGTCCCATCTCGGGTTCCCTCCTCTGGTTCCTCCTCGAGTCCCCTCTCTAGTTTCCCTCTCGAGTTCCCTTCTCTAGTTACTCTTCTAGTCCCTCCTCTAGTCTCTCCTCTAGTCCCCTCTTTAGTCTCTGTTCGAGTCCCCTCTCTGTTTCCATCTCAAGTTCCCTCTCCAGTTCCCCCTCGAGTCCCCTCTCGAGTTCCCTCCTTTAGGCCCTCCTCTAGTCCCTCCTCGAGTCCCCTCTCTAGTTCCCCTCTCGAGTTCCCTTCTCTAGTTACTCCTCTAGTCCCTCCTCTAGTTTCTCCTCTAGTCCCCTCTGTAGTCCCTTCTCGAGTCCCCTCTCTGTTTCCATCTCCAGTTCCCTCTCGAGTTCCCTCCTTTAGTCCCTCCTCTAGTCCCTCCTCGAGTCCCCTCTCTAGTTTCCCTCTCGAGTTCCCTTCTCTAGTTACTCATCTAGTCCCTCCTCTAGTCTCTCCTCTAGTCCCCTCTTTAGTCTCTGTTCGAGTCCCCTCTCTGTTTCCATCTCAAGTTCCCTCTCCAGTTCCCCCTCGAGTCCCCTCTGTAGTCCCTTCTCGAGTTCCCTCTCTGTTTCCATCTCGAGTCCCCTCTCCAGTTCCCTCCTTTAGTCCCTCCTTTAGGCCCTCTAGTCCCTCCTCGGGTTCCCTCTCTAGTTCCCCTCTCGAGTTCCCTTCCCTAGTTACTCCTCTAGTCCCCTCTGTAGTCCCTTCTCGAGTTCCCTCTCTGTTTCCATCTCGAGTCCCCTCTCCAGTTCCCCCTCGAGTCCCCTCTCGAGTTCCCTCTCGAGTTCCCTCCTCTGGTCCCTCCTCTGGTCCCTCCTCGAGTCCCCTCTTTAGTTCCCCTCTCAAATCCCCTCTCGTGTTCCCTTCTCTAGTCCCCTCTGGAGTCCCCTCTCAAGTCTCCGCTCGAGGTCCCTCTCCATTCCCTATTCAAGCCCCTACGCAAGTGTCGTTGGAGGTCCCGCCGTCTACTCCCCTGCCGGGGGTCCTGCCAACCCTGTGTCCTGTGCCGTTGGAGGTCCCGCCGTCTACTCCCCTGCCGGGGGTCCTGCCAACCCTGTGTCCTGTGTCGTTGGAGGTCCCGCCGTCTACTCCCCTGCCGGGGGTCCTGCCAACCCTTTCTCCTGTCCCGTTGGAGGTCCCGCAGAATACTCTTCTGCCGGGGGTCCTGCCAACCCTTTCTCCTGTCCCGTTGGAGGTCCCGCCGTCTACTCCCCTGCCGGGGGTCCTGCCAGCTCTGTGTCCTGTGCCGTTGGAGGTCCCGCCGTCTACTCCCCTGCCGGGGGTCCTGCCAACCCTGTGTCCTGTCCCGTTGGAGGTCCCGCCGTCTACTCCCCTGCCGGGGGTCCTGCCAGCTCTGTGTCCTGTGCCGTTGGAGGTCCCGCCGTCTACTCCCCTGCCGGGGGTCCTGCCAACCCTGTGTCCTGTGCCGTTGGAGGTCCCGCAGAATACTCCCCTGCCGGGGGTCCTGCCAGCTCTGTGTCCTGTGCCGTTGGAGGTCCCGCCGTCTACTCCCCTGCCGGGGGTCCTGCCAACCCTGTGTCCTGTCCCGTTGGAGGTCCCGCAGAATACTCTTCTGCCGGGGGTCCTGCCAACCCTTTCTCCTGTCCGTTGGAGGTCCCGCCGTCTACTCCCCTGCCGGGGGTCCTGCCAGCTCTGTGTCCTGTGCCGTTGGAGGTCCCGCCGTCTACTCCCCTGCCGGGGGTCCTGCCAACCCTGTGTCCTGTCCCGTTGGAGGTCCCGCCGTCTACTCCCCTGCCGGGGGTCCTGCCAGCTCTGTGTCCTGTGCCGTTGGAGGTCCCGCCGTCTACTCCCCTGCCGGGGGTCCTGCCAACCCTGTGTCCTGTGCCGTTGGAGGTCCCGCAGAATACTCCCCTGCCGGGGGTCCTGCCAATCCTGTGTCCTGTGTCGTTGGAGGTCCCGCCGTCTACTCCCCTGCCGGGGGTCCTGCCAACCTTTTCTCCTGTCCCGCGGGAGGTCCCGCAGAAGACTCTTCTGCCGGGGGTCCTGCCAACCCTATATCCCGTGCCGTTGGAGGTTCTACCGGGGGCCCTGCCAGCCCCATGTCCATCACCGGTCTCGCCGGGGTTCCTGCCAACTCCTGGTCCTTTTCCGTGGGGGATCCTGCCGAAGCCTGTCCGACCGGCTCCGGTTTCTGTCCGGCCGACACCGGGTCCTGCCCGATCTCCGAAACTGGCCCATCAGCTCTTTCCTGCCCGGCCTCCTGATCCTGTCCGGTCGACACCAGCTCGAGCCCGGCCCCCTGAGAGCCGCGGTTTTCGCCCTCGAGCCCGGCCCCCTGAGAGCCGCGGTCTTCGCCCTCGAGCCCGGCCCCCTGAGAGCCGCGGTCTTCGCCCTCGAGCCCGGCCCCCTGAGAGCCGCGGTCTTCGCCCTCGTGCCCGGCCCCCTGAGAGCTGCGGTCTTCGCCCTCGGGCCCGACCCCCAGACTCTTCCTGCCGCTGCCTTCGGTCCTCCATGGTCCCCACCTTGGACTCTGTTTTGACCCCGGGCCGTCCGCCCGAGACCCCTTCCTGGTTCTCGGCCTTGTCCCCGGGCAGTCCGCCCGAATCCCCCTTTTTGGACTGTACCTTGCCCCTCGGGCCGTCCGCCCGTGACCCCTTCCTGGTCCTCCGCTGTGTTCCTGGGCTGTCAGCCCAAGACCCGTCCTCCGGACCCCCTCCGCCCACCCTGCTTGGGGTTTGGGACTTTTTTGTTTTGTTTTTTTAGGGACGTCTGGAATCCGTCCCTTGAGGGGGGGTTCTGTCACAATTCACATGTTATGTCACGTTTGTAGTTTTGTCTGTGTTGGTGTTTTTCTTGTCTTTGGGTTTCCTGTCTTATTGTGTTAAGTGTTCACCCCCGTTTCCTGCCTGTCTGCTTTCTGTCTGTTTCCCTCCCTGATTACCCGATTGTGTTCACCTGTTGTCCTTGTGTTTCTCCTCCCCTGCCCGGCTGTTTCTCGTTGTCATGATTACCCCTTCTTGTATTTAGTCTTGTCTCTGTCTGTGTTCAGTGTTGGGTCATTGTTTGTTGGTGACGGAGTTCACCGGAGAGTGTTCTGTTCTGTATGTATCATTTATCCTTGGAATAAAGGGTTTCTCAAGAGTTATCTGCATTTGGGTCCTGCTTCCTTCACTCATCCGTGACAGAGTGCCTGTTTTTCCTGGTCAGGGTCCGTGAACACAACACGAGCCTAACGTGTCATCACGTGGTATATGTCTCGACTGACAGGGGTGCAGTTCTGACGGAGAGCACCAGAACGCCACTCCAGCACTTCAGAAATTGCAGTACCGATAAGTCCATACACATGCCGCAGTTTCTGCGTGTCTGTGTCTTTAGCTGAAAGCCCAGTGGCGATCTGCTCATCTGTCATACTGATCAGACAGTCAATAACTGTTGTTATCATTAGCATCTGGTTAGCTAGCTATGCTAACGAATATAAGAAGCTTTGTCTACAACCAGTGAGGTAAAGGCACATCTTTATATGATCATTATAGTTATAAAAAAAATAAGAGAATAAAGTAAACAGGTATAAAATACTATATGACAGTTATTAATAAAGAAGAATACAGTTTGAAAGGGGAGTGATTTGTCAAATATCCATAAATTAAAAGAAAATCTGCTTACAGTTGTGTTTGGGTGTTGAGAGATGTGTCCATAGATCTCCTAATGTTGCTCTCAAAGTGCACCAGATTGATGCTTTTAACTTCAACATTTAAAACAAATCTTCCCAGGGGAGCACGCCACACCCTGCACATGCATGCATACGCGAGTCATGGTGAGATATCTGGATTAAGAGGTTGCTTTTTCTTTGCACAGAATGAAATGAATGGGCTGTGATTTTAGTTTTTTTAAGCAGAGGTCAATAATTTGTACGGCCCTCTGAGGATATTGTAAAAATTGAAATGGCCCTTGAGAGGAAAAAGGTTCCCCACCCCTGATGTAAACGGTCTGCAGAGTCACAAACCCTCAAAGTACACCCTGTAGCGAGTAAAACTCTAACACAGAAAAGACCTGTCTATTAGTGCTGGGGGGAAACGATTATTTCGAAAACGATGAATCGGGCGATTATTTGATCGATTAGTCAACTAATCTAACGATTATTTTTCTGTTGTTCAATTCATAAAAAACTTAATGTAAAAAAAACGTAATGTAAAAAAAAAAAATTCACAATACTGTGTCTCAGGGGATCTTAATATTTAAGAACCTATTAATGTGTTATACCAGATTAACGGAAATAATCTCAGCTAACTGACGATACAAACCATGTTTACCAAAACAGAACACAAGTCTCATAAGAAGCATCTAAATGACCCATGAGCGAAAAATGCTAACGGACATTGGCACAGAACTCAAGATAAAAGTACCCTTATTACTCATCGTAGCTGCACATACAAGATATGCGATTAAAGCTGAGACTCCACAGATTATGTAAGTATATAGTATCATCACTGAGTGATCCGGACTCGCGACAGGGGAAGCAAATACAGTCATCACAACATGTACCTTTACAGAGCTTCTAGGGAGATCGTCTCACCACCGTAGCTGTCAATCCGATCAAAAGACGTGTTCAATGGCATTAAAATGAGAAAAAACGCGGCTGAATCGGTTAATCCATAGGTTTTTAACGTCTCTGTATAAAAAAATGATTGAATTTATAATCCATAATTCCATTTTTATGTAAAAATCGGAGAGCAAATGCTAGCTGCTAATGGTAGCCACCACAGCTAGCTGCCGCTTTAAATGTTCCAACATAGCCGTTGTGCTTGTGTGATATGCCAACTCCATTTGGCAAAGACTGCAAATGACAATATCTTTGCGTTTTGGACTAACTTTAAAATATTCTCATGCTTTTGAAGACCTAGGGCGAGATGTTTTCGTTTGAGGGCTTCGTGCGCAATCCTGTGAGGAGGAGGTGGTAGCCGTTTCAGTCTCCATTGTGTTTGAAGTGCGATTGCGAACTGCTTGTTGCTTTGGGTGACCCACGTGTGTGTAGCGACGTGTCGACGCGGAAATATGTCGTCGACGATATTTTGTCTATGCTGCCCCAGAACGTCGGGTTACGTATTGTAACCCTTGTTATTTTAGCACAGGCGGAGCCCTCTACTGGACTCTATGGGTACTACCTTATCATGCAAGCATTCACCTACTGAGATTTCTATGGACGTAGCCGGCCCCGGGGCGGGCCTACCTGAATGCGTGCGCATCTCACTTCCGTATAAAAGGAGGCCCCACAGTGCCCCAAGGTAGAGGGCTCCGCCTGTGCTAATGTATCAAGGGTTACAATACGTAACCCGACGTTATATCTCTCACAGGCTCCGCCCTCTACTGGACTCTATGGGTACAGTGGGCGGAGCCCCGATGTATGCACGCACTGTCGTCCAGCACACCATTCCACCTCACTGTCCCTGACCGGCTTTAGCAAGAATGCAAGTGCCCCCCTATGTCCCCACACTCAAACACTGACCCTATGCAGAGTGTGTAGGGACTATAGTATGGAGGGCTCTCCCCCTCCTGCCCCCAGGCAGGCGAGGGGAGCCCTCCAGCCCTGAAAAGGGCCCAGAGCACCCCACGTCCCCCGCGACCCTCCAGGGGTCCGGAGAAACGTAAGGGCATTTTACGCCCGGGGAGAGGGTCAGATGCCCACTGACCAACAGCCCCCCCCCTCCTCCTCACCAGTCCTGTGTTGCACCAGCAAGCACAGACGTTGAGAAAGAGCCAGACATATCCAAGAGATAACACTTTATGAAGGGGCCTGGCGTTGACCAAGACGCCGCCGTGCATATATCCTCCACACTCGCACCGTTGAATAAGGCTGTTGATGCAGCCACAGCTCGTGTGGAGTGCGCACGGACTCCCGTGGGACAGGCTCTCCCTGCCTGCTCGTAGGCGTGTGCAATGCCTTCGCAAAGCCAGCCTGCCAGGCGTTTCTTGGACAGAGCTTTTCCAGTCACCCTGCCCCCGAAGCACACAAACAGCTGTTCAGTGCGTCTCAGGGTAGCTGTGCGCTCTACATAACATGCTAACGCGTGCACCGGGCAGAGGTGGTGTAATTTAGCTTCCCTGGCCCCACCATGGGGTGGAAGACTAAAACCCCCTAACTGAATAACCCTCGACCTGAACACACTCCTTAGGTTCTTGGGCACAAAGGAGGGGTTCGGTCTGAGTGTCGCGCCGCTCCGGTCACCCCGAATCAGTAAACAGCTCGGGTGCACCGACAGAGCGGTTAACTTGGACACTCTTTTGGCTGACGTTAAGGCAAGTAGCAATGCTGTCTTCCACGACAGTGCTTTCAGGGAGGAGAGCTCCAGAGGCTCAAATGGTTCTGTGACCAAAGCCTCGAGCACCAGCGGCAGGTCCCACTGTGGGGTGGAGGCGCGCACTACTGGGCGCAGCCTCCTGACCCCCTGTAAAAACCGCAACATCAGTGGCTGAGAAAAGGCTGATCTGCCGTTGAATCCCTCATGACAGGACGAGATGGCTGCTGCATACACTTTTATAGTAGAATGAGCTAGTCCTCTGTCCACCAATAACTGTAAGAAGGACAAAATAGAGCCTAACTCACAAGATAGGGGCTCTATTTTCCGCTCCTCACACCATCGCTGGAATCCCAGCCACTTTGGCCTGTAACAGGCTGTGGTGGATCCAGCTCTACCTGCCTGGATAGACTGAATAACGCTATCAGACAATCCACCCTGTCTCAGCCTGACCCTCTCAGGAGCCAAGCCTGGAGAGGACGGCCCAGAGTGGGTAACGCCCCGATTGCACCTGCCTCTTGAGACATCGCCCCCCAGAACTGGGGAATCGCCCAGGGCTGGCCCACCTTCATCTGCGTCATTTCTGAGTACCACGGAGCCCCGACGCGATCCGGTGCTACCAGGATGACTGCCAAACGTTCTCGCCTCACTCTCCCCAGGAGAGGGAGAATGCAAACGCGTCCACCCCCAAAGGCGGGTCGTCGCTTAGGGCCATGGAAAACCACAGGGCACAGTGGCCGTTGCGCCGGCTGGCGAACAGATCCACTTCCGCTCTCCCGAACTGGGCCCAGATCTGCTTCACCACCTCTGGGTGAAGCACCCACTTGCCTGGCAGGGGGCCGCCCCTTGACATGAGGCGCGCAGCGGTTGAAGCGCAGTGGCCACCCATTTACTGAACGTGCGTGGGGATAGGGAGTAGCCGAACGGTACTCTGTTGTACTCGTAGGCTATCCCCTGGAAGGCAAAACGCAGACACTTTCTGTGCTCCGGAGCAATTTCCACATGAAAGTATGTGTCTTTCAGGTCGATGGTGGTCAACCAATCGCCCGGTTTGCACAAGCCCCATCAACTGTTTTTATAGTTAACATGTAGCGATTCGGGCTGCTGAGATCTAGAATAGATGTGAATTCCCCTGTCTTCCTGAGAACCAGGAAGTACATGGAATAAAGACCATTTTCTCTGTGCTGAGGGTGCACAACAGACACAGCCTGTTTCTGCACCAGAGCCTGAATCTCTGCTGAGAGGAAACCAATCTCCTCCTGGGAAGACAGATTTCCTCTCGCATGCCCATAAAAGGAGGTGGGACGCTGCAAAACTGGAGTGAATAGCCCCGTTTCGGCATCCTGTCCATCCACTTTGTTAGTACACAGCTGAGTTTCAATTCCCCATAACATTGTGTTAATGGAAAGCCCTCAGCTCTGGGGCCGCAGCTACTGTGGTACTCTCTGGTGACCCGTTCCGCCGCAAAACTCCCGGTGAAAGGAAGATTTGCCCATGGAGGGTCGACACAGAAAGGGCCAATTATTTACTTAGGTCCACCGTTAATGCTGTTTTTACCACTACGGTAAACAGCATTTAATCGGAGTCTTTATAGGCGTAGTGTGTTCTACTGAGGTCCATGAACGCACCGCCACGCGCTCTTGTGTGAGTGCGGGCTCCGCCATAATGCAGCCTTTACCACTCTGGAAACTGCATTAATTGGAGTCTTTGCTCTAGGCGTAGTGTGTTCTCTGACAGCAATACGCCGGCCATAATGTCCCTGCACCCGCATAGCGCTCTCCTTTAGATAGCACTCCCTGCGGTTCATCCCTCTCATCTACAGCTGGGGCAGCGAATGGAGAATTTGTACGGTTAACATTGTGTGTAAGTGTAGCATTTGTGGAAACAAAAGACACTCAGAATTGGATACAGATCAACCTCATTCTTGTTAGAAAACGTAGTGATCTGTGCATTATACAGTGAGGAGGCGAGATTCGCCCTCTCGTCCCGGGCGGAGAGATTTTCTCCACCCGCCAGGCCAGTCAGATCCGTGAAGACAGGCAGCCCGTCCCCGTGAGTGCCGGCACGCCGGTTCCACGGGGTGGGCTAAAGAGGTGGAGGGCGCCGCGGGCACGAGATCTCCGTGCCGGCACCTCTCCCTTCGTCTCACCGTCGCGCCGTGCTCCCTCGTCTGCAGAAAAGCCTGTGGAGGAGCGCGCGCTGCGGTGACTCTTCTCTCTACTGTTGGAGTATACTGGACCAGGTCCGTCCTCCGCGCAGATCGTTTGGATATGGCCAGAGCGGGGTCGCCGTCCGGATCTGCCGATGACCTTTCTTAGTTCTGAGGGAAAAGGAATTGTGTCCTAGACACTATTCTCTGTTAGCTGTACAAAAACTAGACTTTGCACTCCAATGGATTGTTTCTTCAAATAAGCACTTTATTACACAGTTCAACAAAGATATATCAATCCATACTATACCACAAAACGCCAGCGCCTTGGACTCCTTCTTGAGTTCCCACCGTGACAAGCTCGTCAGTGTGAGATCCCAGTTGAAGTGAGTCCCGAATTCTGAATATATCTTGTTCTTTATAGTATTTGCTGTGAAGCCCCCACCTTTGGTGCTCTCTGTGCTGCAGTCTGCCTTTTCTGCCCAGCAACACCCAGTTGTAGCTAAGGTCAGGCCAGGGCCATACTCCCTTTTTTTCTAATTACCTGTTTTAACTGGTTTTCTCACAAGACAGTTGCGCCTGGTGAAGATCAGGGCCCCACATACCGTACCATGGTGTTCTGTCCTTGAAGATAGCAGGATGTAGCCGGCCAGCAGTAAACTTTAACACGTTATTTTTCCACTCAGACAGCTCAATGTTTTTAGCGTTTCCTATAACAGGATTTACTATATCTTATATTCACAGTTACTTTTTGCCTTATCTTTATCCTTCACTACTGAGGTCTTTGAACGCACCGCGGCCCGCCCTCAGGGGAGGGGGCTGCGCGCGCCGTCGCCAATGCCGTCTCTTCAAAACGGACATTATGGGAAAAAGTGGAATTGTGGAGAGAGATTACTCTTACTTTGGGATAAATGCACTCGTTCTCACTGAATGCATTTTTCCCACAACTAGAGTTTACAAACGTTAATCACCGTTCCCCTGCGGAGGTCCCTGAACGCACCGCGGCCACTCTCACGAGGGCCGCGCGCCCACGTATTAACGCTGTATTTCCCATTCAACGGTGAAATGCATTAATCGGAGCTCTTATACCAGGCAAGGTGTGTTTTCTGACAACAGCACGCCGGCAATAGCGTCTCTTGAACCCGCACAGTGCTTTGACAGCACTCGGTTTATTCCACTCACGTGCACACGCCCACCTGCTGGCTCCCTATACTGGGGTTTACAGCGGGGGCAGGGAGTGTAGGACAGTGTTCTCATTCATAACACTCCGTTCGATGTCTCACTATGGGATGCGCCTCATCGCGGAGCAAACAGAAGCATCAATCTCATTACGCCAATCCTGATTGGCTGGTGATCTTGACGTCAACGTCAGGGGAAATCACCCCCTATAAGTAGCCTGCGCCACGACGCATGCGTCATTCAAACACCTCTTCTCGCTTCAGAGCACATCTCTAATGGTAGCCGGGCTAGCTTAACAGTCCACAGACTGAACCAAAAGCTAATTTCGGTCGACGGGCATTAGCCGGCTACCCTATTCTGCCTCGCAGAAGAGTATAGTATAGTATTATAATCAACCTCGCCGTTCTTCCTATGGAATTAAGGTAAGGTTTTGATTTTCAAGTTAGCAACACACCCGTTGCTAGCTTGTTTTTTTCCCTCACTGCCGACACCACGGTAGCGAGGACGTTTTTTTCTTTTCCCTTCCACGAAGGAGAAAAATGATTAAAAGGATATTACCACACCAGCAGAGACGTGCACACAGACTCTAGGTAATGCTTCGGCACCTGCCCGTTTTGCCCTCTGGACATCAATGTGCCCTTTTGAAAGTTCGTTTTTTACATTTTTTTTTTTTTTTTTTTTACAGTGTACTGTATGTGGCTCATGGTAACATCGATCAATTCTGGATTAAAAGCTTCTAATATATACAACAATGCCCCAAATGCGCATTGTATTTGTGTCAGACATCCCCACACGTGCCCCGCGGCACTCCCGTACGTGCCCTGGCTGCAGCCCCTCCCTTCCCTGCTCTCAACGTGAACGCGCAGCGCGCAGAGCTGACAGTCAGTCACTCAGTCAGACAGGCCACGGCTGGTGTGTGGTGTAGCAGCACGATTAAAAGTGCCCTAGTGACGACCAAGTTAGTAACCACCAGGTAAAAAATACAACGAGTGTATTGTTTAATCCCCTAAATCAGATGCCAAACTAAACTATACAGGGTTCGTAAGTTCATTGAAAACCTGGAAAAGTCATTTGAAATTCAAAATGCAAATTCCAGGCCCTGGAAAAGTTATGGAAAACAATATTTTCCCCAAAGTTTTGGAAAAGTTATGGAAATGTAACTAAAGTTGCGTCTAATTTGATCTAATCGCCGAAATAATCTGCGGTCGCGAGCTGTTATGTGCCATCATGACGCGCATGGTGTTATTTTTTAATATATGAACTGCGAGCTGTGTGCTCGAGTCTTCTTGCCTGTCGAGCCGGCTGAACTCTGCTGCTCCGGGATGAGGGTCAGCTACATTATCTATGGTGTGTTCGTTAACTGTGCGGAGTCACTGTGGCACGGACTGAGCCACAGCTGTTAGAACAGGCCGTTCAGGTGTTCAGAGCAGAGCGGCAGAGCGTGATGTGAACTGAAAAGTTTTTCTGTCGCAATATCATTGTCACTATCTGCTAACGTTAGCTTTAGCCTTCTAATAGTTTTTTTAATAGGCTATAAATAGAGGTGGTATAAGTATAGAGATTGTACTAGAGTAAAAGTAGAAGTACTCAGATCTTGTACTTTAGTAGAAATACTCAGATCTTGTACTAAAAGTAGAAGTACTCAGATCTTGTACTTTAGTAAAAGTAGAAGTACTCAGATCTTGTACTTGAGTAAAAGTAGAAGTACTCAGATCTTGTACTTGAGTAAAAGTAGAAGTACCAGAGTGTAGGAATACTCTGTTACAGTAAAAGTCCTGCATTCAAAATGTTCCTCAAGTGAAAGTAGAAAAGTATTATAAAAATACTAAGGGTCATGAAAATACATTTTCAAAATGCTCAACAGTTCTTCCAAAATTATAAACTGACTGCTACACAATTAAAATAAATGCTTTTATTATTTCTATTAGATGTAACTCTTTGGCGTTTCTGTTATTATTACCTGCTGCTTTAGTAGTTCTGACTGCTAAAATCTTCTGTTATTCCTAATTTTAAAGCCGATATTCCGTGAAGTCGGGGGGCTCGGTTCCTTGTCACCTTTTTCATACCTGATGAGTTTGCATCCCTAACAGTTGCTTGAGCGTGTAGAAGCTAGTAAGCTACTATTTGATTTGTTTAAGATAGGCATCTGCATCAGACAGCATATGGTTATTGAAATAAATATATATGCCATTACGACATACAAGATGTGCCTTTAATAAATCTCACACTACTAAGGCAGCCGGCGGTTCCACCAGGGGCGTCAATCTCGGGGGGGGGGGGGGGGGTCATCCCCCCCTAGCTTCAGATTGGACCCCCCTAAGTCATTTAGAATAATACAAATGTTAAAATAATTAATTTTTTGATAATAAATCAGTAAAATCAGGCAAAAATAAGAATTAAATAACATAACCCTAACCTAACCCTAACCCTAAAACCGAAATAAAGTAACCAAAAACCGAAAACTAAATGTTTGCGCACAATTTCGGTGCGACTGCCACGACGACTCAGAAGGTGCCCTTTTTTTTCTCTTGAGCACCTGCTTCTATAAATGTCTGTGCACGCCACTGCACACCAGGTAATATTCTTTGAGAAAAAAGACCCACACCGTCCTTTTTCTACGGATTAAAGACAGGTTGGGAAAAAACGTTTCTCTCGACGTACCTGTTACAAGCGGGTCCTCTTCACGCCACGCAGCGTATAAGATGGACGCCTCTCTCCCTCACACCAGAGGAGTCAGGAACTCGGAGGCTCGGCTCTGCGGCTGCGGGTTGAAAGTGTCAGGCACAGACTCACACCAGATCTGTTCGTCCTGCCTTGGCCTGGAACACGCCCAGGAGGCCATTGACAACCCCGGCTCGTGCGGGCCCGCTTCACTATGAAGAGCCTCCGCCGAAGGTTAGCACAACAAGCTAGCCTGTCGGGACAGGACCCCCTCATGTCCACTGGTTTGCCGGCTGGCAATCAAGACATGGGGGCGTCCGCCGCAGAGATGGAGCCCCTCACTGGGTCGGTCTGGGGCTCATCGACAGCGGCAGCCGCAGAACCGGAATTCCGCGCCATATCAGGCCGAGACCCGGTGGCGGCAAGAGACGCGGGAACGGGGCCCCACGCTTTACCAAGCTGGGGCTCCCGGCTGGACCTCACCATGGTTTCACTCGCGGAAGATGTCCTAGAGTTAGACTACATGGAGGACATCTTCATGTCATCGGCTCAGGCTGGTAGCGGCTCACCTTCTACCAAAGATAGGCCCGTCACCAAGCAGGAACCCCACGCTGCCAGCAAAATCGGCATTGCTGATTGAAAACGGTCTGTGAAGGCACCACCGCCACGCGCATGCGCAGTGCCGGCTGGGGTCGTGAAGGCACCACCGTCACACGCATGCGCAGTGCCGGCTGGAGCTGTAAAGGCACCACCGTCACGCGCATGCGCAGTGCCGGCTAGAGCCGTAAGCGTGACATCTCAGCTGGCTCTAAGGAGCATACAGCAGGAGATACTCACGACACCCAAGCTGCCTCGAACTCTGCTCGGTTTAAAACACCGAAGACGCAGAGGTCGCAGCCCACCCCGAGTCCCCAGCCCAGGCTGGAGACAAGGGCAAGTTGGCCGAGAAAATCTCCGGTTCCGGCTGCAGCTCAGGCTCAGCCAACCCAGAATTTCGGCCAGCAGTCGAGGAAGAAGAAGCGAGCGGCCTGACAGCCCCTCCTTCTCCCCTCTGTGACAGAGCTGGAATTTCTTTCCCCGGCTCTAAACGTGTCCCCGCTGCCTCGAGAGATGCCTCAATGTCATCCTCAAGTCCGCATAAAACACATGTCACATCTTTGTTGTTTAAATAAACCATTTTCCGCTGATGCATCCAGGCTTCGGCCAAGGGCGCAGCTCAAAAAAATGAAAAGAAAAACAATAAACTGTCCGTTAACTATAAATCCCCTTCTGAGAGCAGCTACGGCCTCTCTCAAAAGGCGGATTATTGACGGGTCTGTGAAGGCACCACCGCCACGCGCATGCGCAGTGCCGGTTGGGGCTTTAAGGGCACCACCGGCAGGCGCAGTGCCGACTGGAGCTGTGAAGGCACCACCGTCACGCGCATGCGCAGTGCCGGCTAGAGCTGTAAGGGCACCACCGGCAGGCGCAGTGCCGACTGGAGCTGTGAAGGCACCACCGTCACACGCATGCGCAGTGCCGGCTGGAGCTGTAAGGGCACCTCCGTCACGCGCATGCGCAGTGCCGGCCGGAGCCGTAAGCATGACATCTCAGCTGGCTCTAAGGAGCATACAGCAGGAGATACTCACGACATCTGCCTGGGCTTCTCAAAACAGTTATACTTTATCTGTTTTCACAAACCCAGAGAGAGTCAACCCATATGCTGGAGAGAGAGGTTCTCTCTCTCCTAGAAAGAAGGGTTTTATCTATAATGCCCACCGAGCGGAGTCAGATTACGGGGAAAAATGTCCTCGTAAAGCACCCACTCAACATGGGCCTCATAATAAAACTAAACCCTGCGCGCCACGGCGTGCGGAGAGTATTGGTTATTATGTAATGCGTAGTGGCACTACACCCGACTTTTCTAGTGCGGGACGCGCCTACGGGTGCTGTCTTTTCACGGAAGGTGGTCACCACGGACGCAGGTCAGACAGGCTGATAGGGTATTTACGAAGGTCGCCCGGTGAGGTCCCTAGAGCAGAGACCTCCAGCGGGCACACGTAAACTTCCCGGAGCTTTTAGCGGTGTTCCCCACCCTAAAACGCTTCCTGCCTTCTCTCGGAGGACACCATGTCCTCGTGAGGACAGACAACACGATATCGTGTATGAACCGCCAAGGGAGGTTGCGTTGTCTCCAGTCACACACACTGGCACACAAACTGATCCCTTGGAGCGGCAGACGTCTCCTCTCTCTGAGAGCGACACAGGTACCGGAGTTATGCACCTCGGGACAGAATTACTGACCAGAGGTGCACCACTCTATGCAGACTGGACTCCTCATCCAAGGATCGGGAGTCCGCTGTGGTTGCGTTACGGCGGAGACGCGTTAACGGCCCGTCTACACTACAGCGTCGAAAGCTCCAATCTGCCCATTCACTTTCAATGGGGTGACGTCACGTAGCCGCGCTTTTTCGCCGAACTGAATTGTGGGTAGCAGAGCGGTCCGTCTCAGGCGTCTCCGGCGACAGAAGTTGAACAATGTTCAACTTCTGACGCCGGAGACGCCGGAGTAGCCAGCGCCAGCCAATCAAATCCCGTTTCCCAAAATCTGACAGCTGAAGCCGTAGCCAATCAAACCACGTTCATTTCTATATTTCAAAAAAAGTCGGAGGAGAAACTAACTATCGCCGTAGCAAATCACCCGGTTTTGTATGACCAGACCCTCTTCACCTACCGGGATACAAACCGGAGGAACCAGGCATGGAGGGAGGTGGCAGAGACAGTGGGGGAAACTGGTAGGTTTTCGCCTGTTTGGGGAGTTTATATATATATTGCTCGCATAAAATCCCCGGGGGTTTTTGCTTTGTATGTCGGGGGCGGGAGATTCATGTGATTGGTTGTTGGTCGTGTTGCTTGAATAAAATCCCCAAGCTCCAGACACGCCCAGCTCCAAGCTATTTTTGAAGCTGTAGTGTGGATGCTCCGTAAGTCTGTTCGCAAAAAGAGAAAATGCTCAATGACAGCTGTTCTCTTTAATGCACGATTTAAACGCACTGTTAGGCGGGGACACACTCGTACACGATCGACCTCCGGGTCCTCTGTGCGTGTTCCCACCCCTGGCTCTGTTACCCCCAACTCTGGCCAGAGTGAAGGAGCAACGCCACACACTTACTCTGATGTTTCCGCCCTAGCCCGCAACGTACGGGCTGGCGGAGATATATCAGCTGTTGTGCGGGCAGCCATGGCAGCCCCCACCACGCAGGGACAGATTGTCTCAGGCGGGGGGGGTCGATCCTTTACCCACACCCAGAGCGCGGGGCACTATGGGCCTGACCTGTGAGTGGTGCAATCTGAATACAGTGGGACTCCCTCAGAAGGTGATAAACACTATTCAGAGTGCGAGAGCTTCCTCCACCAGGTCTCTTTACGACTGTAAGTGGTGGGTGTTTGAGGAGTGGTGCCTTCAAGAAGGACACATCTCTTTTCAATGTCCTGTCGGGGTGATTTTATCATTTCTACAGGACTTGATCGAAAAACACAGAGCTTTCTCCACGATCAAGGTGTACCTGGCTGCTATTGCTGCATGCCATGTGGGCTTTGAGGGTAAGACGGCTAGCCAACATCCTTTGGTTTGCCGTTTTATGAAGGGAACTCGCAGGCTCCTCCCTGTCTCCAGGTCGCTGGTGCCCTTATGGGACCTGGCAGTGGTTCTAAATGGGCTCAAAATGACCCCATTTGAACCCCTGGAAGGAGCTGACATGAAACATCTGTCACTCAAGACAGTGCTGTTACTGGCCCTGGCATCCGCCAAGCGGGTCAGCGATATCCATGCACTGTCTGTACATCCCTCATGCACTCAGTTCGCCCCAGGGCAAACGAGAGTGTTGTTGAAGCCCAACCCTGCCTTTACACCAAAGGTGGTTGGTTCGTGTACCCCAATTGACATTGAGGCATTTCCTCCGCAGCTGGTTTCCTCCGGGGAGCAGCAGCAGGATCTGTTGTGTCCAGTCCGGGCTTTACACACATATATGGACAGATCAAAAGAGCTTCATCTTAATGACCAACTCTTCGTGTCTTGGGCTAATCCTCACAAGGGTAAACCTGTTACTAAGCAACGGCTCTCCCACTGGATCGTGGAGGCAATTGCTTTGGCCTATACGAGTCAGAATCTGCAAGCACCTTCAGGTCTGCGGGCTCACTCGACTCGGGGCCTGGCTACATCCTGGGCTTTGTTCAAGGGTGTTTCCATCCAAGACATCTGTGCAGCGGCAAGCTGGTCTTCGCTGCTCACTTTTGTCCGCTTTTACAGGCTAGACGTCTCCGCTCCAAGCGTGGCCCGAGCAGTGCTGGGCACCTTGTTGAGTCGGGACTCCACCTGTTAAATTCTGGTTGATCGGTGATCTTCGAGATAAGCTCGTCTGGCAATACGGGAGCTACAATATCCCATAGTGAGACATCGAACGGAGTGTTATTCATTTCATTTCATTTCAAACCTTTATTCATATAGATAAAATCCCATTGAGATCATTGATCTCTTTTCCAAGGGAGACCTGTTCAAGTAGTTCCACATGAAACATAAAAGCATAAACAGAACAACAAAAGGACATCATACAGCATCATTTACAAAATTATCCACATAAACAGGTACCAACAGCTTCTGATTGAGTAGCATCCAACCGAGCTTTAAAAACATTTAGTGGCACCAGATTGTTCAGTTTCCATTTAATTTGCAGACTATTCCAAGACAGAGGAGCTGCGCATCTAAAAGCTGTCTTCCCTAAGACAGTCCTAGCAGTTGGCACATTTAATAAAACCACTGCATTCGATTATGAATGAGAACTATAGGTTACTTACGTAACCCCAGGGCTAAGAGTAACATGAAGTGAGATGTCTCACCAGACGGCCCTCCTTGCTATGGTGAAGCGAGAAGAGGTGCTTATTTTGAATGACGCATGCGTCGTGGCGCAGGCTACTTATAGGGGGTGATTTCCGTTGACGTCAAGATCACCAGCCAATCAGGATTGGCGTAATGAGATTGATGCTTCTGTTTGCTCCGCGATGAGGCGCATCCCATAGTGAGACATCTCACTTCATGTTACTCTGAACACTGGGGTTACGTAAGTAACCTATAGTTTCTTCCGCTGGGGATGGGCAAGAATCAGCCACGCTGCGATTACTCCTTATCCCGTGAGCAAGGAGATCGATCCATAGAGCCCTTCCGTAAAGACGTGGGCTCCCAGGAGATCAACACAGTCCTCTTTGGAAAAATGCCACACGGCGTGATATCCCAGGGACATCACAAGGCAGGCAGCGCCGGTGGCCTGTGATGAAGTAGGGTCGACCCTATATCATGTGAAGCCACCGAGCACCGGTCCCCGGGGGAACCGGGCCTGGGGAATGGCTCGTGGACCAAGCTACTTATTCGGCCTTGCGGCCCAATAATCGCTCTGACCTGGTGAGGCGGGGGCATCTCTAGCAATGAGCGAGTAGCCCACACACCCGCCGCCATGATCATCACCCAGGGAGAGTACAGCCCTGGGCGGTGGACTTCCATGGACGCCGCGGACTCGGAAGGAATGGCGAACGTGAAATGGCACCGCCTCGGCCATATCCTGGTCCCACAAACACTCGAAGCAGAGGTTGTGGGGGTCGGCACACGCTATCTTTCTTTCTCTTTCTTCCTTTCTCTCAAAAAATATGTCTCGGACTTAGTGCTAGGCTATCACCTCCGCTCGCTGAAGAGTAAAGGATGGTGGTCAGGAGGCGAGGCCTCTTTTTATACGGAAGTGAGATGCGCACGCATTCAGGTAGGCCCGCCCCGGGGCCGGCTACGTCCATATAAATCTCAGTAGGTGAATGCTTGCATGATAAGGTAGTACCCATAGAGTCCAGTAGAGGGCGGAGCCTGTGAGAGATATAACGCCTCGTTGGAGATTTTCCGCGGAGCCGTTACGTTTGGACCATGGCTCTGGTTTGGACCAATCCGCGGACTTACTCACACACACACACACACTCGGCGCGACGTTGCGACGCTCGCTGCTGAGAGGAGAGGGACAGTGTGAGCTGGCTCACTGGTGTGGGGTCGGCGAGACAACGAGACACCGCGGAACTCAACCTGAGCACACACACAAACTCCCAGCCAGGCTGCGGATGTGTGTGTGTGTTTCGGCTGGGTTTCGCTGTGTCTCGCTGTCTCGCAGACGGCCACTGGGCTCACAGGGAGGGGGGGGGCAGGAGCTCCAACAAGCCTTTTAGGACAGAGAGTGAATACACATACTATACAGAGATGCTGTATGAGAAACCAATGTGAGTTTGGAAAATTGCACAATATAAATCTATTTTAGTAGACCTCAACAATGGAATTATGATCAGTAGAAATGGTCATGACATGGGACCTTTAAATCAAGCTCTGTGTGTATTTAAGTGATCCTCTAATGAAAGGCTGTTTTTATCCATTTGTTGGCTCAGTTTGGAGTGACGCCAATTTATTTTTATTTTAGTTGTATCTGAAAAAGATGGCCGTACTGGATTAATGTCATGACATTTTGTAATGGTAATTATGGTCCCTAGAACATGTATTTCTCTAACCAATGACCTATCTTCTAGCACCATCATGAGATATACATGTTCCTTTCACCAGTATGTGAATAAAGTGTGTCTTTCTCTGGCTGGCAGATAAATGATACATGGGTGGACTGGATATACATTCCCTTTTAACTTTTATTTCACCCCCTGTTAACATCTGTTGTGTGTGTTTATGTCCAGTCTCTAATACATGCAGCATCACTGAAGTTAATAGCTGGCGATAGCTGACTCCATTTGTTGATTGTCAACTGATGCAATAGGAGGCAACGCTAAGAATTACTGTAGCGCTCACACAGCCTTTATTTATACACAGCCTGGTCTCTGCCTCTATCTGAAGCACATACACATGCACATAAACGCACGCACACACACACACACACACACACACACACACACACACACACACATGCACACACACATGCACATACACACACACACACACACACACACTCTCTCTCACACACACACACACACACACACACACACACACACACACACCGCTCTTAGTGAAAAATGTAAGGATTTAAGAAACTGTTACAATTATAATAAACCTCTTCATTTGTCAAATTCTAGGTCAGAATATAAGGTATGTTCTTTTTTATTTTTACTTCCTGTACAATTACAAACAACATATGTGTTTCTGAGTGTACATAAGAATAATGTGTGTGAGTGAGTCCCTCTGTCTTCCTCGCTTCTTTCTTTTAATATAAGTAGATGTGTAGACGTGCTCCCTTTCTCCCTCCTGCCTGCTAATTCCTGTTCCATACGGATGATTCTAACAGTCCTGGTAACAATATGGCTTAAAACTGGCACATGGCGAGGGCACGCTGGGTCGAAAAAACACAATTGCACACACACGCGCACACACACACACACAAAAGGAGATGGCAGACGGGACAGGGGTAGTGCATCTGCTCCTTAATTAAAATGAGAGGGGGGCCCCCCAGACACGGCCTGAATCAGAATGGGGCCCATGTGCACACACACACGTGCACACACACACACACACACACACACACACACACACACACACACACACACACACACACACACACACACACACACACACACACTGTTGGTAGTCCATGAGGCAGATAACTGCCCCCATACTGAAAACGTGAGGGACAAATACTGTACTGTAGGTGGGAAGTAAGGAGAGAAAGAAAAATAGATCGATAGTGGTAAAATGAATGGAGCAGAAACCAGAAATTAAAAACAAAAATTGAAAAAATGTAATGACTGAATGAAAACCAAAAGTGTTTCTTGTCAAAAGGGAGCAATTTTAGTAAAACAAGATCAGAGGTCGGAGGTCAGCATCATCCAATGAATATAGCTCACAGGCATATTACAGTTTTGGTGTTAATGGAATGAAGAGGGACTAAGTGTATGTGCATCCAGGCAAAACATTTGCAAGACAAAACTCCCATGCACACAGGGAGTCTGCACACTATAAGGCTCCGACACACAGTGCATTTCTCCTTACTCTTTTATAGGGAACATTAAGGCATGTTAATGACTTACAACCTAAAACCTTTGCTTGTATATAAAGCCACATATTTGAAACCCTCACTGCAGAACACAAACACACTAGAGAAATCTAGGTTTAATGATCTGGTACGGTGCAGTTATCTCAGGGAATAAGGGAGTAATCTCAACATTTCAGTGGGCTGACATGAAAACAGCAATCTACTGTGGGATCTCCTGTGCTGCTTCAGTTTGAATCAGATCTGGAGTCTGACTTCCCCTTGATCTGTTTAGGACAAACATACATGCATTCAACCTCCTATCCATCCCCACCCACACCAATCACCGGACCTGGGGGGACAGAGCCTTCTCCGTCGCTGCCCCCTCCCTCTGGAACTCACTCCCACAACCCATCAGAGACTGCACTGACCTCACCACCTTCAAAAAACTCACAAAAACTCACCTCTTCAATCTGGATTTTAATGTGTGATTGTTTTTGACTTTAACTTTAAATTATATATTTATTTGTTGTTCCTTTCTTTTCTTTTCTCTTCACTATATCTGTAAAGCGTCTTTGAGCACCTGTAAAAGCGCTAACAAATTAAATCTATTATTATTATTATAGAGTACATACTTCCCAAAACAACTATATCAAAACACTTAGAAACTAAGACAAATACAACTAATTACTGCAGGTGTTGGATATCAGTAACCAAATGTACAATTAAAGAAACATTTTGAGGCAGTATGGAAAACTTTTCCTGACCAGAAAAAAAATCGAAAGAAACGATTACAAAGTAATAAAGATGGAAACGGAAATATACTTAAGATGATTTTAGAACTCTGTGACATTGTGGTCACATTGATGGTTACTGGGTAAGTGTTTCATTTCATGCATCAAAGACACAGTGACAGCCAAAGGATAAGTTGTTTAAAGGCAGCATATACTGTGTAATGTATTCAGATGGAGCCACCACTTTCTCTAGTTCATGAACCCTATTTTGATCCAGCCATTTACAATAGTGGAAGTGGCTTTATGCAATGTATACATATGTGTATTTTTGTAAACTCGTGTTTTTCAGCAGGAGTGTGTGGTTCTGTGCTCTGTGCGTGTGCGTAACTGAATCCATAGGGTCTCTCTGGGGAATGTCTCTCTGGAAGAGAGTCAAACAGAGTGAGCGGGACCCCATATATCTACCGTGACTAACAGGATTAAACCTGACTGGGTAGGGAGACAGATAAAGAAAAAGTGGGGTGGGAGTGATGGGAAGAGAGCGAGTGGGAGAAATCAAGTTCTCCTCTTTCATACCGATGAGAGGAAGAGAGGAGGAGAGGAAGAATGAATATGAGTTTTAAAAAGAGGTGGGCAAGTAGAGGAGGAGAAGAAAAGAGAAAGATGATCTGAGGAGGGTGATCAGTCTGGCTGAGACGAAGGAGAAAGTGGTGTGTGCCCTTTCGTTCGCTCGTAAGTATACACGCAGAATGCAGCATGTATACCTATGTCTGCAGTTTCTTCTTTTATATGGAAAAGTGATGCTCCCTCCATTAGCCCTGCGGGGCATATATCCACCTAACCCCTCCCTAGAGCAATTTAAGAGCAATTTAGAAACGCTTTCACACTTTAATGCCCTTAAAACTACTGAGCACACACACACACACACACACACACACGGATATGTACTGCATGGAGCATGAAAGCAGAAAGCACAGGTCAGCAAAATGGGCTGTTACTAATCGTCCAGCATCTAATATTAGATTAATATTTAACGATATTACTCAACTATGGAGAAAGAGAGAGAGAGAGAGAGAGAGAGAGAGAGAGAGAGAGAGAGAGAGAGAGAGAGAGAGAGAGAGAGAGAGAGAGAGAGAGAGACTGTTTTCTACAGCATCTCATGCTGGGTAAAATATGTTTTCCATGAGCCGATGCTCTGCAACGTGTGAGCCCCGCTCAGCTGGGTTTATACATTAACGCCCTGCAAAAACTAATTTACCACAAGCACTGCAATCTCACTTAACACAACATTTGGAGATGTTATATTGCTTGTTGTCGTTTGGGTTTTTCTCTGGAGGCTACCAAATCTTCCGGGAGTGTTTATATTATTTTTCTGCTCTAAGAAAATGGTGTTACTGTGGGATTTTGCACCAAGAAGTGCACAGAATTAATCAAATTTGCTTAGCAATGCATTTAGTCGTCATTACTACATTACACGTCCCATGGGTGGGGCTGGCGTAGCAGATGGTTAAAATAAATGATAGGACCGGAGAGCATGATTCCCCACTGCAGACTTATGAAAGTACATCAGAAATGTCAGTTACACCTTGCATTCAACAGGGGGTAAAAGTGTATATTAATGAAGACGACTAAAAGATTGACACACATGGCCATGACTTATTTTCCAAAATGTAATGTTCTCTACACATTTCATGGCTGCCATTAGACTCTAAACTGTCTTAATAAATGGATCATCCCTCCTTATTGTAGCCCAATAAACAGCCAGAAAAGAATGTCCTTTAACGAAACATCCCAGAGTCCACTGCTTTGACACCAACTCTGCTTAAGATCCCTATAGGTTAGACCAAGAGGACTCAAACTGGTTCCCGAGGACAGGTTTGAAGAGAGCCTGAGATGTGACTAAAAGTCAACGTGCTCAAGTCCCATGTCAGAGTAAGGCAGAGCGAGGTAAGTAAGTGGAGAGGAGCGGCAGCAATTTCCGCTCCCTGCTCGAAGCATTCTGTAATCACTTTTCTCCCAGGTGCTGCAGGATTTCTATCTGCTGTTCCCCACTGGTTTTCTTTTCCTGCCCATGCAGGACATCACATCAGCGGTAGCAAAGTGTGAACGCTGCCCTGCAGTTGCCCTACGTTGTTAGGATGTGTTCCTTGTATTCAGAAGCAATGTAAAGTGATTGTTGAAGGTGATACAAATGTATGCAAAGACAAGTGGAAGTGAACATTGTCCGTAGGCGGTAAAGATTCATACTCGAAATGTTGTAACTCGAGTGAAAAATTAGCCTTTATACCAAGTTGCACAGCACCACTTCCACTGCCTTAATGTACAGAGACAGCAGTAAAAAGACAGAGGCCAAGAGGAAAATAAGTGAGTCAGTTTGAGTTCCTGGTAACACTGATCTGTCACACTTACACAACACACACACACACACACACACACACACACACACACACACACACACACACACACACACACACACACACACACAGACACTCCACAGACAGGGAGGACATGTTGTTGAGGCTAATGTCAGTGAGAACATATCCACGGTTGTACATTCAAGATTCAAGATCCAAGATTCGAAGGTTTTATTGTCATATGCACAATGCTACACTGTAGAAATGGCAATGAAATTATTCTGACCTGACCTATTCATGGCTATGGAAGGGTTAAGGGTTACTTAATAACTGAGTGTCCAATTCAAATGAATACGCGTACCAAAAATGTTGGTGATGCAACTTCATGCCTGAGACTCTATACAGGGAACATCAGCGCTGGCATGCCCTGAAATCAGGTGAAGAGCTAAAATAAAAACTGATTATAGAAAGCCAAGTAAGTTAATATCATGAGTCTTAATCAATCTAAAAATACTGAAATACTAGTCAAGTAAGAACCATAGCTCCTCTTCCTAAATAGTTTTCTTCCCGAATCATTTTATGTCAAAATGTTAGGAGAGCATGGCCAAGTGTTTCAGCAGCTGCTACATGCATACTGTTTTGAACTTTTATTGAAGGTTTTACAAACACATTTTTATGTTGGTAAATTAAAAGTCACATTGGCATCATGGTGAATTTGTGAAAATCACACAGGGCATGATTACTTTAAGAATATCTAATGGAGATCCAACCCCATGTCAGAGCTGTGGAGAGGCACATCCACAGGTTGCAGAGTGATCGGTCTCTTTTAAGCCACGAAATAAGTGAAATTTGTCAAATCAAATAAAAAATGAACTCATGTCTTGTTCCCATCTCTCCTCTTCCATCCTTCACTAGCAACAGTGCTCTTCAGCCAGGCGTTTAGGATTCAGTTAACAACAGGAGTAAGTACACTCTGCAGTCCTTAGCTGTGAATGTGAAGCAGTGTTGCTGTAATAAATGCTCAGTGTGCTCAGTTGACTTTCCCTGGATGAATAAAGGTTGATATCCTATAAACGCTGATGACTGATACACACACTCAGAGAGATGATATGGCGCTTGTAGCCCTCAGTATGCCGTAAGGAATCTGAGAGAGGAACTGGAAAGGGGAGATACTATTATAATGGGAATAAATCAAGCTGCACTCTGGGGCTTGAAAACGAAACCTGACGTGGGCCATACATCTTGAGGGATGTAAATAAAGTATGACCAGATATTATATGTTAGAACATAGACATTAGATGACACTGCGGCATCGACTCCTACAGTAGATGCTTCTCTTTCTACCTAAGAAAAAAGATCTACGGGAGAATAAACATGCACCACGAAAGAGGATGATAGAAGATAGAGCAAAGGGAAGGGCAAAAAGGAAGATTAAAGCAGACAGTAGACAGCATGAGAGAGAGGGAGAAATAAAGACAGGGATTATGGGTACTTTTCTTTTGCAGCCTCATCACAAACAAATAAGCCGATCGTCAAGCCAGGCAATTAATATTCAAGGAATTAGTTTTCTTTTTTAAAGAAAGGGGGGAGAGGAGATTTAGATTTTTTTCCCCCTTTTTGCTGCACGAGGATCCATTTTGTGAGCTTAGGCTCTAAACAGCTTGAAATCACTTTGACAGCCTGCTCTATCTCATGGAGTACACACATGCACACTCACACAGAAATACATACACACACATACCACGGGGGATTTTAATTTCAACCTGTGAAATTGTAATTGCCTCTTCTGTAAAAGGCAAAGGATTGGGGGAGAGCAAACTGTGGTGTGTCAGTGCTGCCAGTCGGACAGTTTTAAACTTTGTTATACATTATTGATTCATTTATTTTTGGGGTTTGACTTGTTTTAATATACTTGTTTTTCGTTATTACATGATCTTGATTTTCTGCTTTCTGTCTGTGCCTATCCTCTCTTTCTCCCCTCATTCTCACGCTCTCACACTGTGCTCAGGTCTGTTTGTCTCACAGTGATGAGGCGAGCTGGCTCAGCTGACATTAAATTAACTGGAGCTGTCAAGAAAGAAGAAGACGGCCAGGAGAGGAAGAGAAAAGGAAAGAGCAGGGAAGAGAGGAAGAAAGTAAAGAGGAAATGAACAAGGAAGAGCAAAGACAGCGTTAGTGATAAAAGAGAGAAAAACACAGAGTGAAAAACCCCATGACAATAAAATGTGATGGAAATGTCTTAAGGGCACTTGGATGCCATTATTATTTTTCTTCTTTTGTTCATTTTTTGTTTCTGACTCCTCTCGCTGTGAGGCTGCCCTGTGAATTACCTCTCGACTCTATACATGTGATTGTTGTTCTGCGACGTGTGGGGAGAGACAGCCTGCCACACAAACTGTCAAAGAATGCTACATTCAACTCGGAAACAAAAAGATAAATCTTCTAAAGCAGAAGCAAAACAGGCATGAAAGGCTTCCACGTGTGTAAAATTAGTAGTGATATTAAGTCATTTTTAACACGTGACAGCTCTACTCTCTCACTCTGACAAACACATGAGGTGAAGAGGTCTATTAAATAAAAGCTTGCTCTTATCAGGGCCTTCCAGAGAAGTACTTTAGCTATAAGTTAGTGTGTTGTGTTGTGTTGTAAGTGGACCGGCTGGCGCTCCACAGGAGGATTATGGGGGCAGGTAAGCTTCTCTATTTCTCACAGTGCGTCCACTTTAGGCCTGTTATATTTTTAAATGCATCTCTTCGTCTCCATTTCAGCCCGTTGTCCAGAATGGCAAAATGTGTAAATCTTAAAACCCTTGCTTTGTTTTTTAGTGTTTTCCAGGTTAACGAAGCTTTTGCAAACAACAACCTAAGCTAGCCCAACTAGGGTCAAGACATTTAATTCCCCTATATTTTTGCCTGTTTCTCTCCTCACCAGATGCTGCCAGGGATGTGCAGTTGTGATCATGTCAATTAAAATGAGGGTGAAGAACAAGAGTTTGGCTGTTTTCATGTTGCTTGTGTGTTTAACGGTGGACAGAGCTATGTGGATGCTTCTCACACAAAAACAACATTTTCAAAAGCAGACTTAAAGTCTAGAAATGTAGTCTGACAGTAACTGAAAATAAGATAGAGACAGATTAGAGAGAGGAAGAAGGAAGAAAGAGGGGGTGATAAATGATGGTTGCTGCTGGAAAGCTGTAATGCAACATGCCACATCTCTCTATAAGATACAGATGCCTCCATGCATCAGTCAATGACTTTATGTCAGGGGACTCTTATTAATGATGACCAAGGTAGAGAACATCATCAGGGTGGATTGGAGAGTAAGTAAGCAAAATGTTCAGATAAGAATATTCATGTTTTATAGAGATGCATTTATACTAGATACTTTGATGTTGTCTTGATACATACATTTACTGGCATTGTTTTATCCCAGCAAAGCAAAAGCATGGTTATGATTTGGGTGTCAATATGTTGCTGTACATTTGGAGGTTAGCACCAAAATATAAAAAAAATAATGTTTTCAAATCATATGTTGAAGTTTTTAATTTCTCAAGTAAATTGAATTATAACGTTCAGACCAGGCCAAGTCTTGACTTTTCTAATTCACTTCATATGAAAGAAAATCAATAAATTACACATGGGGAAAATAATATTAGCTTGGAAAAGACCTGACTAAGCTATTTCACATGCAAAGTAGGAGTCTAATTCTTTTTTACCTGTGATCTGGCAGCAACACAGATACATGGGACCTCTTTTTGAGTAGGTTGCACAATATGTGATTGGCAGCTCTCTCCTCACTGTAAATACACATCTGAGTTGACAAATATGACGTGGGGTTCCTCAAGGCTCCATCTTGGGGCCTCTTCTCTTTAACATCTACATGCTACCACTGGCTCAGATAATGAAAAACAACAAAATAAGTTAGCATAGCTATGCGGATGACATCCACATTTACATAACCATTTCACCAGGAGACTATGCTCCAATTCAAACACTGAGTAAGTGCATTGAACAGATCAATGACTGGATGTGTCAGAACTTTCTCAAATTAAACAAAGATAAAACTGAGGTAATGGTTTTTGGAGCCAAGACAGAACGTATAATAGTTAGCGCTGAGCTTCAGTCTGCAATGTTCAAAACAACAGATAAAGCCATAAATCTAGGTGTAGTCATGGACTCTGACCTGAGTTTCAACAGTCACATTAAAACAGTTACTACAGCCTACTATCACCTAAAGAATATATCTAGGATTAAAAGACTAATGTCACAGCAGGATTTGGAAAAACTTGTCCATGCTTTTATCTTCAGTAGACTCGACTACTGTAACCCTTGTATTCCACTGGGTCCGTCTGCGCCGCGTTAGGGCTTCCCCGCGGCGTTCACAGCTATTCTGTCCCCAGAGTCAGAACAAAACATGGAGAAGCAGCGTTCAGTTATTATGCTCCAAATATCTGGAACAAAATCCCAGAAACCTGCAGGTCCGCTGCAACTCTGACTACTTTTAAATCTAGGCTGAAGCTGTAGCGTAGGCAGAAATGTACTTTAGCGTGGGCCTGTAAAAAAATGTTTTACAGGAGGGTGGGCCACATTTTTCTTCTGCGCATCAGAAGCTAACAACAATCCCGGCCGGTACCAGTGGCAGATTACTTTTAGAATACTTTTGGAATACTTTCTTTCCCCATAACAGATGGGTATGTTTTGGTGAACAGGAGACACGTATTTTACTGTTTTAATGGCTTATCAAGAGCACAAACACAACATCTTGGTGTCATTCTGGACAGCTCTCTCATCTGCACCACACATAAAAAACATTACCCGGACTGCATTCTTTGTACTTGAGGAACATGTAAAACCTTTCCTTAGAATATGTTATGAATTGTAAGGTGTCCTTGGGTGCTTTGAAAGGCGCCCCTAAATAGAATGAATTATGATTATTATTTATTATTATTATCTGAAACTTTGTAATAAGAATATGCAACTTTTAAAACTTTTTCCAGTCACTTGCCCCATGCATTCAGCAGCAGCAGGCCATTCACTGTGATTTTATCCCGTTATAAATGTCATAATTTCGACAATAAAGAAATGCTACATAAACGTTATCTTGCACATTTTATCTAACCATCTCTGTTTCTAACGTTCAATATATTTTAAAAGAGATCTCTCTCTCTCATCTGCGTGCGATATCCTAAATGATGACGTCCAACAACCTCAGACATGGACTGGATCCTCCTGATGGTGTTAATTGTACTGCAGTGGAATGCTAGAAGTTTAATTGCAAATGGACAAGAGTTAAACAAATATATTGACAACCTGGGAGAGAAACCTAATGTACTTTGTATTCAGGAAACATGGCTGAAACCACAACTGGATTTTATTGTGAAGGGATATACTGCAGTTAGACGAGATAGGGACTCTGGCAGAGGGGGAGGAGTTGCAACATTTATACAGAGTGGTATAAGTTACAAAGTTATGCATGTAAGTACAGATCATGAAGCAATAGTTATAAGGGTATGGAATGATAGAGGAACTATAGATATAGTAAATTATTATAATCCATTTGGGAAATTAGATCAAAGTATATTAGAGGATGCTGGGGGTTCACTGCAAGACAAAGTAATATGGTGTGGGGATTTGCACAGATGCAAATGGTGCAGTAGTTGAGGAATGTATAGATGACCACAGGCTAGTGTGCATTAACACTGGAGAAGGAACACGATAATTGCACGAAGAATATAGAAACAGTAATTGATCTGACATTTGTATAGTGCAATAGCAGGTATAAGTACATGGAATGTGGTAAAGCCTAATACAGTGGGCAGCGATCATTATCCGGTAATGATTAAAGTTGGGACCAACATAAGGTTTGAAAAGGAAAAGAAAATTCCTAGATGGAAATTGGGAAAGGCTAATTGGGATGCCTTCCAAGTTGTAGTATTGGAAGAGAAGTACAACTTGCAGATGTTTGGGGCATGATTAGGAGAGTGGGGGGAATTCGAAGGAATTATGAGTTGCCAGTTTTGAGCAGAGGGGACATAATGGCACAAACTTAGGAAAGGCGGAACTTCTAGCTCAAACATTTAGGAAAGTTCATAGTTCAGATAACCTTACAGAGGAAGCCAGGCAGTGCAGAAATAATACACTCATGGAAAACCCGAGAATATTGGATAGAGTAGAAGTGTTAGGAGATCAGTTGGACCTGCATTTTAGTATGTTTGAGTTGAGAAGAGAAATTATTAGGGCTCGTCAAACCACTCCTGGGAAAGATGGTGTTTGTTACAAAATGTTGGAACACATGACAGATAACTCTCTAGCCATTGTGTTAAGGTTGTTTCATAGGGTGTGGGATTCTGGCCAACTTCCTTCAGTGTGGAAACAAGCGATAATAGTGCCCATCCTAAAGCCAGGGAAAGACCCTTCAGATCCATCTAGGCCTATTGCCCTGACATCTCATTTATGCAAAATCATGGAAAGAATGGTTACAGAAAGGTTAACATATATCTTAGAAAGTAAAGATCTGTTGTCCCCATATCAAAGTGGGTTCCGTAGGGGTCGGAATACAATGGATTCTATATTGTGCTTAGAATCAGACATCAGGAAAGCACAGACCAACAAGGAAGTAGTGATTGCAGTCTTCTTTGATATTGAAAAGGCTTATGACATGCTCTGGAAGGAAGGACTACTAATCAAGTTAAAATCATTGGGAATTGGTGGTAAAGCATATACTTGGGTTATGGATTTTTTACTGGACAGAAAAATACAAGTAAGAGTAGATGCAGAATATTCAAGTGTTTATGCTGTGGAAAATGGTACTCCGCAAGGTAGTGTATGTAGTCCGTTGCTGTTCAATATAATGATACATTTTTAATCAAGTTAATTCAAGTATGGGAAAATCTTTGTATGCAGATGATGGGGCTTTGTGGGCAAAAGGCCGCAATGTAGCACATGTTGGAAAGAAAATACAATTGAAAATAATCTAGAGTTTTGGTTCTTTGTTTTGTTTTGTTTGTTTTGTTTATTGTTTTCTGCATAGTTTCTTGTCCACACTCCAGTCCAGTTGGTTTGCCAACCGCCAATAAATACTAAAGAAGAAGAAGAACATCTGCGTGCGGGGGTGGCGGGGCCTCACAGACACGCTGCATCTCTCTCTCGCACACATACATGCTGCTGCGCTGTACACAGTTCTGCCGGTAATGAATATTACATTTTGTGAGGAAACTTTTCCACCAATAATTCCAATAAGTATTCCAAAATGTATTCACTTCAGGTTTACGAAAGTAACTGTAATCAGATTACTCGTTTTTTAAATGTACACACTTGATTTTTGTATTCTGATTACGTAACGCCGTTACATGTATTCCGTTACAACCCAACCCTGTGTATATCTCTCCGGACTGACCACCAGCAGATGAAAAACACCCACCTCTCCGCCTCTTCCAAGGGACGAGGGAACCGTGCGTTTCTTCTGACATCCCAGCAGCAGGAGACGTGGGGAGAGGGAGGCGGGGCTATTTCATCGTTATCAGAAAATGATCGTATAGATCGCTGCTAGGTGAGGGCAGTGGGGGCTCTTCTTGGAGTTTGGCTTTTAAAAAAAACCCAAAGTTCATTAGTGAACTTTGAGCCATCGTTTATTTTGCAGGCAGCTCTCTGCCTCTCTCACGTTATTATGGCGCGCACCGAAACCAACAATCAGTTGTTACCGTAAATGAGTTTGGTTCAGAGGACAAAACACATACAACATTAATTAAACTCGATATTTGTTCACTTGAATTTCACTTTGAATTCTTGGATATTCTCAATGGGTGAATACATTTTTTTATAATAATAATAAAATCATTTTTAAAAAATTGAAATTTTTTTTTTTTTTAAATGACACCGAAGCTTTCTCAGGGTGGGCCAATGAGTAAACTGGGTGGGCCTGGGCCCACCCTGGCCCTATGGTGGCTACGCCACTGGGCTGAAGACTTTTCTTTTTGCCGCTGCTTTTAATTGAACTATTCATATCTTAAACGGCACTGTAACTTTTATTCATGTATTTTTTCTTGTAATGTTTATTTTATTATCTGTTTTTAAATGCCATTTTCTTAATGTCTTTCATTTTTGTAAATCACTTTGAATTGCCTTGTGTTGAAAGGTGCTATACAAATAAACTTGCCTTGCCTAAGTTTTAGAATACATTTAAAGCAAAAGGTAAGGTCTGCACTTAAAGCTGGAGCATATTTTCATTCTTGTTTCTAATGAGAAAGAGTGTCAGCAGTCGTTTCTCAACACTGATTACTGAAGAACACACTCAACTGGCAAGATCTAATTCCTCTCTGCAGGACTAATATGTACTTGGCTTCTGAGAAAAACAGCAGAGTTCTTGTAAGGACATACTGTTCATAGAGTTTGCACGGTTCAACTTATGAAGTTGTTCTTACAGAGGAAATAATACATGCACTGTTTATTAGTTGGGAGTTCATGTGAACACAATCTTTAAATACATTTCCACATGATGCTTTTGAAGTCAAATCTGAGACATGATGCAAGTAATCAACACTTGAGTCATCATCAGTGAAAAAGCCCATTCAGTCTGAACATCTGACTGTGATGTGGTTCAGCAGTGTGACATGTCTTCAATTAGTGATGGTTGTCATTAGTCAGTCTTGGCAGGAAACTGCCAGAGGTCTCAAGCTTGTGACTCTTGTTCTCTCTCTCGCTTTTACTTTTATTGCTCTTTTAAAGCTCTTTCTCAAATCATTTTTCCCTCCCCCCCATGATCACATCTATTCCACTCCCTTACCTATCGCTCATTTCTAATTAGCAGCCAATAGATTAGTTCCACCATCATTTATAGGATCTCCTAACCCTCAGTGTGTGAGTGTCTGTCTTTATAATTCCATCAAACATCACTTGACAGCCTCTTTCCGGAGTCCAAACATGACTTTACATCGATTTCTTCCTCCATTCTAAAGATTTTATGACAAGGTCATGTCCTAATATGAGAGGGAGCTACATTTACTATAAGCTCTTACGGAGAAGGAATTGTGTTGTTAATTACATGGGTGTGTCAAAGTATTAGAACACATAGAGGAGGGTAAAATAAACTTACAAAGAGTAAGAACAACATCATAAATATATGTTATTTGCTTGTGTTTAGTTAGATGAGGTTTAAAATGCCTCTGTGTGTCTGTCCAGAGCACTAAATTTGAATGTCAGCATGCTGATACGGTGTCATATTTACATCTTAGTTTAATCTGTTAGTGTGCTCACTTTCAAATATAAGATTTCAACACAACGTACAAATGATAATGGTGAAAATGTCAGTAGCTGTTATCTGATGGTGATCTAGAGCAGGGGTTCCCAACCTTTTTTCCCAAGAGCCCCCCCAAATGACTCCTGTTGGAGTCATACACACGTCACACACAGGGGGGAACAGCGGTAATTAAAGTTTAAAAGTCTGAAAAATGCTACAACTACTGTCACAAACTGGATGAATGTGAAGTATTTTGTTAAAGGAGGATGAAAGCGTAATTAAGGAGC
Organism: Pseudochaenichthys georgianus; assembly: GCF_902827115.2. Classification (NCBI taxonomy): domain Eukaryota; kingdom Metazoa; phylum Chordata; class Actinopteri; order Perciformes; family Channichthyidae; genus Pseudochaenichthys; species Pseudochaenichthys georgianus. The sequence continues at coordinate 21,770,214 of NC_047518.2, forward strand.
ACTATTGGAGTGACTTTGATGGTTATTGGACTCAGGATAATTCATTTGGATTCCCGCTGTATGAAGAAATTAAAGGACGGCTTAAGTGGAAACAATTCACAAAGGGATTAAACTGTTTAAACACATGCTCAAAGTAAAGCGGATTTTGCCGATGTGTTTATGTGGATTCAAAAGTCGTAAATAATCTACAAAATGGAGGAGACCGATCTGATCGGAGCAACTGTGACAAATAATCCAACTGAAACCGGCATGGACACTTTACGGGCAGAAGAAACATTTATATTAAAGAAAGAATTATACATTTCTGTCTTTTTATACCTATAATAGCTACTAACTTGAATTGTTATTAAAATGAATTAATCAATTATTTTTTGTATTTTATTGTAGACAAGGCTTTTAGTGACAATCATGTATTGCGTTACAATTATATGCCTCAAATCAGGGGTTAGTAAAATCATGGCAATTAATACAGAGGGGAATATGAATGTGCGTATCAAATTTGATGGCAATCCGTCCAGGAGTTGTCAAGATATTTCAACTTAACCGGAAAATGTCAATTTCATGGTTGCACCACAATGAGGGGATCGCCAAAGCCATTAGGCTACATCGTCTGGGAAACATCAATACATCTATTTCCATATCCATGTAGCAGATGTTGAAATGTTTAAAATGTAACCTCTTAACCATAAAGAAACAGACTGAATTACATACCAATTCAATATTAGTCAATGAATTGATGTATTTACAGTTGTTGAGCTATTTCACTTTTGCCTAAAGTGGCGGACCAACTGGGCGTCCATCTGAAAGACAATTTTTTTTCAATTAGAATGGCCGAAAAAGGTGGAAATGGTTTGCTATTCAGTTAGAGAAAAAAAAGTTAACTATTTGGTTACGTTGAGCAGTAAAAGACAGAAATTCAAACTTTTTTCTAAGGTAGAGTTTGCAATTGTTCTGTTGGTGATTATGTCTTAAAGAGACACAATTGAGATGGTGATAACCAATCATTTATGTCAGCTAATTTTCAAATTCAGAGGATTTTAAAACTCTCCATACTTATATATTTTGCTACTTTTATCACCTTCAAAAGTATTGGCGAAACTCCTGAAAGCAAAGCTTATAGGGAACCAGTCTAAACTCACATGGTTTCATTATTCTATAACCATTTCACTTTGCAATTAACATTTACTTCACAATAATACTTTAATAAATTGTTTATTTAAATCCTGATGGACTTGCTGTTTGGATAAAAAATCTGCGTCTTGCTCTGGTCCAAGATTGCAGGGATGGATTGTGGTGTGACAGATATACATTGTCTAGTAAAAAAAAGTCTGAAACATAAGAACCTAGCCCTTAGACAATAATACTCTCATTTGGTATATCTGGGAAGGTTGCCATCAAACATTAACAATGTAGGTATATAAATGAGTATTGTGTTATGTGTGGATGACGCCAAAGGAACACTTCACCATGGCAACAAAGCAGCCCTTAAAAGTCTCATGCAATGCACAGTTATTTCCATGACAACATCATTAAAAGCATGATGTGGAGTACTCTAATCAAACACAGTTAAGAGAAAGACAGCCATGACATTTCAAGGTCACTTCTCACATTATTGGTTATTCCTATTTTAATAGATTCAAATCACATTACCACTGTTTGATGGAAAACATGAGGATATTGATTAGGCTGAAACCCACTGAATGAAACCAAAGTTTGTTAAAGTTTCTTATTGACACTCCACTGTATGTTTCTGCTGTCTGCTGAACTACTAAAGGAAAGGACACTTTGAGTAGTTGATCAGTTCAAATAAAAGCTCTTTTAAGATTAAGACTCCATAATTGCTGATAGTTGAACTTCGAACATATTTGATTTCAAGACAGTGATTCAAATCCCTTCAGGATTACGTCACAAATGCCCAAATATTTTCATTGAAATCATCAATTAAATTCACTCAGTTCTGCAAACAATGCTCGACTGAGACAAACGGCGTGCCAAGAGACATTAAAGCAATGTGTCCCAAAGCTAAACAGATAGTGATGTCTTTAAACTGTCTTCAAACTAATAAGAACTTTTAACACCAAGTAATAACGGCAGCGCTGCCATGTCTCAGTGTGATTATTAAACAGCTTTCAAGAACAATGCTGCTGTGGAGCTAAAATATTTACTTTGGTCCCCCGTCCCACTGGTGAATACAAACACCCTTAACTGCTCAAAGTCAAAGATGTATAAGCCCATCAAACACACACACACACACACACACACACACACACACACACACACACACACACACACACACACACACACACACACACACACACACACACACACACACACACACACACACACACACACACACACACACACACACACACACACACACACACACACACACACGCACTAACAGACACACAAAGACATACACATAGAGCTGGCAAGCCACCAAGACACTCAATAGAGCCAATCTCTCCCTTGCACGGCAGACTGTGAATTCCCAGTTTGCTTTGCACCGACAACGGGGTGTGTGTGTGTTTTTGTGTGTGAGTGTATGTGTGCAGATAAAACACAGCAATCACTGAATGCAGGCACAAGGGCCACCAAAAATAAATGCCTGGACGAAGCTGGCATGAAGACTCATGTACACACACACACAACACACACACACACACACACACACACACAACACACACACACACACACACACACACACACACACACACACACACACACACACACACACACACACACACACACACACACACACACACACACACACACACACACACACACACACACACACACACACACAATTAGGAATGGATATGCTTGCCAAGTCATTTCCCCCTCTGTTCCAGAAGGCACTGAAGTGCTTAGCACACAGTGAGCAGACCTCAGCCTATAGAAATGGAAAAGCAGAGGAGGGTGGGAGGTGGGAGGTGGAGACAGAAAGCAGCAAAGCATATTGGTCACCAAAATTGCAAAAATTAATTGGTTACACCCATGTGGGCTTGCATTTGCATCCACCAATTGTACTTGGGTCTAGTTGCATGGAATTGGAATCCTCCGTTTTTTTCACAAATTGCAGGTGAATGGTTTAGTACAAATATTTTTCAAGCACAATTGATGCTATTTTCTTTGCTTATTTTTACAAGCTGTGTACAATTCACATGACATAATAGGATGTTCTTCTGACAAGGGACCTGATAAACTAATGGAAAATGTATGACCAGTGAAGAGAGGTGTTAGAAAGAATGTAACAGAAAAATATAAAAATGTAATAATTTTTCATTACAGTTTTCCTTTATAAGGTTGAACGCATTTAGAGCATATTGTATGCAAACTGTATACATACAGAACAAACTGTTCATAATATCTCTTGTATACTGTAAGTCTGTGGATGACGCTGTCAACATGGCCCTTCACTTCCTCCTCCAGCACCTGGACACAGCAGGAATCTACGCCAGGATCCTGTTTGTGGACTTCAGCTCCGCCTTCAACACCATCATCCCGGCTCTGCTGCAGACAAGCTCTCCCAGCTGCACGTGCCCGACTCCACCTGCAGGTGGATCACAGACTTCCTGTCTGACAGGAAGAAGCACGTGAGGATGGGGAAATGCGTCTCTGACCCCCGGACCATCAGCATCGGTTCCCCTCAAGGCCGTGTTCTTTCCCCTCTGCTCTTCTCCCTGTACACCAACAGCTGCACCTCCAGTCACCAGTCTGTCAAGCTCCTGAAGTTCGCAGACGCCACCACCCTCATCTCTGGTGGGGAGGAGTCTGCCTACAGGTGGGAGATGGACCATCTGGTGACCTGGTGTGGGGACAACCACCTGGAGCTCAACGCTCTCAAGTTGTGGACTTTAGGAAGAACGCAGCCCACCCGCCCCCATCACTCTGTGTGGCTCCCCAGTAACTGCTGTGGAGTCGTTCCGCTTCCTGGCCACCATCATCGCCCAGGACCTCAAAAAAACACAGCAGAGGATGTTCTTCCTGAGGCAGGTGAAGAAATTCAACCTGCCAAAGACGATGATGGTGAACTTCTACACCTCCATCATTGAGTCCATCCTCACCTCCTCCATCACCATCTGGTACGCTGCAGCCACAGCCAAGGATAAGGGCAGGCTGCAGCGGGTCATCCGCTCTGCAGAGAAGGTGATCGGCTGTAATCTGTCATCCCTCCACGACCTGCAGGCCTCCAGGACCCTAAGGCGGGCAGGGAAGATAGTGGCCGACCCCTCCCACCCTGGACACAAACTGCTCACCCCCCTCCCCTCTGGCAGGAGGCTGCGCTCCATCAGGACCAACACCTCTCACCACCTGAACAGTTTCTTCCCCTCTGCTACCGGCCTCTTAAACAAGGCCCGGCCCCCCCACTGACACTTTACCTCAGCCACAACGTAGACTCTATATGCATTACATTAATGCACACAATGTTCAAATACTGCTTACTGCACATATTTCTTATTTCATATTCTAAAATTCACTGCATTCTATTTCACTGTAAATTACTGCTTTATTGTATTGCCATCTATCTATATTGTATTACAGTGTCCTTAAAGATGTTTTGTTTTATATGGAGAGTTTTGGTTTTATATTTTATGTATGCACCATGACATCAAGTCAAATTCCTCGTATGTGTGAACCTACCTGGCAATAAACCCATCTCTGATTCTGAAGTTAGTCAAATCAAGAAAGTGCACTAACTTTTACAGGAAGAAGATGAGGGAAAATAGAAAAACAACTTATTACCTTGTTTCTCTGTCTCTTCAAAACAAAGCAGGGTCAAGGTGGGGCAGCGACACAGGAACACACATGCACGTACAAATACTCACAAACATTTATTAACATTTCACAAGCCAGGCCTTTGTTGTAAGGTAGTGTCACTCACTGGTGCTACTGGCTGTTTCTCAATGTCTAGTAAAGCTGCTGCAGAGCCACTATTTCAAGTATACTACGTCATCGAGTGGCGCCGAATGCTGGGCATTTAAACAGTCCTTCGGCGCCACTCGATGACGTAGTACTTGAAATAGTGGTTCGGCAGCAGCTTTACTCGACATTAAGAAACGGCCACTGTGTCTGCCCCGGGGCTAAGAACACCTCCTCTCTCCAGCTACACGCACAGAGTAGTATTTCAATGTTTTATGTCAGTTAACGTCAATGCTAAAGTAAATGCCATGCCAAAGCTTTGAACCTTTCAATATTTTAATTGCACCTTCAACGTTATTGTCGCTGTAATCTCTGAAGAAGCTGCTGCCACTTTGAGTGACATGTAGTGGGAAGTTGGTAAAAAATGATGAGCTAAAACAAACAGAGAAAAAAGGATGATACTTTTAATGGAACAGTTTTGAAGCACGCTGACAGCATGGTAAATTGTCTGAGCTAAATTGGGCTTCACCTGACAAACATCAACATTGTAATTATGTCAGGGTTTCTCTCCACAATTTACTGATTGCTTGCATGAAAAAAGTGTTACACCCAGATAACAAACCTCAGCAGAGAGGTATCACTCCATGAAAAAACCCTTCTGTCTTCACATTTCCCTGCATTTCATTATTGCATATTAAAAAATGGGGCACTGTAGAGTGGGTTTATTGAAAAGTCATGCTTTGGATTTTGATATTTATGATTCAAATGACTCCATAAAAAGAATCACTTTATTAAAATTAATGATTTATGTGACGGCTTCTCCATATAAAGTTATCCATACAAACACACACGCAGAACTTCCAGCAATATTATCCAAGTAATGGATGCAGAAGTTATTGAGGAATTCACTTCATTAGGCAGAAATGAAAAGGTCACAGCCTGTGATGGTGGCTAATGAGGAGCTCTGTCAGTTGCTACATGTTAGCTTCTGACAAGACCCTCGGCAGTAGCTACACTTATGCTAGTTGTTGGCATCAATTCAATCGTCTACCAATGGATGTGTATATTTTACAAATTAAAAAAGGGATTGTTAGAACTGAACCCATCTTCTGTGAAATCTGTCTAAAGTTGAATGTGTTTCCCAAACCTTTTCTCAGTTCAGCATGTAGGATAATTACCGAGCTACAGGAGAAGAGCAGCTATTTGTTCACGCTCTTACTTTACTGGGTCCTGGGGGATCACATCTGATGCCTGAAACATGTATTTTTTTATTTCAGTACACAAGATGCTGTTGATGGTAATCCATTGTTTTATAACTTATGGCTCACATCCGTTTTTTTAAGAATAATGACCACTGCATCAGTACAGAGTGATGTGCTGAACAGAGAACAGTCACAGTTTTCACCATTAGGACACGAATAATAATGTTTTATGGGTTCATCCCTCTGCTTAAGCAATAAGGCTTACTTGATGCACACACTTATTGTAGGGTGGCGTCATTTGGAGGTTTTTCACAAATTAGTACATCTGAGTATCCAAATAAAAAATATTTAATTTGGGCAATAAAATATAGAAGCACTTCTACCTTTCCAAACGCATAATATATATATATATATATTTGTTGTCTCTTACAAACCATGCAGCATTTGATAATTGTTTTTAAAATCAGACTGCTATTAGGCAAATTCTTCATATTTTCTTGAGCTTTACACTCTTAATAGTGGTTTACAAACATGTTAACAGTTACATTTATTTTTGTTAATATATGTGTGCAAGACCTTAGTTTGATGTACAAGTGAAACCAGTTAATATAAGATGTCAACATCACATTTTCAAAACAAACCCATGATTTATCCTGAGGTACTTCACTTTATGTTGTAATGTGGCATCTCAGCCATTATAAAAACACATGATCTCAAAACATAAACACCTTTCTTATGCAAGCTAAACCACTTGAATGCAAAACCCTTAAAGCAATTAAATGAAATTACATGATAAATGAGAGAGGACACAGGCAAGTGCATTTATGTTCAACCTCCCTTGCATTTTGTCTCATGTCCAAAGTCGCTCCGTTTCACATCAAAAATACTTCACTGTGCAGATGACAAATTGCCAACAGCTGCAACTAAGACGAGAATACAGAAACTCTTGCTTTTATTAGAAACAAGTGAAGTGAATGATGCCAAGTGAATAATGATCTCCTTTCCATGGTTCCCGCCTCAATATTTCATAGTAAGTGATGATCTCCCAAACATAAAGAGTGTCATTGCATCCATATTTCATTGGAGAACAATGCAGTGTAACTGACATACACAGGGAGGAAATGTGCTTACAAAGCATCAAAAGAACTGTCACACAGTATGGATGACTGCAGAATAATATGGGGCACTGCTGGATGGATGTAGCAGGCTTCATAGCTACACGCATCATTTGATCACATAATACAAAGCTAGCGTGTGTGAGTGTGTGTGAGACACGCTTCATTTGATCAGGTAATATAAAGCTTTGGTGCCTGTGTGCAAGTGTTCTTGTTGTGCAACATTTGTCCATACATATGTGTGTGTGTGTGTGTGTGTGTGTGTGTGTGTGTGTGTGTGTGTGTGTGTGTGTGTGTGTGTGTGTGTGTGTGTGTGTGTGTGTGTGTGTGTGACATGCTCCAGCTAGAAACCAAAAAGCCAGGGTACATGCATGTAGGTGTCAACAGAATGGGTAAAATGCATGATATACTAAGATAATACAAAGGCAGTGTGTTTGTGTGTGTAGGCTACACACAGTGGTACTCTAATAACAGGGCTTTCTGGATGAGAGAGTGATGAGTCCTGTCACTCCTGAACCGCACGCACGCACGCTGCGAATAAAATTAGACTCTGTTGCTCCTTTGAAAAAGAAGAAAATAAAACAACATAGATTAGCTCCATGGCATAATGCCGAAACCCGCAAAATAAAGCAAAAGTCGAGACAACTTGAAAGGATATGGCGTTCCACTAAACTTGAAGAATCTCGTTTAATTTGGCATATTACTCTCAATGAATATAAGAAAGCAGCACTGCGTAAAGCGAGAGCAGCCTACTACTCTTCATTAATAGATGAGAATAAGAATAATGCAAGATTTCTTTTCAGCACTGTAGCCAGGCTGACAGAGAGCCACAGCTCGATTGAGCCTTCTATTCCCATAGCACTCAGTAGTAATGATTTTATGTGCTTTTTTAACGATAAAATTGTTACTCTTAGAAACAAAATTAATGACCTCTTGCCTTTGACCAGTACAGTGTTATCAACAGCTCCCGGAAACGTAAGTTCTAATATTACACTAGATAGTAAACTAGAATGCTTTTCAGCCATTAACCTTGAACAATTAAATTCAATGATTCTCTCTTCTACAACAACCATCAACGTGCATGTTAGACCCAATTCCAACTAAGCTGTTGAAGGAAGTTTTTCCATTAATTAGCACTTCTTTATTAAATATTATGAATATGTCTTTATTATCAGGCTATGTTCCACAATCATTCAAAGTAGCAGTGATAAAACCTCTTCTTAAAAAGCACAACCTCGATCCAGAGGTTTTAGCCAACTATAGACCTATTTCTAATCTTCCGTTCCTCTCAAAAATTCTTGAGAAAGCGGTCACAAAACAGCTGTGTGATTACTTAAAAAACAATGATTTATTTGAAGATTTTCAGTCTGGCTTTAGAACACATCATAGCACAAAGACAGCTCTGGACTTGTCTCTATTCTTGTGTTGCTCGATCTCAGTGCTGCATTTGATACCATCGACCATGATATCCTATTGCAAAGACTAGAGCACTTAGTTGGCATACAGGGAACTGCTTTAGGCTGGTTTAGGTCCTATCTATCTGAACGCTCTCAGTTTGTACGTGTTAACGATGAATATTCCACGCAAACCAAAGTTAGCCATGGAGTGCCACAGGGCTCAGTGCTCGGACCTATTTTGTTCACATTATATATGCTTCCGTTAGGCAATGTTATAAGAAATCATTCTGTAAACTTTCATTGTTATGCGGATGATACTCAACTATATTTATAAATCAAGCCTGATGAAATTAATCATCTAAATAAAATTCAAGACTGCCTTAAGGACATAAAAACGTGGATGACCGTACATTTTTTGATGTTAAATACGACCAAAACTTAAGTTATTGTACTTGGCCTGAAGAATCTACGAAACAAATTATCTAAAGATATACTAACTATGGATGGCATTAATTTGGCCTCCAGTGAGACTGTAAGGAATCTTGGTGTTATATTTGATCAGGATTTATCCACATAAAATCAATTTCAAGGACCGCCTACTTCCATCTACGTAACATTGCAAAAATCAGGCATATCTTGCCTCAAAACGATGCAGAGAAACTAGTCCATGCATTTGTTACTTCAAGGCTGGATTATTGTAACTCCTTATTATCAGGGTGTACCAAGAAGTCAGTCAAGTCGCTTCAGCTGATTCAAAATGCTGCAGCTCGTGTACTAACCAGAGTTAGGAAAAGGGACCACATTACTCCTGTTCTGGCTGCCTTACACTGGCTCCCTATAGAACACAGGATAGAATTTAAAATTCTTCTTCTCGCCTACAAACAACTTCATGGGCAGGCGCCATCTTACCTTAAAGAACTCATTATACCCTACTGTCCTATTAGGGCATTGCGTTCCAAGAATGCAGGGTTGTTGTTTGGTCCTAGAGTCTCTAAAAGTACATGGGAGCCAGAGCCTTTTCTTATCAAGCTCCACATTTGTGGAATCAGCTTCCAGTTTGTGTTCGGGCGGCAGACATCCTATCCGTTTTTAAGAGTGCGCTTAAGACCTTCCTTTTTGATAAAGCTTATAGTTAGGGCTGATTAGATTCAGCCCCTAGTTTTGCTGATATAGGCTTAGTTTGTCGGGGGACATCTTACTTCTTCCTTCTCTCTGTCTGTACCTGTGTACTCTCATGTTCCGATAAACCCAGCTTCCCCAAATGTCTTTCTTTTTGGTGTCTATATACGCCGGGATCCGGAGTCATGGATGATCCTGCGGTCCTGTGTCCTGGATCGCGAGTCGTGGCTGTGGTCCTGCATCATAGGTCCTGGATGGATATCCTTGTGGATTCATCTTCCTATTATACACACATGCATTTCCAAACATTTGGACTACCTATGTTGCAAATGTATTATCTTTTCAATTTACACACGGCATCTATTGCACGTCTGTCCGTCCTGGGAGAGGGATCCCTCCTCTGTTGCTCTCCCTGAGGTTTCTCCGATTTTTCCCTTTAAACTGTGGGTTTTCTCCGGAAGTTTTTCCTTGTACGATGTGAGGGTCTAAGGACAGAGGGTGTCGTATTGTCCTACTGATATTCTGTACACACTGTGAAGACCACTGAGACAAATGTAATATTTGTGATATTGGGCAATATAAATAAACATCGATTGACACACACACACAGCTAAATTAAGCATTGATGGAAACTACAGACACTATATCAGACAGCACAGGCACGTACGCGTGCACACACACACACGCACACAGCTACATTAAGCATTGATGGAAACTACAGACGCTATATCAGACACACACACACACACACACACACACACACACACACACACACACACACACACACACACACACACACACACACACACACACACACACACACACACACACACACACACACACACACACACACACACACACACACACACACACACACACACACACACACACACACACACACACACACACCTTGTGACACAGAAACAAGCTCACAAACGAGCTGAAAGAGACACTTGTGACTAGGAATGTATGCAGGGCATGTACACACACATGAAAGATGCAGACACACTGACAGAGACACATGTGCCAGTGCAATGCGACACACAAATTGGGGCATGCATTATTGACTTTCGGAAATATCAGAGCACATGTTGGGGCCTCAAAACAGAAAACATCAGAGAGAAACACAACAGACTCTATTCCTGACAATTATTGTGCGATACAGAGCACGTTAGAAAAATGGGAATCCTCCAATTTTAATTTGACACTACTTTAGTATTTAGTATATAGTTCTCATTCATAACACTCCGTTCGATGTCTCACTATGGGATGCGCCTCATCGCGGAGCAAACAGAAGCATCAATCTCATTACGCCAATCCTGATTGGCTGGTGATCTTGACGTCAACGTCAGGGGAAATCACCCCCTATAAGTAGCTTGCGCCACGACGCATGCGTCATTCAAACACCTCTTCTCGCTTCAGAGCACATCTCGAACGGTAGCCGGGCTAGCTTAACAGTCCACAGACTGAACCCAAAGCTAATTTTCGGTCGACGGGCGTTAGCCGGCTACCCTATTCTCTCACAGAAGAGTACTATAGTCAACCTCGCCGAATTCTTCCTCCGGAAGTAAGGTAAGATTTTGACTTGCAAGTTAGCAACACACCAGTTGCTAGCTTGTGCTTTTTTCCCTCACTGCCGACACCACGGTAGCGAGGACGTTTTTTATTCTTTTTTTCTTCCCCGGAGGATAAAAGGATTTAAAGAATATTGCCACACCAGGTAATATTATTTGAGAGGAAAGGACCCACACTACCTTTTTTCTCCCGATAAAGGACAGTTTGGGACACTTTTCTCGACATACCTGTTAAGAGCGGGTCCTCTCCATGGACGCCTCTCTCCCTCACACCAGAGGAGTCAGGGACTCGAAGGCTCGGTTCTGCGGCTGCGGGTTGAAGATAGCAGGCACAGACTCACATCAGGTCTGCTCGTCCTGCCTCGGGCTGGAACACGCCCAGGAGGCTATCGACGACCCCGGCTCGTGCGGGCATTGTGCCCACCTCACCATAAAGAGCCTTCGCCGACGGTTAGCACGACAAGCTAGCCTGTCGGGACAGGATCCCCTCATGTCCACTGGTTGGCCGGCTGGCAACCAAGACACGGGGGCGTCCACCGCAGAGACTGAGTCCCTCACCTTCACGGCCTGGGGCTCATCAACCGCGGCAGCCGCGGAGCCGGTTTCCCGCGCCATATCAGGCCGGGACCCGGTGGCGGCAAAGGACGCGGGAACGGGACCCCACGCTGGGGCTCCCGACTGGACCTCACCATGGTTTCACCCGCGGAGGATGTCCTAGAATTGAATTACATGGAGGACGAAGAGGATGCCTCTGAGTTCCTCCTGTCTGATTCGGACGAGCAAGAAGACGACGTCTTCGTGTCACCAGCTCAGGCTGCAAAGCCTGGAGCGATGGCTGCTCTCTCGGGCGATAGCACACCAGCTTCGCCCTGTCTCAGTATGGACCTACAAGCCGTGTGTCAACGTGCTGCGGCCAGACTAGACATCCCATGGCCCGAAGTGGCCAAGGAGACCTCCAGGTCCCGTTACGAGGGAAAACTTTTTTTCCAAACAACGAGGACAAAGAGGCAACTCCTCCCGGTCTTCCCGGAGATGTTGGATGAGGTGTCGGTCTCGTGGAGAGACCGGCCTTTTAGCAACAAGGCCCCAATCCAGGGTGCCTCCTCCCTTGACTGTGACGTTATGGAGAGGCTCGGCCTGCTCCACATACCGCCTATGGAACCGCTGGTGGCAGCCCACCTCCTACCGAGGATAGGCCCGTCACCAAGCAGGAACCCCACACTGCCAGCAAAAACGGACCGATTCCAGTCGACCATGACGGAACGGGCCTACAAAGCTGCAGCATTGTCCGCCAGAGCTCTGAACGTTTCCTCGATGCTAACCGCGTACCAAGCGGAGCTCTGTGAGGATCTGTCGAGCGATTCTGGACCGGCCACTCTGGACGAGATAGCCGCGGTCACAGACATTTGTCTCCGTGTCCAACGCTGCGCCGTCCAGGCCACGGGCAAAGTGATGGGGATCATGGTGGTGCAGGAAAGAGCTAGATGGCTCAACCTCACCAACCTCCCGGACCGGGAAAAAGAAGATGTGCTGGATATGCCCATCGTTTCCGAGGGGATTTTCGGCTCCGCTCTCGCTTCCATGCAGAGGAGGTGCGAGTCGAAAAAGAAGGAAGACGAGGCCCTCCACCTCTGTCTCCCTCGAAGGGTCCAGCCGCTGCCTCCGCAACAGCGACCCTTCGCCCAAGCTGCTCCGAACCCTGTTGGATCTAGAGTACCAGATCAGCAGAGGTCGCAGCCCGCCCCGAGTCCCCAGCCCAGGCAGGAGACGAGGGCGAGTTGGTCTAGAAAATCTCCGGTCCCGGCTGCAGCCCAGGCGCAGCCAACCCAGAATTTCGGCCAGCAATCAAGGAGGAAGAAGCGAGCGGGATGACAGCCCCTCCTTCTCCCCTCTGTGACAGAGCTGGAAGTTCCTTCTCCGGCTCGAATTGTGTTCCCGCTGCCTCGAGAGATGCCTCAACGCCATCCTCAAGTCCGCACAAAACACATGTCACATCATTATTGTTTGAATAAACCATTTTTCGCTGACGCATCCAGGCTTCGGCCAATGGCGCAGCTCAAAAAAATGAAAAGAAAAATAAACAGTCCGTTAACCATAAATCCCCTTCTGAGAGCAGCTACGGCCTCTCTCAAAAGGCGGATAATAAACGGGTCTGTGAAGGCACCACCGCCACGCGCATGCGCAGTGCCGGTTGGGGCTTTAAGGGCACTACCGCCACGTGCGTACGCAGTGCCGGCTAGAGCTGTAAAGAACGGCCCGTCAATCCTTTCCCTTTCGAGAGCAGCTACGGCATCTCTCAAAGGACGGATTATTGACGGGTCCGTGAAGCCACCGCCACGTGCGTGCGCAGTGACGGTGGGGATTGTTGAAATGGGGTACCACCGTGTTCAGACACTAGAGGGCCCCATAACACAACAAACAGAGTCTCAGAGGGCAAGAGATGTGACATCTCCGCTGGCTCTAAGGAGCACACAGTGGAAGATGCTCACAACATCTGCTTGGGTTTTCAAGACAGTAACACGGGGTTACAGACTCCAATTCGCTGTCACCCCCCCTCGTTTCTCGGGCATTTTGTATTCACAAGCCCGGGGAGAGTCAGCCCATATTCTAGAGAGAGAGATCCTCTCACTTCTAGAAAAGAGAGCTATATCTGTTGTACCTGCCAAGCAGAGTCAGAGTGGTTTTTATTCCAAGTACTTCCTCGTTCCCAAACGGGGAGGGAACGGAATTCGGCCAATACTGGATTTGAGGGTTCTGAACAGATATCTAAAAAGATATAAATTCAGAATGCTCACTCACACATCTCTGCTGCGTCTCGTGCGACAAGATGATTGGTTTAGATCAGTCGACCTGTAAGATGCGTATTTCCACATCCCAGTATATTATCCACACAGGAAATATCTGAGATTCGCATTTCAGGGGATCTGTTACGAATACAGAGTACTTCCCTTCGGCCTGTCTCTCAGTCCAAGAGTGTTTGTATGATGTACGGAAGCCGCGATAGCCCCGTTAAGACAACAGGGTATTCGCTTGGCGACCTACCTAGACGACTGGCTGCTTCTCGCACAGTCGGAGCACGAGGCTATTACGCAGACAAATGTTCTCGTAAAGCACCTGCTCAACCTGGGTTTCATAATAAACACAGAGAAGAGCATGTTGTGCCCCGCGCAGACTATACTCTTCCTGGGTTTACGCCTGAACTCGGTGCCCTTTTCAGCTCACCTGTCAGCGGAAAGAGTGAAAGCTTTCAGAGCTTGTCTCGCTCAATTCCAGCTGCGCAAACATGTTCTCTTCAGAACATGCCTGCGGTTGATGGGGCTCATGGCGTCAGCCATCCTGGTCGTACGACTAGGACGCTTACACATGAGGGAGTTTCAGCGCTGGGTAGCCGCTTTAAAACTAAACCCCCCGCGCGGAGGGTAATGGTTACTGTGAAATGCGTAACGGCACTGCGCCACTGGCTGCACCCGACTTTTCTAGTACGGGGCGTGCCTATGGGTGCTGTCCTTTCACGAAGGGTGGTCACCACAGACGCATGTCTGACAGGTTGGGGAGGTATTTATGAAGGCCGCTCGGTGAGGGGTCTCTGGAGCAGAGACCTCCAGCGGCACACATAAATTACCTGGAGCTTTTAGCGGTGTTCCTCACCCTAAAGCACTTCCTGCCTTTTCTCAGAGGACACCATGTCCTCGTGAGGACAGACAATACGACGACAATATCGTATATAAACCGCCAAGGGGGTTTGCGTTCTCTCCAGTTACACATGCTGGCACGCAAACTGATCCTATGGAGCAGCGGGCGTCTCCTCTCCCTGAGAGCGACGCACGTACCGGGTGTGTCGAACCTCGGGGCAGATCTACTGTCCAGAGGTACACCACTTTATGCAGACTGGACTCTACATCCAAGGATTGTGAGCCAGCTGTGGGTGCGTTATGGCAGAGCTACGGTGGACCTGTTCGCATCAAAAGAAAATGCTCAATGTCAGCTGTTCTTTTCGATGCGCGACTTAAACGCACCGTTAGGCGTGGACGCACTCGCTTGGCCTTCGGGCCTTCTGTACGCGTTCCCACCCTTGGCTCTGATTCCCCAAACTCTGGCAAGAGTGAGGGAACAACGCCACACACTTATCCTGATAGCTCCGCACTGGCCCGCTATGTACTGGCTGGCGGAGATTTATCAGCTGCTGTGCGGGCAGCCATGGCAGCTCCCACTACACAGGGGCATACTGTCCCAGGCGGGGGGTGAGATTTTTCACCCACACCCAGAGCGCTTGGCCTTATGGGCCTGGCCCGTGAGTGGTACAACCTGAATATAGTGAGACTCCCTCATAGGGTGTTAACACTATTCAGAGTGCGAGAGATTCCTACACCAGGTCTCTCTAACATAGTGCTGTTACTGACCCTGGCTTCCGCCAGGCGAGCCAGTAATGTTTTCATGCACTGTCTGTACATGTACCCAATGGATATTGAGACATTTCCTCAGCCGCTGGGTCCCTACGGGGAACAGCAGCGGGATTTGCTGTGTCCAGTTCGTGCTTACGCACCTGTATGGACAGATCAGGGGTACTTGTCATAATGACCAACTCCTGGTGTCCTGGGCTAACCCTTAAAGGGGGCAAGCCGGTTACTAAGCAACGGCTCTCCCACTGTCGTGTGGAAGCTATTGCTTTGAGACCCTTACGAGTCAGAGTTTGCAGGCACCTTCAGGTCCGCAAGCTCTTTCAAATCAGGGTCTGGCTGCATCCTGGGCTCTGTCCAGGATGTCTCCCATCCAAGACATCTGTGCAGCGGCAAGCGGGTCTTCGCCGCTCACTTTTGTCTGCTTTTACAGGCTAGACTTCTCCGCTCCAAGCGTGGCCCGAGCAGTGCTGGGCACCTGGTTGAGTCGGGACTCCACCTGTTAAATTCTGGTTGGTCGGTGGTCTTCGAGATAAGCTCGTCTGGCAATACGGGAGCTACAATATCCCATAGTGAGACATCGAACGGAGTGTTATGAATGAGAACTATAGGTTACTTACGTAACCCCAGCACTCAGAGTAACATGAAGTGAGATGTCTCACCAGACGGCCCTCCTTGCTATGGTGAAGCGAGAAGAGGTGCTTATTTTGAATGACGCATGCGTCGTGGCGCAAGCTACTTATAGGGGGTGATCACCAGCCAATCAGGATTGGCGTAATGAGATTGATGCTTCTGTTTGCTCCGCGATGAGGCGCATCCCATAGTGAGACATCTCACTTCATGTTACTCTGAGGTCTGGGGTTACGTAAGTAACCTATAGTTCTGCATCTTCCTAATCATTCATTTAAAGGAATTTCCAATGAATTTCCAGGCAGTGTCTTAAATTTAAGAACGCAACATGGAAAAGTTTGAAAGACAGATAAGGGTTACTTATTGTAAGAACTCTGAACTCTGATTTTATTCTATTTTTGGACAAAATAAATAAAGTTAAGCACTTTTGATGAACTGTTGATGTGTTTTTTTGTCAAAAACGTTCATGCCTTGATTTTCTCCCTTCAAAATCAAATAGTATGCTAAAAAAAAGTCAGTGTATTATGTCATGTATGTTAATAATTCAATCAATCAGTCAGTGATCCATCATTTCACATGTCACAAAATGTGTTGTCCTTTATTAAACAGCTTTCGATGGTTAAGACAATGCTAGTACAAATAAAAACATTTTGACTCAGACGTTGTACAACACAACTAACCCAAAAAATATAGTATTTGTATTACAGGGACAGTTCATCTGAATTTCTTATGAAGCAAAAACAAATCTCATTCCTCTAAAGTGGTATCTAGCAATGCATACTATTTCCTGAACATTTGTCCTTGTTCACCTTCATTGTATCAGGTTGGCAGCAGAAATTGGAAAAAAGTGGAGATCAGCTAAAGACCACTACAGGTAAGTGAGACATTTTTGAAACAATACTTTCAGTTGACACCAAACAATGCAAATCAAACAAATCACATGGTATTCTGTAAGATAAAATAATGGGTTAATGAGTTAATGAGTTAAAAACAGAAAATGACACAAACAAAACCAACCAAGATCACATTACAAAAAAAATATACTGGTATCAAACCCCTTCAAAGACAAGGAGAAAGAAGTGTGTTATGAAGAACTGAAAATATACTTTCCACTTTCCATACTTTCTTGTTAAATAAATACTTTGAAATGGAAGTTAAAAATAAGCCTAACCAAAGTATTACACACACTCTTACACAGAATCACTCTGTAACTCAGGGACTGACAGCTTCATCATCATCATCATCATCATCATCATCATCATCATCATCATCATCATCATCATCATCATCATCATCATCATCATCATCATCATCATCATCATCATCTTCACTTCTGTTCTGGCACAGAGTTTTTTCCACGAGTATTGACGAATAGAATTGTGCTTAATGTATCCCTGCAACAACAACATAGACCCAAAGACATGATCCAAAACACTTACTTACTAAACTATGGACATCAGTGAACAAGCAAGCATAGCGTCTCCCTGAAAGAGCCAACACTTAGAAAATGTTCTACCCTAACATCAAACAGAAATATGAAAGTATAGGGACTTCTAATGGGTTATAATTCAAATCAAATTTAACTTGGGTGTTATTTGTACCAAAAAGACTCTTATAAAAAGGTGTTTACCAAGGTCTGTAAAGACTGCTGACCTGTCTTTGCCCATGCAGTTATTCTTCCTTCAATGACATAAGACGACCCTGACATCACTTTGTTTGGAGCCAGCTGAGTAAAATGAATGAAAAGTAAAACTATATCCTTTATTTAAAAGGTCTCTCTTTAATTAAAAATCTAACTGTATCAGAAACAAGAGATTTCTCACAGAGCATTTAAATACACTAATACATTTGTGAAGGTGACACTGACTTAATCAGTTGAAAAAGACAATGTAGAGTATGTTACGGGGGATTCAAGGTGACAGTTTGATCAATTCAATACAGCTGCTGCCAACAGACAGTGTGGGCTGCTGTGATGCCACCGTCCTCTCCCTGCTTCACCACCTTCTTCTAGTTTGCATTTACTCTATGTGTACAGTTTCTCTACGATGTAGGACAAGATGGCTGCTGCCAGAGTGACTCCGATTATCAGCTTTTTCAATACTTCCCTGTCCACACTGTAGGAGCCGATCAACAAATGAGATGGAGAAGACATTGAGGAAGAGGGACCTTGGAAGCCATTGGCCATCGGTTCCTGTGGGGGGGAACAAAAATAAAAACAATCACATAAAAATAAAGAAGGGTAAACGTGTTTAATGTGTAGTTTATTTATTATCAACCTTACGATGTGATCATATTACATTACTTTATGAACTTCTTGTTGGAAAAACTGCTTTTTTCTCTCAGTTCTGCATGTTTATGGACATAAGGGTCTCGGCCTAGTACCCCTGCTCATTAGGATGATGATTGTTGGTGTTTCTAAATGAATACATCGACCTGCTGTAGAGGAAGAGGAACTTTGCACTCTGACTGAAGCTGAGACTCCCTGCCAGACTTCACAAGGAGTTCACTGGGAGCTAAATAGTTAAAGTAGTAACATTTGAATATCTCTTGTGATATCATGTTAATGTTCCTCCTATGCGCTTAAACATACGCACTAAGGCCCAGCAGGGCTGTCTCCCACACACTTGTGGACACAGATCGCTGCAGCTCATAGCACAAATCATGTCCATAATTCATAATTAGTCGATCGTGTTGAGATGAAATCCACTGGCCACAGTCACAAATCAAACATGGAGGCTTGACAGCGTAGTGGTCAGTGATCCAACACATCAAATGTCTGTAATCAGAGGAATCTGTTCAGTCTTAATGTGTTGAACTATTAAAAAGACATCTACAGCTAAAAGGATGTGACAGTGAAAGATGGGGAAGATCAATGGTGAGAAAAGTGGAGGAGGAATGAATACAGTTTATGTTTTTAAACAAATATCTGGAGTTTATTTGCACACATTAATCCAATAAATCACATTTACTCTGCCCTTGGAAAATACAACATATGAAAAATACATTTATTTGAGTGGGTTTATTACCAGCCTTCGTGGGTCATTGCTGCTGATCCTTATGATAATTTAGAAACACATCTGTTGATGCCACTTGATTTAAGGATGTGGTGACATCATTTACTACTGCTGCTGCTGCTACTACTACTACTGCAGGAAGAACAAACATTTTTAATCAATGATTTTATCACTGAGCACAATCTCGATTTTATGTTTTTAACAGAAACTTGGATTCAACAAAATAACAGTGCAACTGTTCTTATCGAATCAACCCCTCCCAACTTTAGTTTTATGAGTCAGGAAAGAATGCATAAGACAGGGGGTGGAGTTGCTATTCTGTTCAATGATTCCCTTCAATGCAGGAAGACATCGTATGGAAACTTTGATTCTTTTGAATATGTGGCCCTTCAGCTGAAATGCTCCTCTCGAGCTCTGTTCCTAAATATCTATAGACCACCCAAATACTGTGCAAGCTTTTTTGATGACTTTACTGAACTGCTGTCTATAGTGTGTATTGACTTTGACCGTCTAGTCATTGTTGGTGATTTTAACATCCATGTTGACAACCCCCAGGACAGAGGGGCAAAAGAACTGTTTTGTGTTCTTGATAGCTATGGACTGACTCAGCATGTGACGGAGCCCACGCACAATAAGGGGCACACTCTGGACTTAATTATCTCAAAGGTCTGAATATCTCTAAGGTTGTGGTGACTGATGTTGCACTCTCTGACCATTCCTGTGTTTTCTTTGAGAGCTCTATTTCTGTTCACAATTTTTTTCAAAAAGAGGTAACCACAAAGCGATATTTAACTGAAAATACTAGGGAAATGTTTACTCAGAATTTTTCTTCCACACTAGCCCCTGCTAACATCTCAGTAAATGAGCTAGTAGATCATTTTAATTCAAAAATTAAAAATGTTATAGATGCCATTGCTCCAACTAAGTTAAAGGAAGTGTCTGGCAAGAAAATATCTCCATGGAGAAAGGCCATGACCGTGAAAACAGAAAAAAGTGAATGTCGAAAAGCTGAACGCAGGTGGCGAAAAACAAATCTCCAGGTTCACTTTGAAATCTATAAAGAGAGACTTGGCCTTTATAATTTGGAATTGAAAAACGCACGACAATCGTTCTTCTCTGACATCATTACCAAAAACAAAAACAATGCACGTGCCTTGTTTGCTACCGTCGACAGACTAACTAACCCCCCAGTGTCAGTAGCCTCTGAATTTCTATCCACCAGGGCGTGCAATGATTTTGCCTCCTTTTTCACTGACAAAATTCAGAAAATCAGACAAGCAGTCAGTGCCTCTGCATCAGGAACAGCAAATGTGTTGTCTCTGTATCCACTTAACATCAATTCAAACACCATGACACAATTCCATCAGATTAATGATAAAAACCTAGGGGACATTATACAACTTCTGAAATCCTCCTCCTGCTGCCTTGATATTATTCCAATGGGATTTTTCAAAGATGTTTTGCCTTGCATGGCCTCAGATCTACTTCATATAGCAAACAAATCTCTTCACTCAGGTATTTTTCCACAGGCCCTGAAAAGTGCAGTCATTAAACCGCTCTTAAAAAATAATAATCTAGATGCTTCAGTAATGAACAATTACAGGCCCATATCAAACCTCCCATTTCTAGGCAAAATCATGGAAAAAGTTGTTTTTCAACAGTTGAGTAATTTCTTGCATTTAAATAACTGTTTCGATGTGTTCCAGTCAGGCTTTCGTCCAAACCACAGCACTGAGACTGCTCTTGTAAAGGTCTTCTATGACATCCACTTAAACACAGACAGTGGCAGAACTTCAGTGTTAGTATTATTAGATCTCAGTGCTGCGTTTGACACTGTTGACCACAGCATATTACTAGACCGACTGGAAAACTGGGTGGGACTTTCGGAAACAGTTCTAAATTGGTTTGAATCATACTTAAAGGACAGAAACAACTTTGTTTCTATAGGTAAATACACATCTGAGTTGACAAATATGACATGTGGGGTTCCTCAAGGCTCCATCTTGGGGCCTCTTCTCTTTAACATCTACATGCTACCACTGGCTCAGATAATGAAAAACAACAAAATAAGTTACCATAGCTATGCAGATGACACACAAATGTACGTAACAATTTCACCAGGAGACTATGCTCCAATTCAAACACTGAGTAATTGCATTGAACAAATCAATGACTGGATGTGTCAGAACTTTCTCCAATTAAACAAAGATAAACCTGAGGTAATGGTTTTTGGAGCCAAGGCAGAACGTATAAAAGTTAGCGCTGAGCTTCAGTCTGCAATGTTCAAAACAACAGATAAAGCCAGAAATCTAGGTGTAGTCATGGACTCTGACCTGAGTTTCAACAGTCACATTAAAACAGTTACTAAATCAGCCTACTATCACCTAAAGAACATAGGATTAAAAGACTAATGTCACAGCAGGATTTGGAAAAACTTGTCCATGCTTTTATCTTCAGTAGACTCGACTACTGCAATGGTGTCTTCACAGGTCTCACTAAAAAATATATTAGGAAGCTGCAGCTGATTCAGAACGCCGCTGCTCGAGTCCTCATTAACACTAAGAAAGTGGATCACATCACTCCTGTTCTGAAGTCTTTACACTGGCTTCCTGTGTGTCAAAGAATAGATTTCAAAATACTGCTGCTGGTTTATAAAGCTTTGAATGGTTTAGGCCCAAATACATTTCTGATCTACTGCTAAATTATGAACCATCCAGATCTCTCAGGTCTTCAGGGACTGGTCAGCTTTCTGTCCCCAGAGTCAGAACTAAACATGGTAAAGCAGCGTTCAGTTATTATGCTCCAAATATCTGGAACAAACTCCCAGAAACCTGCAGGTCCGCTGCAACTCTGACTACTTTTAAATCCAGGCTGAAGACTTTTCTTTTTGTCGCTGCTTTTAATTGAACTATTCATATCTTAGACTGCACTGTAACTTTTATCCATGTATTTTTTCTTTTAATGTTTATCCATGTATTTTTTCTTTTAATGTTTATTTTATTAGCTTTTCTTTTTAATGACTGATTTTAAATGCCATTTTCTTAATGTCTTTCATTTTTTGTAAAGCACTTTGAATTGCCTTGTGTTGAAAAGTGCTATATAAATAAACTTGCCTTGCCTTGCCTTGCCTTACTACTACTACGAGTACTACTACTACTTTATCTCCATCTAATTTGTCTTTATAACTGTGTTTCATTTGAAAGTTGCAAACACAATGATAAACATAAATCCACTCCTTATTCCAATATATTGTGGATGGAAGCATTCCTAAACCCAGCCATTTGTTTATGCAAATGAGTGCATTTAAATTAGGATGCCATTATCTCTGTGTAAAGCAGTTAATGCAGTTTTGTAGTGATCCAATTATTACAGAGTGCTGTCTATTGAATCAAGCTGATGTTGAGGAAGGTGCACTGTGATGTAGTTACGTAGCTCCGGACTGTGATAGTGCTCGAGTTAATCTCTCAGTAGCACACCATCTTCACATTGCTTTGCTACAATGTTTCCATATCAAGTATAGCTCAAGTATAACACCCACTTTAGGTATGCAGTTAAAGCAAGGAGTGCTCTGGGCTACATTATACGGTTGGGTGTTGGGAATGAGGCTAATAGTAAAACATGAAGATTCAAAACTAAAATAACAAACACTAAAAGCAGCTGTGATGGGAGCAACATCAAAATTAAGTATTCTTTCAGATGATGGTGTGAATATAATTCAGATGGAAGCCATAATTAACCAGCCCTGCGTCTCCCTGACCTCCCCCCTCACTGATGGTGATCTGAACACTAGATGAGCAGTTTAACCACTTATGTTAAAAACATTATAGTTAAGCTGAAATTATGCTTTACATTTATTTGTACAATATTCATTATAGCAGCCGTCCACATGAACTTTTGTTTAGCAAAATATTTGACCATATATTCAATATTATTATGATTGTTAAAATTATTATGATAATGAATTATTAACATTCATATTATGTCATACTTGCACTTAACTTCCCATGTATATCTCATATTTTAATATTTTTTTCACTTTTTCTTACTACTTTGTTTACATTTTTTATTCCACCCCCCAATATCTTAATTCGCAGTTACATGTTGTCCAGTATCAACTTAGTTCTCATTCATAACACTCCGTTCGATGTCTCACTATGGGATGCGCCTCATCGCGGAGCAAACAGAAGCATCAATCTCATTACGCCAATCCTGATTGGCTGGTGATCTTGACGTCAGCGTCAGGGAATTCACCCCCTATAAGTAGCTTGCGCCACGACGCATGCGTCATTCAAACACCTCTTCTCGCTTCAGAGCACATCTCTATAGTAGCCGGACAAGCTTCACTGTCCACAGACTGAACCCAAATACCCATTTCGGTCGACGGGCGCTCGCCGGCTACTCCTTCTGCTTACCCGAGAAAGTAAGGTAGGTCTGATTTTTCAAGCTAGCAGCACACCTGTTGCTAGCTCGCTCCCTCTCTACCGACACCACGGTAGCGAGGACGTTTTTTCTTTTCTCTTCTCCACGGAGGAAGAAAGGATTAAAGGAGCATACTGCCACACCAGTCAGTATTCTCCGGGAATAAAAGACCCACCCCGTCCTTTTCTCCGGATTAAGGACAAGGTGGTATTATCTTTTTCTCCCATCCCACCTGTCGAGAGCGGGCCCTCTCCACGCCACGAGGCGAACAAGATGGACGCCCCTCTCCCTCACACCAGAGGAGTCAGGGACTCTGCGGCTGCGGGTTTAAGATCTCGGGCACAGACACACACCAGGTCTGTTCGTCCTGCCTCGGGCTGGAACACGCCCGAGGCGCTATCGACAACCCCGGCTCATGCGGACATTGTGTCCGCTTCACCGTTAAGAGCCTCCGCCGACGGTTAGCACGACAAGCTAGCCTGTCGGAACAGGACCCCCCCATGTCCACGGACCCGCCGGCCGGCAGTCAAGACACGGGGGCGTCCGCCACAGAGAGTGAACCCCTCTCCGTGTCGGGCTGGGGCTCATTATCTGCGATGGCTATAGAACCGGAATCCCGCACCCTGGCAGGCCGGGACCCGGTGACGGCAAGACACCAAGCTGGGGCTCCCGGTTAGACCTCACCATGGTCTCACCCGCGGAGGATGTCCTCGAGCTGGACTACGAGGAGGACGAAGAAGAGGACGCCTTGGCGTTCCTCCTGTCCGAGTCGGATGAACAGGAAGAGGACACCTTCATGTCACCGGCTCAGGCTGCAAAGCCTGAGGCGAGAGCTGCTCTCCCGGGCAATAGCACACCAGCTTCGCCCGGTCTGAGCATGGACCTGCAGGCCATGTGTAAACGCGCTGCGGCCAGACTCAACGTTGCGTGGCCCGAAATGGCCAAGGAGACCTCCAGGTCCCGCTACGAGGGAAAACATCTTCCCCAAGCAGCGGGGAAAAGGAGGCAACTCCTTCCAGACTTCCCGGAGATGTTGGATGAGGTGTCGGTCTCGTGGAGAGACCGGCCCTTCAGCAACAAGTTCCCAATCCAGGGTGCCTCCTCCCTAGACTGCAACGGAATGGAGAAACTCCGCAGGCCGCCCATGGAACCGCTGGTAGCGGCCCACCTTCTACCAAAGGTGGGCACGTCACCAAGCAGGAACCCCACGCTGCCAGCAAAGTCGGACCGTTTTAAGTCAGCAATGACTGATAAGTCCTACAAAGCTGCAGCATTGTCCGCCAGGGCCCTGAATGTGTCCTCGCTGCTAACCGCCTACAAAGCGGAGCTCTGCGAGGACCTGTCGGGTAACCCGGGGGCAGCCACTCTGGACGAGATGGCAGCGGTCACGGACATTTGTCTCCGTGTCCAACGCTGCGCCGTCCAGGCCACGGGCAAGGTAATGGGGATCGTGGTGGTGCAGGAAAGAGCGAGATGGCTCAACCTCACCAACCTCCCAGACCGGGAAAAGGAGGATGTGCTGGATATGCCCATCGTTCCCGAGGGAATTTTCGGCTCCGCTCTCGCCTCCATGCAAAGGAGGTGTGAGACGAAGAAGAGGGAGGACGAGGCACTCCACCTCTGCCTCCCTCGAAGGGTCCAGCCGCTGCTCTCGCAGCAGCAGTCCTTTGCCCAAGCTGCCTCGAACTCTGCTCGGTTTAAAGCACCGAAGACGCAGAGGTCGCAGCCCGCCCCGAGTCCCCAGCCCAGGCTGGAGACAAGGGCAAGCTGGCCTAGAAATTCTCCGGTTCCGGCTGCAGATCAGGCTCAACCAACCCAGAATTTCGGCCAGCAGTCGAGGAAGAAGAAGCGAGCGGCGTGACAGCCCCTCCCTTCTCCCCTCCGTGACAGCGCTGGAAGTTCATTCCCCAGCTCTGAATGTGTTCCCGCCGCCTCGAGAGATGCCTAAAACACCAAGTCCGCACAAACACATGTCACACATTGGTTGTTTCTTCTGTCATAAAACATTTGCCGCTGACGCATCCAGGCTTCAGGCCGAGGGCGCAGCTCAAAACATTTTAAAGAAAATCAATGAAGCCAATAAACAGCCCGTCAATTGTTCCCCTTCTGAGAGCAGCTACGGCATCTCTCAAAAGGCGGATTACTGACGGGTCTGTGAAGGCACCACCGCCACGCGCATGAGCAGTGCCGGCTGGGGCTTTAAGGGCACCACCGTCACGCGCATGCGCAGCGTCGGTGGGTATTGTCGATAAGGGGCACCACTGTGTTCAGACACTAGAGGGCCCCATAACACAACAAATAGAGACTCAGAGAGGAGGAGATGTGACATCTCCACTGGCTCTAAGGAGCATGCAGTGGAAAATTCTCACATCATCTGCTTGGGTATTCAATACAGTAACACGGGGCTACAGACTACAATTCACTGTCACCCCCCCTCGCTTCTCGGGCATTCTGCACTCGCAGGCCCGAGGAGAGTCAGCCCTCATTCTGGAGAAAGAGATTCTCTCACTCCTAGAAAAGAGGGCTATATCTATTAGGGCTGTGCATCTTCACTGGTCTCACGATTCGATTCGATTACGATTATCCTGTCAACGATTCGATTCGGTTCGATATCCCGGTGCATCACGGTGCATCACGATTCATACCAATGCGTTGCATCCTCAATTTTCTATATTACTGCACATGGCTTATTTTTCATCAATGCATACATGCAGTAAATACATATGAACTCTCTTTTTATTATTTAGAAAGTGCTTCAGAAATCAATAACATACATGTCTTGACATTAATTTAGAAACCAAAATAAATGAATTGTATAGGTCTAGCCTCCGTGTGTGAAGTTGTTCCATCCTCAAAAACAAAAAGCTAATGCTTCTGCAGTCTAGCTGCAGCTTCTATCCACGGTCTTCTGTTAAGAAAGGACACTGACTGTCCTAAATGAGGCATCACACACAGGACTTGAGTCTGAACTTATATATACAGTCTATGGTCTGAACACAGCAGACAACAGGAGTATTTACAACAGCATATACAAACAAAAATACTGCATGTGGGTGCACACTTACATTCTCTGTTTTACTGTTACATCAATCCCATGAATGTATGAGATTAAATTAGCTTCATTATATCTCAGTGATTAAGTGAATAATAAAGTTTCTATCGGGTCACTGTCAGCCTGTCACTCATTATTTTCAGGGAGGGGGCGGGGCTTGGAGGGACGGAGAGGAGACGGTGATCGCGGAAGCTTTTTTCCTCCTGCCTTCACAAACTTTACACACGTATATATCGTCTGAAAATGGCTAGAGGACATGCATACTCTGCAATCCAAGACTTAATTAAATCCACCAAAAACCTGACAAGATTGTAACGCGATTATTTTTGAAAAACATAAATCCCTGTGTCTCTGAGCCGCAGCGACACGAGTGATTCGGAGCGGGTCCTGCTGCTGCTGGTTCTGGACTGGTGTTCTTGTGTTGGTGGATAAAGCAGACTGCTCGGTGTTCGGTGTTGCTGTGCCACTGTCACGTATGTTCCCTGATCTCTGCGTCACCGACCGATTTGATATTAAAGTGACAGAAAAAACGTTATAGTAAAGCCGCGGCCGGAAAATCAGGAAGCAACGTTACTACTCTATAACCGATTATCTTCCGTCACTGCATCGAGACCGAATCGTCCACGTCCGCATCGCAATGCATCGTAGAAACGATTATTTTCAACACCCCTAATATCTATTGTACCCGCCAAGCAGAGTCAGGGCGGCTTCTATTCCAAGTACTTCCTCGTTCCCAAACGGGGAGGGAACGGAATTCGGCCAATACTTGATTTAAGGGCTCTGAACAAATATCTAAAAAGATATAAGTTCAGAATGCTCACTCACACATCTCTGCTGCGGCTCGTGCGACAAAATGACTGGTTTACATCAGTCGAGCTGAAAGATGCGTATTTTCACATCCCAGTATATTACCCACACAGGAAATATCTGAGATTCGCATTTCAGGGGATCTGTTATGAATACAGAGTACTTCCCTTCGGCCTGTCTCTCAGTCCAAGAGTGTTTGTACGATGTACGGAAGCCGAGATAGCCCCGTTGAGACAACAGGGCATTCGCCTGGCGACCTACCTGGACGACTGGCTGCTTCTCGCACAGTCGGAGCAGGAGGCTGTTACGCAAACAAATGTCCTCGTAAAGCACCTGCTCAACCTAGGTTTCATAATAAATACAGAGAAGAGTATGTTGTGCCCCGCGCAGACTATACTCTTCCTGGGTTTACACCTGAACTCGGTGCCCTTTTCAGCTCGCTTGTCAGCGGAAAGAGTGAAAGCTTTCAGAGCTTGTCTTGCTCTTTTCCAGCTGCGCAAACATGTTCTCTTCAGATCATGCCTGCGATTGCTGGGGCTCATGGCGTCAGCCATCCCGGTTGTACGACTGGGACGCTTAAACATGAGGGAGTTTCAGCGCTGGGTGGCCACCCTAAAACTAAACCCCGCGCCATGGCGCGCGGAGAGTGATGGTTACTGTGAAATGTGTAATGGCACTGCGCCACTGGCTGCACCCGACTTTTCTAGTACGAGGTGTGCCTATGGGTGCTGTCCTTTCACGGAAAGTGGTCACCACGGACGCATGTCTGACAGGTTGGGGAGGTATTTATGAAGGTCGCCCGGTGAGGGGTCTCTGGAGCAGAGACCTCCAGCGGGCGCACATAAATTACCTGGAGCTTTTAGCGGTGTTTCTCACCCTAAGACGCTTTCTGCCTTTCCTCAGGGGACATCACGTCCTCGTGAGGACAGACAATACGACCACAATATCGTATATTAACCGCCAAGGGGGTTTGCGTTCTCTCCAGTTAGACACACTGGCGTGCAAACTTATCCTATGGAGCGGTAGACGTCTCCTCTCTCTGAGAGCGACGCACGTACCGGGGGTGATGAACCTCGGGGCAGATCTACTGTCCAGCTCAGGTACACCACTTTATGCAGACTGGACTCTACATCCAAGGATTGTGAGCCAGCTGTGGGTGCGTTACGGCAGAGCCGCGGTGGATCTGTTCGCATCGAAAGACAACGCTCAGTGTCAGCTGTTCTTTTCGATGCGGGATCTGAATGCACCATTAGGCGTGGATGCACTCGCGCACGATTGGCC
The DNA here is from genome assembly GCF_902827115.2 of Pseudochaenichthys georgianus. Lineage (NCBI taxonomy): Eukaryota > Metazoa > Chordata > Actinopteri > Perciformes > Channichthyidae > Pseudochaenichthys > Pseudochaenichthys georgianus. The sequence continues at coordinate 21,799,084 of NC_047518.2, forward strand.
CCCGGGCCTTCTGTACGTGTTTCCACCCCTGGCTCTGATACCTCCAACTCTGGCCAGAGTGAGAGAGCAATGCCACACACTTATTCTGATAGCTCCACACTGGCCAGCTATGTACTGGCAAGTGGAGATATATCAGCTGCTGTGCGGGCAGCCATGGCAGCTCCCACTACGCAGGGACATACTGTCCCAAGCGGGGGGGGGGGCGATCTTTCACCCACACCCAGAGCGCTTGGCTCTATGGGCCTGGCCCGTGAGTGGTACCATAATCGGGGGTGCTTTGTCATAATGACCAAGCCCCCTGTGTCCTGGGCTATCCCTTACAAGGGCAAGCCTGTTACTAAGCAACGGCTCTCCAACTGTTTGTGGAAGCAATTGCTGTGGGGCCCGTACGAGTCAGAGCTCGCAGGCACCCTCGGGTTCGCGACTTCTCTTGACTCAGGGTCTGGCTGCATCCTGGGCTCTGTCCAGGATGTCTCCCATCCAAGACATTGGTGCAAGCGGCGAGCTGGTCCTCGCCGCTCACTTTTGTCCGCCTTTTAACAGTCTGGACGTTCTACTCCCAGTTTTGACTCAAGCAGTGCGGGGCACCTGGGTGAGTCGGAGCCCTACCTGTTAAAGTTCTGGTCGGTTTGGTGATTTTCGAGATAAGCTCGTCTGGCAATACGGGAGCTACAATTTCCCATAGTGAGACATCGAACGGAGTGTTATGAATGAGAACTATAGGTTACTTACGTAACCCCAGCCCTCAGAGTAACATGAAGTGAGATGTCTCATCAGACGGCCCTCCTTGCTATGGTGAAGCGAGAAGAGGTGCTTATTTTGAATGACGCATGCGTCGTGGCGCACGCTACTTATAGGGGGTGAATTCCCTGACGCTGACGTCAAGATCACCAGCCAATCAACATTGGCGTAATGAGATTGATGCTTCTGTTTGCTCCGCGATGAGGCGCATCCCATAGTGAGACATCTCACTTCATGTTACTCTGAGTACTGGGGTTACGTAAGTAACCTATAGTTTCTATGGTTGAGTGATTAAAACACTAAATATAACCGGTAAACTTTGACACTATCAGGGCACATTAAGTTGAAACTTTATGTATATGTGTACAAAAATATATTGTCGTTTCACACAGATTTAAATGAGACATTTTAAGTAAGAATCATAATAAATCAAAAACCAAAGCACTTTATTCATCTCGAGTTTGTACACCTTCGTTTAAATTGTTTTTCTTTCTTAAACCAGCAAACAGAAAATACACTGGTTTTGCTTTTTACGTTACTTAAGAAGTTAATAATCCTGCACAAGTTGTGGCTCTTTTGAGTTGGGCAATAGACAGATGGGATAGGAGAAAACAACACGTGTCAACATCTGAGAGGGTAGGACATCTATCAGGATGACCTTGCTGTCGTTCCTATATGTGTCCTCATGCATGACGGTTTGTACACTTCCTTATCACCATTGGGTTAGATTATGCAGGGAGATATTGAGCGATTGATCAGCTTCTCTCCAGGATAACCTTTAATCAAGTCTCCGTTTACCTTCTGTCTGTAATCTGACTTATTTCTTCTTTATTGATTGACAGTGCGATGTCTCTCCACATCCTCCCAAAGTAGAATGCTAAGCCAACTTAAGGAGCACCTGGCTGTGCTTGTTATCTATTGGTTTGGCATCTGATATAGTTCGGAAAAGTGTTGATTTGGAAATTCTGAAAAACTCAGAAACAGTGTTGAAAAGTTTGTAGAACATATGTATGCATACATAACTTTTGACCTATAAATTACAATTTAAAGTATGACAGATTGTGTGGAGTACAAACGCATGCTCATATGTAAACTATGTATTTGTATGTAACAGAGTTGGTGCACGCCTACACGAGTTGCATTCAAACAAACATGGCTGCTGCTGCTGGTGTAGTTGCATACTGTAGCATCTGTCCTCTGCCTCTCTATCCTCCACATTACTCCCGCGCCCTGTCCTCTGATGGTTGGGAACACTACCTTGCCACCCACTCTTCTCCTCACCGTTGTCTCTGAATGCTTTCCTCTGTTACTACACACAATGGAGGAGGGATACTGTGACCGGCAACGCCTACGTGACACATCTATGAGAAGTCATTTACAGTTACTTCAGACAATAGGCGGAGGAAGAATCAGTAACAGAGGTCTGGCGGATGTGTCCACATTTGCTTAAGGTTAGCATCATCTGTGGACTCCCTCATGGCGAAAGTAATATCATCTTTTGTTGCTGCCTTGTTGCTTGGAATCCAGTAAGTGTGCTTTGCTATGCTGTATGGTGGAAGCCAGGTCAAGTCCCTGTCATAGTGCATGTGCTACTTGTCAATGAGCCTCTTAACTGTCATCATGTGATCAAAAATGAATACAGCTAGTTCTGTCGGGTTGAAATCACTTATTTGAAAATGACTTCTAAGTCAAATTACAGTGTAACACCTTTTAACAGGTTTTATACCCTGGTGTATTCATTATAAGATGAATGAACTGACAGCAAGAAAGTTTCTTCATCATTCATAACTTTTGATTAGCATGAATGTCTAAATGACAGAAACCTCAAGAAAGTACACTGAAAGACTTCAATATAATTCACACCGTTAAGATAATAGCATAATAGCACAGAAGAAAATAATGAAATGGTGATTAAAGCGAGACAAGAGAAGAAACAGACTAAAAGGACTGGTGAATTAAAAACAAAGGTGAGAGTCAAAACCATTATCATTCTCTGCGTTGACAGGCCGAGCACACTGCCTTCCTCTCTGCCCATCTATTCATCTGTCTCTCTGCAGGTGTCTTTTCACAACGGGATGCCAGGCGAGGGACTGAATAGTACAGTCGAACAATCTATTACTAGTAGGGAGGATAAGTGAAAATCTAAGTGCCAGTAGGTGTGTGTCAGCACAGTGGGAGAGCAGGGGGGGGAGAGAAGTGAAAAACTGACAAGAAATGAGGGGAAGGGGCAGGAAAAAAATGAGAGATGTGGCTTTCAATGATACAGTAGTTCACCACCTGCTGGGTGGCCAGCTGAGCCTGTGCATATGTCTGCGAGAGAGAGAGAGTAAGAACGCTGGCATTTGTGAGTAAGTGTGTTCGTACGTGAAGGCCTGTGGTGGGTAATTGGGTCTCTATGCTCACCGAATGAAATAATTCTCCCCGAAAATCATCTAACACTGCACTGGGGGTACAGCGCTGGAGAGCACAGCGAGATACTTTTCCCCTCAAACTCCAGCACTCTCAAATGTCTGTCTGGCTCTGAAAAACTCTGCTCTAATTCCAAACAAGCACATTTAAAAGTCTAGTGCAGACTTCACCAAAACACTTGATATTTTCACACAAAGACACACACAACACATCACGAGAGCCAGAAAGCACAATACACAGTGGTCACGTTTCTCACATGATCCTCACCAGCTGTCAGTGTCACTCTAGACACACACAACCACTATAGAAGTGGTTTTGTGTGTGTGTGTGTGTGTGTGTGTGTGTGTGTGTGTGTGTGTGTGTGTGTGTGTGTGTGTGTGTGTGTGTGTGTGTGTGTGTGTGTCTGAACAGATACTGTAACAGCCTATTTAGTCACGGGCGATTTGACAAAGCCACAGTGACAATCACAAAGAGCTGCAGCCGTATTTTTAGCTGGACAGAGGGATGAGGGAGACATTAAGAGCGATAACAAGTCGTATTTATGGTACTTTGTTGGAACACTATGGGACTCAAAAAGAGAAATAGAAGCTCAGTGGGGAACTTGAGTCATGTTTTCTTTGTCTTCCTCTTTCTAATCTGTGTAACTGTTGTGACTTTACACACACTCAAGCTACAAATCCTCCAAATCCTAACATATTATTAAGTTACACTATGTCACGATGTGTTTCTCCATGACACGTGTGTTATTACACGTTGACTTTAGCACACAAAACATACAAGTTTACAGAGGCACATTTCACCATTGTGACGAAAAGGGAGCTGAGCCAGAAGGCAAAGCTCTCTGTCTAGCGGGCCATTTTCGTTCCTACCCTCACCTATGGTCATGAAGGATGGGTCATGACCAAAAGAACGAGATCGCGGATACAAGCGGCCGAGATGGGTTTCCTCCGCCGGGTGGCTGGTGTCTCCCTTAGAGATAAGGTGAGAAGTTCGGTCATCAGGGAGGGACTCGGAGTTGAGCCGCTCCTCCTTCGCGTCGAAAGGAGCCAGTTGAGGTGGTTCGGGCACCTAGTTAGGATGCCACCTGGGCGCCTCCCTAGGGAGGTGTTCCAGGCACGTCCAGCTGGGAAGAGACCAAGGGGTAGACCTAGGACCAGGTGGAGGGATTATATCTCTTCGCTGGCCTGGGAGCGCCTTGGGACCCCCCAGTCAGAGCTGGTTGATGTCGCCAGGGAAAAGAAAGTTTGGGGCTCTCTGCTGGAACTGCTACCCCCGCGACCCGACCACGGATAAGCGGGAGAAGATGGATGGATGGATTTCACTTTGTAACACAGAAAATAATAAACGAAAAGGTTTATCATATTAATCTCGGATTACATTTTTTCCAACACAAAAATGACCTCCATATTCAATAAACTCAGATATTCTAGTTGGCTGTGCATGGCTTGGCCAGACTTTATTTTCTACAACTACGCAACAGAAAGACTGAATTACAGCAAAGTCAACAGAAGAAAAAACACAACAGTGCATCTGCTAGTGTCTGCAGGCCCTAAAATAAATCAATACCATCAGTTCTATGTACCAAAATACAAACAGGGAGTGAGAACTATCTTCTGTTGTGAAGGCAACTCTTTGCTTACTACCATTATGTTAATGACATTGACACACAGTAGATGTGAACAGAACTTTAAAATCAAGGCCTTTAAAGTTATCTGAAAAAAAACATTCAAAGACAATTCCTGATTTAACTTACAAAGTGTGTTCTGGCTCTTAAGCCCTAAAAAACTGTAATGCTGAGAACATTCTAGCAGGATTATAAAAAGTCCATGACAGTGCCATTAAAAACCATTGGTGCAGACCTGTCTTCACTCAACAACAGTGTTACTTGCTGCATAAGAAAAACCCAAAACATCATTAAAGAAACCAGTCACCCTGCTCACTCAGGGCTTCCTATGCCGCAGTGTGGAAACGCACCAGAGCATCACCAAACCAGCAGCACCCCCCAGCTGATAGACAGTTGCTTTATATGAGCATCAGACTGACATGACTCTCTCTCTCACACACAGATGTATCAAGTTGTTTTCTCATAGAAAAGGTTTACAGTTGCAGTAACTAAATACAGAAAAACATTGTGTGTATAGTTTGAGGTGTACTGTACTGTATGTGTTGAACACATAAAAGGCACTTATACAGACATCAGATGCTTTCAGGAGAAATGTATACAGACCAACATAACAGATACAGGGACAAACGTACACACATAATTGGCTGCCTAAAAATATCAGTTTTATATTGAGAAGCTGACACTGAGAAAAGATGTCTCATGTAACCTCAGTAATATTGTATATTATATGCCTGCAAGCAAAGAAGGGAAAGACCTGAGGTGGTTGTTAGACAACCAAGGACATATTTCAGTTTTAATTTGACATAATACAATACACCATTACATTAGGTGTCTCTGGTGTAAGACACCTACACTAAGTAATAGGGTAGACAGTCCTCCATGTTGCCTACTATTGGGAATACCATATGCACGATTCAAAACCAGTAAAATATGTGCAAAGTAAAAGCCTACATTAAACTTTTGACTGCCAACAATCATTAAACTGATGACTGAATGTGGAGGTTTTGAAAGACCGGAACTTCCACTGAACCTTATTCAGCCACACCGAAATGCTTACTAAGTAACACAAATAAAAAATCTTCTCTCATTTATCTTTCTGTATAGCTGCTGACCTGCACACTAGAAGGGACAGAATGCTAAACCTTTTACATTACATTACATGTCACTTGTTAGACGCTTTTATCCAAAGCGACTTACATACTCAATACTGTGGACAATCCCCACAGGAGCAATTTGGGGTGAAGTGTCTTGCCCAGGGACACAACGACATGCTGACTGCAGTGGGGTTTGAACCTGTGACCACCTGATAACACCAACCACACGCCCCCTTTAGGGCTCGAGGTGTGTCTAAGGGTTTCGCAGGTCTACTGCTGTCATGTGGGGCAATGATCAAGGTGAACTCTTTAGTCACCTTGTATAACTGCTGAGAGGAAAACTTGGGCCATGGGTGATTCATCTGTGGAAGAGCTTTGCTAATGAGTTTGTCCACAATGCACATTCTGGTGAAAGGCTATTTTCATGAAAACATGGAACAAAAAACCCCAAAACACAAAGATATTTGTCCTAAACAGTTTATTGGCAAAGTGCGTTGTTATTTTAATATTCCATCTGCAAGGGGCATATAAAACCCTTTGACATTTTAAATAAACAAAACAGAATGAGGCCGCGTAATGCCATTTGATATGTTAGGTAAGAATACTGAAAATAGACTGAATTTTGATGGCTTGACATCGTTTGTTACTGTGACTTTGGTTCTTAAAGTATACACAAAGCAGAGGCCATGTAATACGATTTGACATGCTAAATGAATTGCTTAAAATAGTTACGCCTGCTGTTTTGAAGGCAAAACAAATTATTTGCTACCAGAGTAAACAAAGTCATCCAAAAGCCAAGCAAAACCTTTTGACATTTTAAATAATGGAGAAAAATAAAGATTTGAGAGGATTAACTGTACCCCGACCAGAAAAGACCGCCTAATCTTTGATTTTTGTTATTTTCCTGACAATACAGATGACAACATGATGGGTGCATAACGCAACATCAAAGCAACAATCCATAACAGTTGCACGTCAACACAGAGCAGTTCAATTGTTTGGGGTGAGATACAGATTTTTGTACGAGTGTGTATATATTTGTGTCGGTCGTGTGTGTGTGTTTTGTCTACATCATTATTGTGTGTGTACAGCCAGTGTCTCATATAGCCTGCGCCTAGTATGAGTCTGCCATGTGCACCACCGGGGGGGACTGCGCTTTTGTACAAGTGTGTGTGTGCATTAATGTGTGTGTACAAGGGTCTGTGTATATGTGCATGTATAATCTCTGCTTTACCAATGAACCTGTAGTGTATGTAAGCTTGTGTCTGTGTTGTAAACATAATGATGCAAAATACCAGCAATCCCACCCACTCAGCTTGTACTAGAGTAGACAAAGACACAGTTACAATTTTACCACGTCCACGCAATCTGTGTTTCTATATTTCTCTTGTCATCTATTTACATAAGTAAAAAACACAAACACACAAACATGAACTGGACTGATTACAACTGAATTCTGAGGAAAGATGTAATAGAAAGTAGAAGTAATACAAAACGGGCAGATATAAAACAAGAAACACTAGATGAAAAAAAGTTAAACACAAGAAAGGGTAGGAAAAACAAGAGTATCAGCTTCAGAGAAAGGGAACAAATAAATGTAATACAACAACAAGGATTTTTCCATTCGCCTCCATTTGTTAGTGTCAATGTGTGGCCATGGAGGGACATTCTTCACTACCTGTATCCCTCCATCTAGAATTCTCTCCCAGCTTCCTCCTTTTTCTTTTCTGTCCTTCATACCAACTGTCAGTTTGCTGTCTTTGCTCCCCTGGAAGAAGCAGAGCCCTTTTCTTCTCGCTATTCTCTCAGTCCCCTTGAGAAAGTATGCTGTGAAAGGACCTGATTATTTGGTGGCTCTCAAGCTGCTTTTTTTGTCTCCTGATCTCTCCGTCTACCCTGCTCGTACTCCCTTTCACTGTTGTTATGTTTTTTGGGCCTCACCCCACCGCCTCTTCTATCATTTAATTTCATCTGAGGATGAGTACTGCTGAAGATACTTTCCCCTTTTCTTTCCTGCACCGTGTTGTTGAGTGCTTTCTCTGCTATTGTGTCCCACTAAAAGACTCATTACTGTCCTTCCCCTTCTGTGGAAATTGCTGTTTCTGTGAATAAATGGCATGACAGACGGAGAGAGAGTAAGAGAGAGAACAGAAGAAAGGATGTCATCCATGCCAATACAAAGCTAATTTGTCTCCCTCTTAAACATTGGTCTTGTTCTATGGAATGAGGCCATTAAGAACAAGTCATGGTGGATAAAGAAAAGAGTCTTGGGATGCACATGGACGAAGAACAGTGTGCAAGCAGATCACTATGAGTCCATCCTCACTACTCACTAGGGATGCCAGCGATTATTCAATTTTTCGAATATTCGTTACAGTCTCCATAATCGACAATTATTTTTAAAATTCCAATTTATTTATATATTTTTTTATTATTATTTATGTTTTTTCCTGGCTTAGTTTCAACCAAAATATAGACTAATGCTAATAATAGTATTAATAATTGTAAATGGCCATTGGTCACACCACCAGTTTGTTTTACTGTAAATTTGGAGGATGCCAGCAGCGAAGGCTGCGCAGAGTGCAGACTGCTGCTGCCTGCTACACACCGACCCCGCCCCCCCCTCTCCGTCACACGTACGATTGATTTATTGGCGATATACAGAACAGTGAGAACAACACAACTAAAGATGAACAAAGCGGCACGTTCAAAGAAGAGTTCCTCGTGGAACTACTTCGAACTGACAAGTGCAAATGAAGTAAAATGCAAGCTCTGCGAAAAGACTTTGGTCTACCACAGCTCAACATAAACAATGCGTTCGCATTTGAGTGCGAAGCATGCCAAAGAAGTGCCTACAGAGAAAGACGCAGCACAGCCGGCCATTACTAACTTCACTTCAAGGCCACGTTGTTGTGATGACAGAAGTGCAGGTGACATAACTGCGCTAATCACCAATATGATAGTGAAGGACATGCTGCCAATAAGTTTCGTGGAAGGAGGGGGTTTCCTTGAGCTTATGGCAAGCCTGGAACCAGATTACAGGGTCCCGGGCCGTACTACAATGACCAAACAAATGGAAAAGCTGTACAAAGATAAGGCAGAAGATCTGCGCAGAAGATGGTGGTTTATTTTTTGCTATTGCTTTGTACTGTTCTACCTGAAGAGCCCTTTTGTATCATGTACATGTTCCAGTAAAAGAAAACAACGGAATTCCATTTGTCTGTGTTTTTATTTTGTTATAATCGATTAATATTCGCCAGGGCATGATCAAATTTGATCATGGTCAGTTTCTGGCATCCCTACTACTCACCCTTACATCTACCTGTCTATATATTCACACATCCATGCATTCTTTCATCTGCTCATCCATCAGTGCATCAATGTCATCATGTCTCATCATTGTATCTATTTTTTCCACTTTGGGTACGTCCTTCCCAAGCAATCCACACAAGCTTTCACAAGCCGTTCCTCTATGAATCCATCCATCCATCCATCTATCTATATGGCAATATTTCTTCAATCCTACACTGCAATATGGATGCTGGCTGGAGTGCAATCATCTCACTCTTCATTGCAAAAATGACAGAGCTCTCACTTTGTTCCTTTTTTCGACAAATGGACATGACAGCCCTTAGTGGGTTCCTCTGCCTATCCAATCACCCACTTATCTGCCACTCTCTTATACTCACTTTCTCTTACATTGATTCTCTGCATCTTAGATGAAATGACAAAGCTCAGACTACGTCCTTCTATCAGCTACTCAGCTATCATTGCACCTCATCACGCAATCTCTCTCCTCGTGGTCCTTTATGTTTTCTCGAGCTCGCTGCCAAAAGCCTATAATTAAAGACTCTGCTGCAAGACATAGCGGTGAACATCTATCTGCCTTTCCCTAACCGTTCATTCATCTCACATACACATTCAGCTCAGTGTGGGGTGGACTCATGTAGAGACTCAAAGGAAAAAGATGGGCTTCAAATATGTATAAGCCTTCAACCAGTGTCTGTGTGCAGGGGTGCATGCTCTTATGTATGTGTGTATACAAGGGTTTACTGTTGCAGGGTATTACTAATGTGTGTGCATGCATACTTTCAATTAGAATTGTTCACCAACAATAATATTATTTAACATAGATGCTGACTTCATCGATTTCATGGACATCACATATACCAGGGAGCTGTGTGTGTGTAACCTACAAATACTGTTGTTTTCATGCCATTAATTCACGTATCGATTATCATTGTGCTCCAGTGCCACTCTTGTGTCATTAAGAGCTGACATCGCTGGCCATAAGGACTATGGGTTACAGATCATCAGCGGCATCACTGGAGATCACGTAATATAACAGTATGTTAATTGGTAATGAGCCGTGGACAGCAGAGAATTCTTTTTTTTAAATCCTGAACCGTATTACAACAAATGTTCATACGCTGAACTGCCACTCACCTAGGTCTGTTTCTCTATCTGTATGTGGTTTAAATTTTAAGTTGGACTGCCTCCTTTTTTCCCCCACTCAAATGCTGTCACAATTTCAAATACACTTATGACACTCGTTATTAGTTCCTTTTTCGTGGTTGAAAATGTTGTTGTAGTCTCAACCTACTTTAAACAAATAGCTATAGTACATTTTATACACACCCCAAACCTCAAAGGACCAGGTGTGTTCACAGATACTAGGTGTGTGAAACGACAGAACGAGATTTCGTGTCCTATTCAGCTTTTGTTATTCCCAAATATTAAGAAAGTGACAAAGACACTCTTTTCTTCCTCTTTCAAACTCGAGATTTGTAAATGCAATTTCATCTAGAGCACAATGAGTGTCGAGATAATGACATTTTCCCTTGAGAAAAACTTCTGAAACTCATTTGGACCCTGGGACTTGGTACTTGTCAGGAAATATCCAGACAAAGGTATTTACAATGTATGGACTAGACATAGTGTATGCCAGTGTGTGAGAAACAGTGTGCATAACAGTATGAATAATGTGTGCATGTGAACATGTTGAAGAATGTTGAAAGATGGAGAGGGACAGTAAGTGGTGGGAAAGCTTGTGCATTGGATGGGCTGCAGACTTTATGAGGCACCTAGTTTTACAAGGTCTATTCTCCACTTCTGAACTTTTCATCGCATGGCTTCCTGTGAAACCTTCCTCTTTTGCTCTTTTTATCTCATTCTCTTCCATCCATTTCTCTCTCTCTCTGCTTACTTTACTCTTCATCAGTGACCCCCCCCCCTCTCTCTCATGTCTCTGTCAGTTCCTTTCTTCCCCTCCCTCTCTTTCTGGCAGTAAAGGCTGATGGAGTGTGAAATTAGAAAGTGTATCATATTCTGCTCTGTGACTCCATGTCCTGAGCTATAAGCTCCAGCTAGTCAGAGTGAAAAATAACATGCAGTGAAACAGATACATTAACATGGTGTGTGTGTGAGTGTGTGAGTGAGTGAGTGAGTGAGTGAGTGAGTGAGTGAGTGAGTGAGTGAGTGAGTGAGTGAGTGAGTGAGTGAGTGAGTGTGTGTGTGTGTGTGTGTGTGTGTGTGTGTGTGTGTGTGTGTGTGTCTGTGTGTGTGTGTGTGTGTGTGTGTGTGTGTGTGTGTGTGTGTGTGTGTGTGTGTGTGTGTGTGTGTGTGTGTGTGTGTGTGTGTGTGTGTGTGTGTGTGTGTGTGCGTGTGTGTTTATGGCAGAAAAGAAGACAGAGGACAGTTTAGCCAGCCACAGCTTATCTTAAATTACTTATCTCACGCCTGATACACTGGGGCTTTTCCACAAACTGTAGAAGCCAGAATGGATTAAAAATGTGGACACACTCACACGATATTCATTTGCTGACTGAACACAATTTAAATAGTGTGTTGTAAACACAACTTTTATGGTTTTGATAAGGAAAAAACATACAGTGCATGACAGATGCAGGCTAAATCATGTAATTAGCCCAAACAAATGCAGGACACATCTGGTCGACTCATGTTCACAAATACTGTACATATACCACATTGGTAACTGATTTAAAGCAGTTAAATATACTGCACTGAACTTTTTACTGATTTCATCAAGAAAAAGTGACTACATATAAGAGGTGTAACACATTAATTTATTTCATTTTTTTTTTAAATTAACCGCCAAGTAAACTCTGCTATATATGCTATAACTAATTATCCTTTGTACAGCCATGAAGTGCTGACTGTGTTTACATAAATCAGGAAAAGAAAGTGATTGGAAGTGTGCATGTGTGTGTCTGTTTACCTGCTTCAGGCCAGACACCTCTCCTTTCTGAAGTGGGGCAGCAATGGAGGCAGTGAAGGGCTTACTGTCTTCTACTGGTCGGCCTTTCAGGAAGTGTTTTCCTGCCTCGTAAATGTCCACCTCGATCATCTTCCCTTTGAACTCAGCCCTCATAGGCACCAGCACCTGCAAAACAGGAACCAGATTATAATTAATGTCACTATAAAGTTTAAGAACATTTTCAAAGTTACACAATTAATCATTCATAAACCTTTGTGAATGTATTCATTGAACAATGAGTGTATTTTATTGACCAGAGGTGAGATATATTCAGCAACTTGCCATCATTCACTTAAAATGGCTGACCTAAACAACCATCAAAAGAATAAACAGCCATCTGCATTTTTCACCACATCTATCATGTACATTTTCAATTAACCACTGCTCAAAACTGTTCCCAATACTCCCTCACATTTTTTATTTAGCTAGTCCCTGCTTGCTTAAAAGAAAGCACAGAGCTGAGTGTTTTCAGTTGCATTTATGGATGCCCTCAAGGTCAAAAACGACGGCAACAGCTGTGAGATAAAACCACCGGGATTTGCTGGTTTGCCTTATTATTTCATCATGGAACCAAAACATCTCTACTGATCATAGCAGAAAGGAAGAGAAAACAACACGTTATAATTAGTGCCTGAAATGTGTTCTTAGTGACTTACTCCTGTAAGTTAAGTTCATATGCTAAAAGATTTTCCTTTAAAACCATTTCCGAACTAAGCACAGAGTTGACAGAGAGACAATGATGTATGCTGTTCGCCTTACTTCAGATTTATCTCTCTTGCAAAAACTGTTATAATGATTTGTGGTGTGATTATTGGTCGGATTTACAATTGTATTCACAACTAAAGTAATGGATTTATTTGAGAACAACCAATGATTTATTATATTACTCAAGTGAAAAAATAAATGAAATCCTCTCTGAATAAACAGCTGAGCAATTTGGAAACAGTTATGACATTTTTAAACAAATTCAAAGATGGTTTTATACTAACAATAATAATGTGATGATGTATTCATCTCTATAGGCTCCGCAACCCAACAGTAACCTGGGAGCTGCTGAGGATGGTATGTGTTGCCCAGGTAAACTTCAGAAGGGTGGGTGCATGCTGACTCAGATCATGTGGGGGTCTGTCTAACCATTACAAGGCTCTGTGGGGCTAAGCTACTGACTGGGCAGTGAATAGATGTGAACTGGTGGAGGGAGTGTTACTGCTGTGATGGCAGGAACAAACCTGGCTCAGAGTTAATCTGTCTTTATCCAGCTGGTGGAATATGATAGGAAATGGAGAACAGGCCGAACAGACACACAGGCAGCGCCACACCTGCCTAATCAACACACCTGCTGCTTGACACTCTGGACACTGTGTGTGTGTCTGTGTGAGTGGCTTGCAACCAGGCTGAGAGCACAGAGGTAAAACAGCAGGGATGTGGAGGAGGAAGGTGAGTGGCTTCTGTGTGTGTGTGTGGGTCATTTGATGCCCATTACAGGATGATTAAATGATGAAAGACCTTGTCCGTTTTCATTGGAAACACCTTCTCCTACTTCCTCAGTCTGCCACACACACACACACACACACACACACACACACACACACACACACACACACACACACACACACACACACACACACACACACACACACACACACACACACACACACACACACACACACACACACACACACACACACACACACACACACACACACACACACACACACACACACACACACACACACACACACACACACACACACACAGGTGGGATGGGTGCCTATTATAGCTGTCAGGATAGATCTTCATCTGATGGTGTAAAAGTGAAACTAGGCCATTTGTTCACACTCAACCCCCCCTCACCTCCCCCTCCTTCAGTCCCTTTTCTCCTGCTCCAACTACTCTTTTCACTTCTGCCCTGATCCCTGACCTCCCCATATTCTGCCCCTTAACAAACCAATCCTTTTCTCTACATGTTTCTTTTATTACATATTTGGGAATTTGTTTGATATATGTGCAGTGAAGTTTAATCTCTCAGGTTAAAGGTTATTGAAAGTATAGCACCAATAATAAATAGTGAGTTTTTAAAAATAATCATATAAGTGAGAAAAAAGTTAAATGATGTTGCTCAAATACAACTTTTAAATGTAAGTCAGAGATCTGTAATGTGTATACTGCCTCTAGTGTACTGTATGTGTCTGTGTCCTGTAGATGTAGACATAAAGTATACATGATACGGGGGTGTATCCCTTGGGGGGACAGATTCCGGAACATATTGGTACATAGTGTTTTCATGTTCTTTTTTCAAGTCAGATTGATTTAGGAGTACATGCAAAATAGTTAATGTCCAAAAAAAAAAATACGGCAGCGGAACAACATCAAACATGTCAGCTTGCTTTCCTCTGGAGTACAGTCAACTGACACACATGACATACATTCCTACATATGCACCAATGCACACATGCATGAAGAGGGGTGCACCCCACAACAGACACATGAACCGAGTGACACTTGTAACTTTAGTTTATAGCCTGCAGAAGAGGAGGAGAGGAGGAGAGGAAAGTGGAGGGGAGGAAAAATTATTACCATCCCCTGCCCTCCCTGCTAATAAAAAGCATAACTTCAAACATGTTTCTGATGATGGTTAAAGCAGGAGGAAATTGATTTATTTGAAGATGTTTTAAAGTGAATTTTTCACAGGTTGAGAGAGGGTCTTTGAAGCCATCCGGATATGTGTGTGTATGTGAACAGTTGTGTGTGTGTGTGTGTGTGTAGGATGGAATGTTCATGTCTTTAGGGCTGACCTTAATGTTAGTATAGTAAAAAAAGCAAAAAGTATTGCCGCTATCAGCAGCCAAATGCTCTCATGACCACCGCAGGGTGTGTGTGTGTGTGTATATTTGTGAGTGTGTGTGATGTTATAGCTAACCTACTTTAGTCAATACAAGCTTAAGATTCTGACACCTGCTGTGAGTGCTCTGTGACATGCAAAGCAAAGCTTCTGACCTGATTTGCTAAGTGTGAAAATGAGGGAGGGTTGGATTAGCTTCACATACGAAAAAAAAATCATCAAACACAGATTAATTTACTGCATTTTCAATGTATGTTATTTTGATGGGGGAAAGAGTCTGTAGGCCAACTTGACTATTTTAGGATTCATCTGATGCAAAAGTATCAACAAACATCAAGCATGTTGAATTGTCCTTTCACAGACGCTGATATCCATGCCAGCCAATGACACATTATTTTAAGTTTGATCACAAAATGTTGGATAACTACATATGTCGTATACATAGACTATAAATGGACGTAGTGTCCGTGACGTCACCCATAGGTTTCTGCAGAGTTGCTGAGAAGCCCTTAGTAGGCGGAGTCGGCCGCTGCCGTCTCGACAGTGATGTCAGAGTATAACTCCCGCTTGCTCCAGCCTGATCCAAATAAGGGCAAAGAGGCGGAGCCTAGTCGGCATAAAATAAGTCCGATATTTAAATGAAGAATACTCCACAGGGCCACCCCACCCTACATGCAGATCACCCAGACTGCGTGGGGCCCTCACCTCGCGGAGGGGGCCTCATCTGAAGCGCAAATGCGGTGCACCTTTATGCGCAGCACCTTTATGCGCTGCAATTAGTGCAAGCGCGCCAGACTCCGTCGACGCTCGCGAAATAGAGGGTCTCATCACATAACTTTGCATGGGGCCACCCTGATACTCCACCAGGCACCAACACAACAAACACGTCCGAGTTCAAGTTGTGTTCCCCGGATCAGCCATCCTGGAGCTAACAGAGCTAGCAGAGGGACAGAAAGCTAGAAGCAGCAGTCACCGCAGAGACCTGTCCATCAAAGTGACCACGCCCTAATGTATGCAAAAAAACGTTAAGGCCTAATATAACTAAAAGGGGTGCATTATAAAAAAATGCACTCCCAAATCCATTGTCATGAAGGTGGAATCTAACTATATCCAGAATAATTTGTATTGCATCCAGGGGTAGAAACATGTTTATTTCTGCTGTAAAGTTGGGCATTTTAACATGGGGGTCTATGGAAATTGTCCCTTTCTGCAGCCATCCCCTATCGGTCAATAGATGAACTGCAGTTTGTGGCATTTTCTTATGGGCTTCCCAGCTCTGCCCCAGAGTTTGCCGCTTGGTCGTATAGAGTAAGCACACTTGAACCATTATCTTACCTGTTGGTAGAACTTGTTGTGAGACACATAGTATTGGGCATCAAATGACTCCTCTGTCACCAGCACTTGTTGCCTCTCCCCTACCTACAGACAGAGAAAGAGAGAAAACATTTATCAGACAACACATATCGAAACAGTTTATTGACTAATAACACATAATTTGTCTTTCAAGCCGCATTAGTACAAATGGGTTTTATCTATAGATCTGTATGTGTGCATGTCTTCAGCTGTATGCCAACTACCTAACCTGACCTCAGCAACAACAGGATAAATATCCCTGCTAATCATTTAGGACCCTCTTCTCATCTCTAAAGAAAAGTATCTCTGCATCTGGTTTTGGGAGGTGTTGTCTGATCACATAAGTGCCTTTTTTTTCTTGCCAGTAATGTTCTTTAGAGTGAGAAAGAGTCCATATTTATTTGAACATTTACTGATTTGACTATATCGAAACACTGGAAAATAATTATTTTTGTTTACTGTATGAACAGTAAATATTAATGAGTATCTACTGTTCATATGGAAGCACTGGCTATGAATGAACGTATTGTGTTGGATAGGCCAAATGTGGGGCTCAGTAAATTCTAAGGTTTTATTGACACAAGCAAGTTGCCTTTGTCACACAACATTCAATACAATCCCAATTCAATCAAAGTTTTGCTCTTAGGCTCTGTTTTTTCATGTTTTCTGTTGGTGCAGTTCACAATTTAATTACAATCTCAAGGTTGCCAAGATACTTAAATTGTAGTGCTTTGGCTGGGAGAACATTGAGTTCTATAAAACTATCAAAACTCACAAGGCTATACAAGACACTATTAAAATACTTAAAGCAAATCTACTATTCAGGAAATCAGAAAATGAAATACAACAACAAGGCCACCCAATCAAGACATTTTGTAAGAGACACAATCAAAGGAAGGCCTTTTCTGTAGACAAATGTTGTTGACTCAAAGAGGGAGAAAGAGAAAAATCAAAGGTTTGATGGTTTAGTCAGGCATGAATAAAACCAATGTTGCATTGACAGTAAGGGAAATATATTTTGTCACATGGTTGAACAAAGTCAATATTGTTGATAGCATGGTCAAATGGATCTCCTCAAGTGTCCTGATTGATGAACATTTAATCTTGGATGTATTTAAAACATTGACCTGAACTGAAAACAATGTCATAGGTGAGAAGCAGCGCATTTATTTTGCCATGACAAATTGGCATAAAGACAAGCCATTGATCTTGTCATGTAAGGCACCATCACAGAAGGAACCATCACACCTGGGTTTCAGCAACATACAGTACAGAGTGTCCTGGAAGCTCAGTGGGCAGTATTTGCATTTCAACTCTGTCAGTGATGAGCGCTGTAAAACTGTGCTGACTGATCATTTCCTTAGCAATATGTCAGAGCCTTAGAAGTCATGGCTCTGACACATTGCTCAGGGTGTTTCCATTTTTGCAGACACTCATCTTCTCTGCTCTTTTCTTCCCTCCTTATCGTTGTGCTTCCATCCCTCTCTCCTATCTCAGGGCATTTTCTTTGTTGTTAATACCTCTCTTGCTTCCACTATAACTCCCTCTCATCCTCCGCTCCTTTTAAAAAAAAAAAACTGATTTTACTGTGTGTGTGTGTGTGTGTGTGTGTGTGTGTGTGTGTGTGTGTGTGTGTGTGTGTGTGTGTGTGTGTGTGTGTGTGTGTGTTCCAACACAGACAGCACCTGCACAGGCATGCTGACAGACTTAAAAGGAGACCAAATAAATCACTGTTTCCTGCAAACAGAGCAATTTTCAGAAATAGGATGGAAAGAAAATATCCTTTGAACATTATTATTGGATGGCAAACATTTGAATCAGGCATTTTGTTTTAAATCCTTTGCACTGAAGGCTGATGTCTCTGCACTAAGCCTAAAATCTAGTAACAAATAAGACCATTTCATAGTTTTGTAATTATTTTTAAGAAAGAAAAAAATATGTTTTGAAAAAACCTAAAGATAACTTGCTTGATAAGATTGTATCATTCTGTTAACCATCAACCACTAACACATGACTTTTGTTTGTTCTTAGTTTGTAAGTTCTCATTTCCCCCAGGTGTTGACAGGTGAATCACTTTGGTGGGAAAAAAGAAAACCAAAAGCATTTATTCACAGATTCTCCCACTCAATTCAGTAAATATCAAACACACATAGCAGTGCTCTCTTTAAAAGTGAAGTAGATGATGGATCATCATGAGCTATTTAGCTCTCTATTTACCAAAGCCTCTAAAGGTTTTAATTTAGATTGAATTAATACACTGTATACCAGAAGGGAGATCTGGATGAACGGAAGGCTAGATGTGATGTGTATGATGTGAATTTGTGTGAATCTGCCTGACTTAATGATAACTAATCCAGCCCTAAACAACCAGTGAGGAGCAATGATCGAGGATTAAAGTATATCCTAATATGTTGATTGAACTGTGAAATAAGAGGATGATCATGCATGCACACACCCTGGCATAGACCGATGACTTATATGAGAATGAAGTGAATTCATTAAATGCAAAGTTCATGAGATGCACACACTTCTGTGCACAACGCCATGCGCTGTGTGTATGTATTTGTATGCAGTGTAGGTGTCTGCATATGAGAGCGCTGCATTTAGATTTGTATTTACTCCAGGTATTGACATTTCTTACAGAATACCAACCAAGGTGCGTATGTCTATGTCTCTGCATAGTGACACGTTTATTTACTTTGCCATCCAGAGATAACATCCCATGATAAACAGCAGATTCACTACAGATTTGTGGGATCATGAGTTTAATTGATAATAAATCCACATCACAACAGGGATAATGAAAGAACTGTGAATTTTAGTCACAAACACAGGAGCAATTTGCAAAAATTATAACGGCATCCGTGGAATTTTTATTTATTTATTTTAAAGTGGAA
The DNA here is from genome assembly GCF_902827115.2 of Pseudochaenichthys georgianus. Taxonomy (NCBI): domain Eukaryota; kingdom Metazoa; phylum Chordata; class Actinopteri; order Perciformes; family Channichthyidae; genus Pseudochaenichthys; species Pseudochaenichthys georgianus. The sequence goes on from NC_047518.2 coordinate 21,818,321, forward strand.
GTGGATTATGTTTCTACTGAAGCAGCCAGCCTGTTGCATAGGATTAATTATGAGAAACTCAAAGTCAGTGCCAAAGGAAAATAATAACACCAAAGTAGTAGGCATACAGTAGGCTGATTTTAAATTGTTTATGGTATCGATGAATTTAAGAAAGCAACACGTTAAGGATGGATATCCTTTACAAAAATGTCCCATTCAATTTATTTGAATGTCCTTCAGCACGACTGTGGTCTTAATACAAATGAAGAGACATTTAAACTCACAGTGCCACACACATAGCCTATACCTATAACAAGGACAAACTACGTTATCAAGACCTATTCTAAAAAAATGCTTACTCTTTAAAGCTCACACTAAATCATCATGTTATATTCTGTATATTTATATTATATGACACAATGTAGAGGATTTTATTCATCCATTTGACTCCAGGTTATGAGTCAATGTTCTAATTCAATAATGTAAACAGCTATGATGGCGCCTAGTCTAAATTAAACTTGCTGCTCATTGGGTGTAGGTATCCCCAGATATTGCTACAAATATATAATCATTACACACTTTAATTTAATATGCATCAACACTAAAAAAACTACTAATTAGTGGGACTTATCAGCATTAGTTATTTTTTAGCATTAATTGGCAGGTTATAAACAACAACTCAATCATTGTGGTTAAGACTCAGAACTCTCATAACATGATAACAAGATAATGTCCTAAAAAAAACTTCAAAATGTAATTGTATCATTGAACCATACATGAGTCATTTTCTTTTATGAAAAATGTTATCCCAATTTGTTTGCAGCTTTTTATCATTAGTACAATTTACCACAGTGTTTGACAAAGCCATCTGATAACTGTACCCCCAAAGGAGTGACTTGAAGGCTTATGCAACACCAACGCTAATCTGCATTGTCCCACTCATTGTACATTTATTTGTGACCCACTGATTTTTACCAATGGCGGTATATGACGTTTCTTTTGGCTCACAAATTATATATGTACAATTAGCAGCACACAATCTTCATCCGTTCAACACAGACCCCCACACACAGACTTGGGTAGCCCACTGTAGAAACAGATTTGGTTTTGTTTCCTGCTAAACAATCGTTGCAGGGAGTGATTTAACAGGGCTAAAGAGAGATGCTCTGATCTTTGGGAAGTTCACTTTGAATAAGCCTCTTGAAAGAGGAAGACAATATGCCATGTTGGTTTTGGTATTTTGTTCTACCCTCAAAGTCAAAACCAAAGTAGAGTAAAGAGACTCAAACTTTTGAGTGTTTGCCACAAAGACAGAGGGGATTAAGGTTTGCTTTGGTTTCAGAAAATCAGACAAGGAGTCAGTGCCTCTGCATCAGGTACAGCAGATGTGTTGTCTCTGTGTCCACTTAAAATCAATTCAAACACCATGTCACAATTCCATCAGATTAATGATAAAAACCTGGAGGACATTATACAACTTCTGAAATCCTCCTCCTGCTGCCTTGATATTATTCCAACAGGATTTTTCAAAGATGTTTTCCGTTGCATGGCCTCAGATCTACTTCATATAGTAAACAAATATCTTCACTCAGGTATTTTTCCACAGGCCCTGAAAAGTGCAGTCATTAAACCGCTCTTAAAAAAGAATAATCTAGATGCTTCAGTAATGAACAATTACAGGCCCATATCAAACCTGCCATTTCTAGGTAAATCATTGAAAAAGTTGTTTTTCAACAGTTGAGTAATTTCTTGCATTTAAATAACTGTTTCGATGTGTTCCAGTCAGGCTTTCGTCCAAACCACAGCACTGAGACTGCTCTTGTAAAGGTTTTCAATGACATCCACTTAAACACAGACAGTGGCAGAACATCAGTGTTAGTATTATTAGATCTCAGTGCTGCGTTTGACACTGTTGACCACAGCATATTACTAGACCGACTGGAAAAATGGGTGGGACTTTCGGAAACAGTTCTAAATTGGTTTGAATCCTACTTAAAGGACAGAAACAACTTTGTTTCTATAGGTAAATACACATCTGAGTTGACAAATATGACATGTGGGGTTCCTCAAGGCTCCATCTTGGGGCCTCTTCTCTTTAACATCTACATGCTACCACTGGCTCAGATAATGAAAAACAACAAAATAAGTTACCATCGCTATGCGGATGACACACACATTTACGTAACAATTTCACCAGGAGACTATGCTCCAATTCAAACACTGAGTAAGTGCATTGAACAAATCAATGACTGGATGTGTCAGAACTTTCTCCAATTAAACAAAGATAAAACTGAGGTAATGGTTTTTGGAGTCAAGGCAGAACGTATAAAAGTTAGCGCTGAGCTTCAGTCTGCAATGTTCAAAACAACAGATAAAGCCAGAAATCTAGGTGTAGTCATGGACTCTGACCTGAGTTTCAACAGTCACATTAAAACAGTTACTAAATCAGCCTACTATCACCTAAAGAATATATCTAGGATTAAAAGACTAATATCACAGCAGGATTTGGAAAAACTTGTCCATGCTTTTATCTTCAGTAGACTCGACAACTGCAATGGTGTCTTTGCAGGTCTCACAAAAAAATCTATTAGAAAGCTGCAGCTAATTCAGAACGCTGCTGCTCGAGTCCTCACTAACACTAAGAAAGTGGATCACATCACTCCTCATCAGTCTTTACACTGGCTTCCTGTGTGTCAAAGAATAGATTTTAAAATACTGCTGCTGGTTTATAAAGCTTTGAATGGTTTAGGCCCAAAATACATTTCTGACCTCCTGCTAAATTATGAACCATCCAGATCTCTCAGGTCTTCAGGGACTGGTCAGCTTTCTGTCCCCAGAGTCAGAACTAAACATGGAAAAGCAGCGTTTAGTTATTATGCTCCAAATATCTGGAACAAACTCCCAGAAACCTGCAGGTCTGCTGCAACTCTTACTACTTTTAAATCCAGGCTGAAGACTTATATTTTTGCCGCTGCTTTTAATTGAACTATTCACATCTTAAACTGCACTGTAACTTTTATCCATGTATTTTTTCTTTTAATGTTTCTTTTATTATCTTTTCTTTTTAATGACTGATTTAAAATGCCATTTTCTTAATGTCTTTCATTTTTTGTAAAGCACTTTGAATTGCCTTGTGTTGAAGGGTGCTATATAAATAAACTTGCCTTGCCTTGGTTAAATGTCGGTGGTGATGGATGTAAAATCAACACAGATCAAAGTTATTCAAATGTACAACAAGGCCTGAACATTAATAAATAACGCAGGGAAATGCACTAAAAATTCAAGACATTTAGGAAGACAGGATGGAAAGATAGATCACAATGAACTGAAATGGAAGGTATTAAAGCAAATGAAATTTGAAAGCAGTTTTTCAAATGACTCATGCCATTTACTCTTTAAATAACAGAATTGTGTGAGAGTTGTTTCAAATCTCTGTCCCCCGCAAAGCCTTTGAAAAGCCGTCTAGACCAATTACATGTTCACACACACATGCACACCCTGTTGTATTTTTCAAACTCAGCCATCAGTAGCGGCGGAAGGTACTTTTTCCAGTCATAAATCTGACTCCTTATCTGTATGTTCATGCTCCGCACTGCAGGAGCGTAATGATATCAGGAAATAGCTACTTTGGCAGCTAGGAGACTGACTCACTATCTAGCTGGCTGCACTAAAGAAAGGAAATGTTAACTGCTGCAAGGTTTACAATCCGATACGACTGGCTCCAACAATCTATGATCTCAAAGTAGTCATGATGTTTGAATTATTGGTGGCCACTTGAAAGTTTGATAAAATACAAAAGACTATGATGAGGAATAATTCATGCAGTTTGGTAAAGCCTTTGAAATGTTGATTACACAAGGATAAATCAAGAGAAGAAAAGGAAGGAAATAGTGCAATTAAGAATTTTAGAGATTTGGAAATGAATGACAATTTATGAAAGAATGGTTGAAGGTGACTCCTTCAGCTTTAACCAGAACTAGAGACATGAACTATTGGAAGTGAGACAGTGGACTGCAGACTTCTGTTAGAGGGACACATGGTATCATTATCCAAACACCTGAAATAGTGCAGTGGGTGTGTTTGATAGAAATAGAGAATATATGAAAAATGTTATTTCTGTTATGTTTATTCAGATGGTAGGGGTGTAACGATACACGTACCCGTACCGAAATTATTCGTGTGTACCGAAGTGTACCGAACTAATATAACGTTAAACGTAAACAATTGAGAACGTGAACAACTTCTTGGAAGTTGCAGCATTCAGTTGCAGCATTCAGAGTAATTTGCTCACATTGGGTTCAACGCGTCATAGAGCGAGCAAGTCATTTCATTGGACGAGAGGCATACTATGAGAGCTGGTCACAGGGATGCGTTCAAAATTAGTCAGTAATTTGAGGAACTGTCGAAATGGCGAACGCAGATAAAGTTGAGCTTGAAAATCCTCCAGCATCATTGAAGTCTCCGGTTTGGGAACATTTTGGTTTCGCAGTTACGTACAAGGATGACGGACAAAGACAGGTGGACCGAACCAAAGCTGTTTGTCGGCATTGTTAAACTAAAATTGGTTACGCGGCTGGCAATACATCAAACTTTCACACTCATTTGAAAAGGCATCACCCGAACGTGAATATCACCGGTATCAAAAGAAAAAAGACTGAAGTGCAAACCCAACTCCCGCTAGAATTTAAGCCTCCACCATTCGCAAAAAGTTTAGACCGAGCCAAAGCTATTACAAACGCCAAATATCCTTATATTGCCATGTTAGCAACGCGCTACCTGGCTGTATCTGCTACCTCTGTCCCTAGCGTGAGGGTTTTCTCCACAGCAGGAGACATTGTTAGAGCCAGCAGATCTGCCCTTTTGGCAAGCAATGTGGACAAGTTAATTTTTCTTTAAAAAACCATGAAAATACAATGACAAGCAAGTCCTAATGTCAAGCTGGCTGCTTAGGTACTAGTACAGTTCAAATACAGATTATTTCAGTTCATCGAAATGCTGCACCTTAATGTTTATTTTATTATATTTTGTATTTATTTGAGTGAATATTCATAGTTTAATAATAATTAAAAACCCAAAACTAATAGTTTATGTTTTGTGAGTACTAGTACAGTAAAGTTCAAATACAGATTATTTCAGTTCATCGAAATGCTGCACCTTAATGTTTATTTTATTATATTTTGTATTTATTTGAGTGAATACATTATTCACAGTTTAATAATAATTAAAAAAAACAAAAACATATTTTATGTTTTGTGATAATTTGTTCTGCTGTACCGAAAACGTACCGAACCGAACCGTGACCTAAAAACCGAGGTACGTACCGAACCGAAATGTTTGTGAACCGTTACACCCCTATCAGATGGATATACAACCACCTATGTTTTTTTTAATTCACATACATCATGTAAGCAATATTTTGTTTCTGCAAATATGCATGACATAAACCTCAAACCAAAAACTATAGCAGTCTGTTAACCTTTTAAATATCATAGCAGAATACACTACAAGTCTAACTGCAAGTTAATATTGATCTTACTCAAAGCCTTAAATTCTATATAAATAGCTAAATATATTGCCAAAAGTGTAATTTTAGAGGTGTTTAATGTTTGAATACAGACTTGAAATATCCCAGGTGATGTATTTGCATAATTAAATCAACATTTGGAACCTTAAATATTTCTCAGCAGCAAAGAGGATTGTTTTATACAATAAAAAAACTGTATTTGTATGACCTTTTGCAAGTTTTAGAATAAATGAATGACGAACAAAAAGTAGATGCATAATGTATGACAGAGTAAGACAAATGAGGTACAATATGTGCCCTGGCTTTAATTCAGCCTGTTTTCTTGTTTGTGTGTGTGAGTGTGTGTGTGTGTCTCTGATAAGAGAAACTTTGATAGAATGATACATAGAAAATTATGCACACAGACCCAACTAAAGTATTATAAAATATCTTAACAAACAAAGATCCCGTCACAACCAGAACACTGAGCTTCTCTTAGGCAAGTTTAACAACAATTACCCTGATAAACATCACCGAATACACACTGGGCTGGAACTTCACAAACGGTGTGTGTGTGTGTCTTGAGGCTATACACCAGACCTTTAATGCTTTGGCTCTCAGAGTCACCCCCACCCTCGCTCTCTCTCTCTCTGAACAGGGCTGTTGAAATATGAGAGGTTTTTGCCAGGACATAATGCTGTGCACCTGCATCAAATCTACAACCCCCCCCCCCCCAGGCCTTTTCTAGCCTTCCCAAAGCTCACAAGACTATGCTTCACACACACACACACACACACACACACACACACACACACACACACACACACACACACACACACACACACACACACACACACACACACACACACACACACACACACACACACACACACACACACACACACACACACACACACACACACACACACACACACACACACACACACACACACCCTAAAACAAAGAACACAAATGGTTGAACTTAGAATAACAATGAGCTTTTGATTCCATGAAAACTAGATAGCAAGGTAAACAGGAGAAATGTGAGTCAATGACTAAGACGTTTTAAAGCAAGGAGAGACAAGCAAGTCAGTACCCAAAAGACCTACGGAATAGGGAGTTAGAAACCAGAGGAAACATATGAACCTGTTCACCTCACTTGTGATACAGTTAACAAACACTGCCAACGACAACTTAAGTGTTAGCCTTACAAGCACTCCTGGCTAAGCTTGTACTTACAGAACAGGCTTTCCAATAGTGGGGAAAGACACTCTTACTGTGCTCAAATTAAACAAAGCCCTGTGGTTTGTTTTCAGGAATGCTGAGGTTACCAAATGTACTCTGTCAATCAAGGATGTTTCATTGAGTGGAAGAAATAATGTCAAACATGAAAGTTAGTTTGAGACACAATGGAGCAGCAATGGGCAACTTAAAATGTCTCAACCTTCAATGTTGATGCAGGTTTAGTTCTTCTAAAATACTCTTTAACATTCTCATGGCTCTTCTAAATATGTTGACTAAAACTTCCAAGAGCTACTTAATCCAAAAGGCAATACATCTCTCAATCAAATCTTTAAGTAACTTATTTTTCTTAGATCAATCTGGTACTGTAAATTGGATTACATTGGATTTATCGGTAACAAAGTTCCATCAAAGTACCCACCATTTTTTAGGTTCATTGTGATTCACAGATTCACAGAAATGTCGGTGAACAACTTCAAAGCACACTATTAATACATATACTATTTCTACCCAAACATGCATACACCTACTAAATCTAAAAGGATGACCAATGAATACATAGTGTACTGTCTGCAAGAGACACATCTAATGTCTGGTTACAACTGGTTATAAAATATGAATATCAAAGAAATGTGTTGATGTTAGGGGTGGGCGATATTGAAAAATATATTATCACGATATTTTTCAAGCAGTATCACGATAGACGATATATATCACGATATTTTTTCATGTCGGTTATTATGGTTATTTTTCAAGTTATTTAACAGTACAAGCACCTAAAACAAAAAGGAGTAACAGACCAAAATAGCATTTCAAGCTGGTTTTATTTCTGAAATGAATCCCTGAATGAACAATTCAACATTTTGATATGGCTTCAAGGCACAGTTTCTCAGTATAAAAATGAACTTTCTGAGGTAGCACTAGCAGTGAACATCAATAAACATCAAAAAAAGCATTGCACACAATTTAAACCAATCAATGTTGTGTAATTAACAAGGATAATCTGGTGTTTTTTAGTCGATGAGTAGTGCAGATATCACTGTAAAATCAATCGACAGTAAGGGGAATACTTACTTCCGGGTGTACAATTCTCCGTTATCCAATGGGAATGGACGCTCACATTGCCTTTAAGGGCAGCCGACACAAACGAATGCCGTGCTTCCATGAGCGTCAAATCCCGCCGCAGATGGGAATACATTGCAATCAGTTGAAAGCTATTTGCGTCCCTTTATGAAGCTGAAGGAGCCTAGGAGCGTCACAACTGCACGCCACGGACACTGACCAAACGTCGCTCCTGGACGATTATGGAGTGAGAGTGTGTTGGCTAACCCTAACCCTAGCCAGACAGGGGATCGTGTCCGTCTCTGTGGCTTCAGGCTTGATCGCCGTTCAAATGACAGTTTTAATGATCTCAATGGGAATGGTTAGCGTTTCATATGCACGCAAATAAAATAAAATATAAGCCAACAGAATCAACCAAGACAATAAATGAAGTGCAATACTGTCTGAATCCTGACTAGACAGCTTTAAAGCATGTCTTTCACATCAGTTTTTTTTTTTTTATAGTTTTCTTTTTTTCAATTGTTTTTTTTTTTATCACGATAGATACGATATCTCTGAAAAAGCATATCATGGATATGATATGTATATATGGATAGATATATATCGTCATATCGCCCACTCCTAGTTGATGTGAGCACTTTTCGTCTATATCGTGCATAGTGAAACTTTACTCCTTTAAAACATATATATATATGTATATATAAAATTGTGAATACATTACAGTAGCAACACAAATACTAAGTTTCACAACACATGGACCCTAATATCAATACTCGTGCTCTGCTGATCTTTGACCAAACACACGTGAATCTATGTATACAAAAACTGTTTGTAGGCACAGTTACACAAAATCAGACACATCCACACCTGATTGCCTCATCAATTTCAGCTATCCAACAGAAAAGACACTATTCTGTCACCAGCGTGACAGATCTAGTTTATCAGAGGAAATAGATAGATGTCTCTCACACACACACACACACACACACACACACACACACACACACACACACACACACACACACACACACACACACACACACACACACACACACACACACACACACACACACACTAGCCTGTAGGCGTTTTAATATCTCAGATGCTGGAATGAATCATATCAAAATAGAGACATGGCAGAAAACACATAATGAAAGCCTCAGTAACATCAGTTACTAAAATACATGACAAAGAGACGCACGGAAACACAGAAACACACAATCAAAATTAGACAAACAGTAACATATGTGTATATTTTATACAAATGTATGCCTTAAAGACAAAAAATAGAGAGAGTCAGGGACAAAGTATTGGCACAGAATAACATGTTAGAAACTTTGCTGAACAGAACAAGAGGGATATTTGTCACTTCTAATCGCAAGTTGTAATAATAACTGGACAATTTCTTAACTTTGTTGAAACCTAAAAAATGAATCCTACAGAGATCTACCTGTTGGTTTATGTATGTCACCTTACATTACAGCAGATATTGCAGATCTCACTTTGTGACAGACAAGGCAACTAATACCCCTTGGCCTACAGTACACCTATACTTCTTATGCCACGTGCAATATGTATAAGCATTGATCATGTGTTTCTTTCCTCTGTTTGAATGGTTTAAATTGATATATAATACCACGTAGCCACAGTGATTGGAAATCGTAAAAACATTCCATATTTCTTTATTTATTCATCCACTGAGCTGCTTGTTTGACAGAATATGCGTGTGTGTGTGTGTGTGTGTGTGTGTGTGTGTGTGTGTGTGTGTGTGTGTGTGTGTGTGTGTGTGTGTGTGTGTGTGCCTGTGGGGATCAAGCCCTTGGCATTACAGAATCTATGTGTCTAAAATTGTATGTGTTGGCAACTGCGGCATCAATCAGAGCTCAGCTGTGATTGTCAGGCTGATTGTCCGTTATGTCCCTGTGGACCTGGAGGCCTTGGTGTGTAATTCATGTGCACATTTGTGAGTTAGTGAGAGAGGGGTAGAGAGTGTAAGGAAGTGCAAGTGTAATGCACACATCCATACATCCACATTAATCTATAATTGCAGCTGAAACTAAGGCTATGGCAATAGAAGTATGATTATGATTATCACTGGAGGCCACACCTGAAGACCCAACAAATCATACATGCATAGGAAGGCCTATCTAGCCAACGCGTCTGATTGCTGTTCAAGGCCAGCCCTCCAGTCCTGCTATTAGAATGAGAGAAATGAATGTATGTGTTTTGATAAGGGAGAAAAAAACATGAGCTGTGAGGCCATCCTGGTGGGTCTGTGGGATAAGGCGAGGATGATGTACTCCTAATGCCTGATTGGGTTAAAAGCCAGCTCATGACCTTTGGTGCATGAACTATCTAAGTCTCCTTGCTTCATTTCCCCCGACTTTTAGTAATTGTGCAAATCCAAATAAAAAGGTGATAAAGGTGATTGGGAATTTGGTTGGAAACTGATAAGACGCCAAGAGGAGAAAGAAGAGGAGGAAAACAGCAGTCTGTCAATAACAGACTTCAAATGAGAAGGAGAAAGGGTGGAAGACATTGTTGAAGAATAATAGGTTTTATTTTATTTTGTGTATTTTTGTTAAAACTGCTACAGAGAGGTGAAAATCTAAATGAATGGTCTGTTTTTAGGCTGTAGTGTGTACATTGCATTTTATTTAGAGATTTTGGTTATATCATTTTTATTGATGAGCGTTAAGCTTCTTACACACCAAACTGACACCAAAGAACACGTCCCGACGGAACGTCCTCACGTCACCTCACGTCTCCTGCGTCTTGGCCATGTTTCACACTGGAACACACCGTAAAGATTTTAGCCGACGGCCAAATAGCACGTACTGCGCATGCGTGAGTGGCAATAACTCTCCTTACCAGCAGGCGGCGGTAGTGTGTATTCGTCATTCAAAAGAGGCAACAACCGGAAGACAGACTGCGTGATACACCGAGAGAAGAAGAACAGACTGCGTGATATAAACAAACAACAAATAGCGTGTGCGTTCCATTTTCACTCTACAACGAGAAGCTCATGGGACTTTCCCGAACCTGTGTCGAGAGCTGGAGTTAAATAAAATCTCAGATTTGCCTTCTTAATAGTTTGTTTGGGTCCCTCACTTCCGTTTCACTTCTCATGCACTGATTCGCTAAGCTGTACGGCCAAAGAAATGTCGAATTGGCGGCGGAAGGTGTCGGCACGTGCGAAAAGACACGACGGTGCAGTACACACCAATCTGAGTAGGGCGACAAAACGCTCATCGACGGCCCGACATCTATCGACTCCGAACATCGGCTCTGTGTGTAAGGACCTTTAGGAAGGTTTATATATCATGTATAATATTGTTCTGCCGCACAAAAATTTAAAACAAAAGTACAGTACTGGTTTTCTTCTTGCATTTTCATCTTTGACATCACTTCTTCTCAACTGAACAATGTATAAAACGAGTTCAGTCCATGTCAACCAATGTCAAGGCAGCCACTAATAACTATCATTGGACCCCACATACCACTCTTCTTTCCTTCTCTTGTGCCTACAGAAAACTGACAAGGGATTGGAGTGCTCTGTGATGTAGAGTGTTCGCTTTTGGATGCTCAACATTTTGATTCCCATTCCCTGCATGGGCTAATGATTATGTGTCAGTGTGTATGCGTGTGTGTGTGTGTGTGTGTGTGTGTGTGTGTGTGTGTGTGTGTGTGTGTGTGTGTGTGTGTGTGTGTGTGTGTGTGTGTGTGTGTGTGCATGTGAAAGGTTGTGTCCTCTTCATATGTCCAACAAATGGTACATTCTGAAGTGGTGCAATGATGGACTGTCAAGTACTCTGCTGTTTTTCTCTCTGGCTCACTCAGGTATCCAAGGACAAGAACACAACAGATGAAGCAAGGGCATACAGAAACTAGGAAAAATAAGAGGGACAATTTGATTTTCTTCAGACAATGCATTTCTTCTTACAGTCTCATTATAGTCTTTCTTTTTTTTTTACTAATGCTTTATAAGACCGCAACCAAAAGTGAGTGCCAGGAAGGGACTGTTGTGAGGGAGTGGAGATGTTGTGGAAATGGTTGACATCTGTTTTCAAATAACAGCTATTAAGTGACCAAGAACATTGAAACACTTCAGTCAGGGCCATCTTTTATAATATTGTAAAGATAAGCATACTGTGAATTACTCTAAGAATGAATTTCCAACGTTATTTTCCACTTATTACTTTGGTACAGCGATTTAGTTTTCTGGCAAATGAGAAAATATTCTGCTTACAAGAGTAGGCTCAGACTTAATTTTTTTATAGTATCAGGAACAAAGTGATGTGAAGAAGGCCAAGAAGCAGGTAAACAAGTAAACATTACGTTTTTACTCCAGGGGAAATAGGAAATACAGGTGGAAAAGTGGTATCAATTCGGAGTAGCCATCATGGGACACAGTCTCTGTGGTTGTTCTGTCCATAAGGGGCCAAAGAGGAGGCTGAATACAAATGCTGACAGGTGATCTTAATGCTAGGAAAAGGACACTGATGAAATTCCTATAGGCAGAATTGAGCAGAAAGTAAAGTAGCAGTAGAGTTAACTCTCCAAAGCCTTGGGCTATTACTTGTATAGACACAGTATATCATGGAAGGAACATTGGGTTGCAAAGTGCTGACAGTAAAGAGTGCATGTATTTATGAAAGGTCACACAGCAACGGAAGAATGAAATCCACAGAATATAGTTCCCTATGGAGAGATGGCAAGCTTCAGGTGACGAAAGAAATAATGTATACTGAGAAGCAGGTCACCCTAAAGGCTTTGAGGCCATTCTGGCAAGTTCAGCAAGAAAAGACGAAAGGAAAATATAATATGAATGTCAGCATCCTATACCAGATGGACGAACACTTGTTTATTAGTTATTACCTCCCATCTCTTAAATAACCCTAAAGTAGACATATATTTTGAAATAGACTTATATTTTATCTGACTGTTTTTCCTCTTTATTTTAGTTCTTTTTTGGGTTTGTCTCTTTCTTTTTTCGAGTCTAACCCTCTCTGCTGTAAATCTCATTGGATCCACTGTAGTGCTATATTGATAACGCATAGTTGAGGGTTGAGCTATTATGTCACATGTGCAGATTACATGTTCTTATCACTTGATTTCCAAACTCACATTTAACACCCCTGTCAACAGATTTGTCCCACAAAAAAAACCACACCATCAAAATATAACCGTACATTCTGATTTGCCAGCAAGGCTGCCACGATGCATTATTATAAAGTAAAGGGGAAAAAAACCAGTTACACGCTTTGATGTATATGTTAAGTTGTATATATATCTTTTAATCCTACTGTACCTTAAGAGCTTACATAACACACTGCATTCCATACAGTCTGGCGTCCCTTCGAAGGAAATCCTTATTCCACTGCAGAATTCAAAGTGCTGCATGCATTGGATTCATCTTGAATTAAAGCCATCAAAGTATTAGATGTCACAAGAATATAACTACAATGCTTAAAAGCACTTTTATTCTGAGGTTAAGAGCCATGCATCTTTTACACTTTGCATGCTCTTAAAGCAACATAAATGCATCAAATGTTTATTTTAATATATACATTTAAATCAGGGATCATGTACCCAAATGCATTCATAAAAAAAAAAAAAGAAGATGATTTGAAATGCACACATTACGAAGGTTGCAGAATAAATACAGAATATCCCTAATGTGTTTCTGTGATTGATATGGACTGTGAGTGGACATAAAAAAGCAGAGATTAATGTAGAAGGTCTCTTTATAGGCCACAGGGTCTGAAAGAGTTGACAAACAAACAGTGATGTGTGTGCTTATTAGCCCAATGTATGGACAATGTGTGAGTGTAGCAGGAGGTGAAGGCCGTAGTCTGAATGTATTCATGTGTCAGAGAGAAAAGGAATGGGACAGGGTGGCGGGAAAGCAATTTATTTGCACAATAACCCTATATGCAGTAGGGCTGTGCATCTTCACTGGTCTCATGATTCGATTCGATTACGATTATCCTGTCACCGATTCGATTCGATATCCCGATGCATCACAATTCATACCAATGCGTTGCATCCTCAATTTTCTATATTACTGCACATGGCTTCTTTTTCATCAATGAATACATGCAGTAAATACATATGAACTCTCTTTTTATTATTTCGAAAGTGCTTCAGAAATCAAGAACATAAATGTCTTGACATTACATTTATAAACCAAAATAAATCAATTGTCTAGCCTCCCTATATCTGTGTGTGAAGTTGTTCCATCCTCAAAAACTAAAAACTAATGCTTCTCCAGTTTAGCTGCAGCTTCGAGCAACGGTCTTCTGTTAAAAAAAGGACACTGAATGTCCTGAATGTGGCATCACACACAGGACTTGAGTCTGAACACAGCAGACAACAGGAGTCTTTACAACAGCATTATAAAAACAAAAATAGTGCGTGTGGGTGCACACTTACATTCTCTGTCTTACTGTTACATAAATCCCATGAATGTATGCAATTAAGTTAGCTTCATAATAGGGCTGTGCAATTAATTGTATTTTAATCTCGATTACGATTTTGGCTTGCAACGATTACGAAAACAACCCAATCAAAATAAAACGATTATATATATTTTTTTTTTTATTCATCTTTTTATTATTAATTTTTGTATTAATTTTTTTTATTGGGTTTTCAGTTGAATTATACTTAAAGTTCAGGGTAATCAACTGTTAAAAACATACTGTTCACATGTCTTTTTTCAAAAATGGATGTTTTCAAAGTAAATGGATAATGGTTTTTTAATAATCGTGATATCAATTATTGACCAAAAATAATCGTGATTATGATTTTTGCAGCCCTACTTCATCATATCTCAATCAGTGATTAAGTGAATAATAAAGTTTCTATCGGGTCACTATCAGCCTGTCACCCATTATTTTCAAGGAGGGGGCGGGGTTTGGAGGAACGGAGAGGAGATGGTGATCGCGGAAGCTTTTTTCCTCCTGCCTTCACAAACTTTACACACATATTTATCAACTGAAAATAGCAAGAGGACATTCATACTCTGCAATCCAAGACTTAATTAAATCCACCAAAAACCTGACATGATTGTAGCGCGAGTATTTTTTTAAAACATAAATCCCTGTGTGTCTGAGCCGCAGCGACACAGACTGATTCAGAGCGGGTCCTTCTGCTGTTGGTTCTGGACTGGTGTTCTTGTGTTGGTGGATAAAGACTGCTCTGTCGCTGTTCCGCTGTCACGTCTGTTACGCTGTCACGTCTGTTCCCTGATCTCTGCGTCACCGACCGATTTGATATTCAAGTGACAGAAAAAAAACTTTATTGTAAAGCCACGGCCGAAAATCAGGAAGCAACGTTACTACGCTATAATCGATTATGTTCTGTCACTGCGTCGATGCAGAATCATCCACGTGCGCATCGCGATGCATCGTAGAAACTATTTATTTCAACACCCCTAATGTGCAGACAATGTGTAGATTGAAAACTGTTTCTCCAAACGGACACTCTTTAGAGGGTTGAAAGAGGGATTCCCATCAAATAATATAAAGAATAATCTACTGTCAAGATTATATAATTTGCCTAAACATCCCACTCTTTCTAGCATGAGAGGAGATTAATCTATTATGGCTGTTCAGTCGCCACAGGCACAACGAGCGCTGACACAAACCCACACTGACCGACGTATGGACAAAGTACAGACTCGAGCAGACTTTCGTGTGGTCTATATCTTTGACACATACATACTGGATGTATTTAATATGTGTCACAAATATAGAGAATGATTCAGGACATCTGGAGATAATACAGACACAAATAATGTATAACTCACATAGAAAAGAAGAAAGACAGGCAATATAGATCAGAAAGATCTGAGGTGCAAACCCAGGGCCGGTAGGCAGATTCTGACTTCACCAACTTCAGTCAAACATCCTCAGATCAGACACTTTAGATGTTTTGAAATGGCATTTTCCCTTATAATATCTAGACATTTGCCTCAGCAGTGTCGTTTATATTTAGCCTACATAGATTGAAAGATTTACAGAAGGCCCAAATTATAATGGGGCGAAACAGGATGATGTGGGTGTGTGGCTTGCAGCGGCTGAGTCATTGAAAAGTCGGCTCTGATTCCTTATTCTCTCCCTTTTTTGTATGTACCGTACATATGTCATTTGACACTACTTGTTGCCTGTTGCCACTTGATCCAGCCCACGGGGGTCCTGGGAGGGTGGGGATTTTATTTTTGTTTGTTTTTTAAGGGAAATTAAGCTCAGCGCAAGTTCAACCAGGAAGACCGTCTTTAATCCATTTACTATTTCTATGTTCAATAAGTGATCGGGGGGTCACTCCCCAGCTTAACCAATCACTTCGCTCTATTTTCACGAGCCTCGGGGCCGATATTCCGCCTTTGACCGATTATCGGTATCGGCCTTTTTTTTAATCAAATTGCCGATAAAACGTTGGCTCTGATGCGGCCGTTTCTCTCGCTGCAGTCACCACTCTGTGTACACGAGCAATGTCCCGCCCACAGCGCTATCTGATAGGCTATTACTGAAGATTTTCCGGGCGGGAGCCAGCCAGAGAGGCGGGACCTTCTCAGATTACAGGCAGGTGCGAAAGAACGCAGACACAGACTGAATCAAGCAGCAGCGCTGAGCGGCAGAGCCATACATGTGTTAAACCGAAGTTCAATAAACATATGCTGAAGTTGCAAAAACACCACAATCTTATGATCCAATTCTATCAGTTTCCCAGTTACACAGGGACGCGGGAAGTCAGTCAGAGTTGGGGGTGCGTGCAGCGTCTCGCAGCGGAGTAACTGTGGTGCGGAGGGGGGGGCTGCGAGTGGAGCCTCGCAGTTTTTCAGGTTGATATGTGAAGCTCATTAGCTACCCTGATTTTACTGCAAATGAATATCGGTTCCAAATATCGGTTATCGGTCTCCTTGATTACTAATAATCGGTATCGGCCTTGAAAAAGCCATATCGGTCGATCCCTAGTCTAGACCCCGGAGGATTTCATCGGATCGGTTCTCCCCTCCCGAATGATACTGGGCCTAATCGCCAAAACTCCATTACATTCATTTGTGTATTCCTGGCAATAAATATGTATTCTTACATCAAAACCGTCTCTCCTGATTGAACTGTTTGTATGTTCTTTCACGTGTTATGTATGTGTTTTGTACCATGTTTTTCTGTGTTTCTGCTTAAATAAATAAAACAAAAAAAAGAAGGCCCAAATTATTAAAATGTTCTGATAAATGGACTCGGTATATATATAGATAGGCAGATTGTGAGGAGACATCAACAAGAGAAGATACATTAGTACAATACTAATCAGTCTATCCATCTTTCCAAACATACTATAGATTAAATATGACAGTTGAAAAAGATCATTTAAAGTGGACCTATCCTGCTATATTTGAAGCATATATTGTAGGGCCATACCTATATAAAACATGTCTGTGAAGTTTTTTTTTTCAAAGTACCAAACAGATCATGCATTTTAGCCATGCCTCATTTCGCTCTATTTGCTCTTTTCCAGCCCTGTTTTTGCAAGGGCTGATTCTGCTTTTGTGGCAGACTACAGCGCCACTTACAGGCCTGGCATATGTACTACAGTGTCTCCAGCGCTTTCGAGCTGTCTCTCATTCCCCTGATAGGTGGAGAGTTGCCTATATAGGCGGAGCACCCCTTTTCTGACGTCAGAAAAATTCAAATAATAATCAGCTCCGTTGCAGCCCTGTTTTTAGAGATTTGGGTATGGAGGAAAAGAGAGAGGGTTGTGTTTTCTGACACTTGGTGAGTTCCCTGACACACCGGGGGGAAACATATTCATGTATAAAAGACGTACAAAAATGCATTTTGCATGATAGGTCCCCTTTAAATATATAAAAGCAAATGCAACAAAAATCAAAAAAGAGAAGTCAAAATACATTTAAAGTCAGATTGGCTTTAGCAAGATGAGGCTTGAATAAGTAAATGGCTCACAAAAGGGGGCAATATATTAGCACTTCAATGGTGTTGATTGATTTATGGGGGGGGGGGGACAGGCACACACACACTCAGACATAATGAACATTAATCAAAGGGAGCAGGTAATAATCAGACGGAGCTTTGAGTGGCTAGCCTGCTAGTGCACAGCTGTGCCATTCAAAGCAACAGTCATCAGAAGCAGAAAGAAGGACAAAAAGCTCAATCCCTCAGCATTCACTTACGGCAAGTCAAAGCTCACATGTAGCTAGGAACCCAGGATGCACTCATAATAGCAATCTTGCTTACCGTTCCTATTACACCACTTCAAAAACACGCTTAGTATATTGCAATTAGGTTGCTTAGTATATTGCAATTAGGTTGATTAATAGTTACAGCGAAGGCTGTAGTGTTTTAATGGCCATCGAGATGTGTCGACTAACAGCAGTATCATTTGGTAACCTGGCTTCCGTCTGTATTGGTATTTATACAAGTACACATTTTCTGCAGTAATTAGGGTCATAGAACAGAATCACAAAGGTGAAGAAAGTAGTCAATGAATGGGTTTTGAATTCTAGCACAGACACAAAATTGACCAAGTGGTGTGTAGATGAGGCAGGGGGCATGTTGGCAGGCAGAGCCAGCTCGTATTGTGAGTTAATGGCAACAATGCAAATGAGGGACCAATCTAAATGGCTTTAACATAATTTGAATATGCATTATACCAGCCTGTGTCTTTCTCTGTCTTTGTGTACGGTTTTGAATTTGACTCGCATGTGTTCATAAATGGGTGTGTGTATGTGCTGTCTGACTTTAGGTGCATTGTCTCTGCCACTGACTTTGCCTCCCTGAATGTGCTTCTTAGAGAGGCTGAGTTTGCATATAGTAAGCTCTGATTTGCTTTCTGAACAAACAGGGATCCAGGGACCAATATGCCAGGTCTATATGCATGTTGTTCCAAGTCTACTGTTTGAATACACAATGAGCTTTTCAAATGGCAGGTAAAGAGGGAGGGTGCTTCATAGAGTCTCTGTTTTATCTCTTTGTGAATTTAAGCAAATGTAGTTGTGGACAACACAGGAAAAAGTGATCACTTTGGTGTGTGTCTCTTATTACTCTGTGTTTGTGTTGAAGATGAAGGGGCCCTTGGGTGGAATATGGCTGAGTGACTAGGCTATCAAAGAGCCAGTGATGTGTGTGTGTCCATTTGTGGTCCAAGCCACACAACTGGGGCCTGAGTAAGATTCCAATTAATCCCTCTTTATTCACACGCACGCACGCTAGGGCTGAACGATTAATCAATTTTAAATCAAAATCGCGATTCGAGATGATGCGATTATCAAATCGCAAAGTTTGCGATTTTTTTTTTTACATTTTTTTTTTCTTCTTGTGCGTCAGTCATCCACACCAATCAGAAGTGCTGTGCTCCACATGTACCAGCCATTGTTAATCAATCAGAAGTGGCCCATGATAGAAGGTGATAGACAGATTGATCCAATCACCTGCCAAGTGCTTTTGAAAGTGCCTGCCCTTTCCAAATGGCTTCCAATGGAGCTTTCCTAGATAGTTTGGTGAACCATCTGAGTCAGGTTAGTAATGCTCCATCACATGTTTCTATTACAGGGTGAATCTGAAACTGAAGCTTGACTTTAAAGCAACCCAACGGAAGTTTCATGTAAGTTTAGTTCTTTCCCTCGTAGCTCGGGCTGCGGGGGTGCTAGAGACAGGAGTATGTTGATACGACCTTCCTAGCCGGAGATATGGCCGCATTTTACAATAAACTTCCGTTGGGTCGCTTAAAAATAAATATCGCAATTCGAATCGCAATATTTGTCAGAAAAATCGCAATTAGATTTTTCCCCAAAATCGTGCAGCCCTAACGCACGCGCGCACACACACCCGCACGCGCACGCGCACGCACACGCACACGCACACACACACACACACACACACACACACACACACACACACACACACACACACACACACACACACACACACACACACACACACACACACACCTCTATGTTTATTTCCATACAGTATTCCGGAACAAAAGTTATAAAACCAGAAATAAAACCAAATGTCCAAATCTGTAAGTGTAGTGTTCCAGCATGTTGTAACTGCTAGAGTTTAAAATATTATCAGACGTTTGGAAGAGAAATTAATATGTGCTAAAAATATCAAGTGTCATCATCTGTGATTCTTCCCTTGTGCTTCATGTGTATGTCAATATTTGCAGTACAGCTACAGTACACCAAATGTCATTCAACTGGGAAAAAACCCATTATATTCATCTTATACTCATTTTTGTTGTTTTTATATCTTTAATAGCCAGACATGCCCCAATGTAATCATCATCATTATTTGTATCCTAGTTGTAAGCTCATTGTGAAATTAAATGTGCTGCACATTACAGAGCAAACAGTAAAACTCTATTTAATAGAAAGCATAATTCTATGTGATGACAAAACATTGACTGGGTAAAGTTGGATTCAAGATTTAATGAATTTGTTGATCCCAGTTAAAATACACTGCTAGTTCAGGGAAACACTGCAGCTACTACACAAAAGGCTGCATTTGTGCTTCAAACTAAGATGCTATGGATATGGCTCAATAGTTGTTTATATACTATAAAACATCTCATCTATTTTCAGTATGGATGTAGGGAATAGAAAACCTATTGCAATGTGACATGCTTGTGAAGAAAAGCAAATTACATTTCAAGGAACAAATCGGTGACCTTTCAACCTTTTTTTGAGACACAGGACAAGACTGTAGGACATTTATTTTTGGTCACCATGACATGCACGTAGAGTTGATGCATATAATATAAATGTTACTCATATTACTCTTCAAAACATATATTGTAACATGTTAGCATGACTACGTTTCACTGATTGCATACAGAGCAGTTTAAAACAATATAAAGGACCTTGTAATGCCTTCATACGCTGTTACTGTGACCTTGTTTGTCAGAACAAATACATTTCTGCCTCTACTCACATCCGTTAATAGGCCTGGATAAAAAAATATCAACTGGCATATTGGCCTGTGGTGAACATGATACACAAACAACACCACTGTATGTACCCAATAAAGCCTATGGCAGTTGCCCACTCCATATACCAGGCTGCTAATGGGCACACACGGCCATGCTCTAATGTCAACAAGCATTTACCCATAAACAGGTCAAAGCAAGTGAAAATGATGCCATACTTCATTTGATTAGTAAACTAGCCTCTGTCCTCCAACACCGCTCCAAACAGTTCTCACTTCGATCCATACTTGGCAGCAAAGGTTATTCACTCATATATGGTATATTAGATACATAAACAACTTGTGTCCTCAATAAAGGCCGGGGGCATTCCATGTTCTACTCTGCAAAGTGTTATTTACTCATGAAATAAGCTATCATATCACATACATTTCTGCTGAATGACTTTTGACTTTTCTAAGGGCCGAAAAACAAATAATCAAAATCATTAGAACAAAAACAGAAAATATATTGCATGTTCTGTAAGAGCCTGAAGCACAGCTGGCCGAGGCCTATCAGGTACAACTTTAGTGTAGGCAGTGTTTTTGGCCAAAGGGAAAAACATAAATTAAATAAAAAAGAACATATGCCTGTAACGTAATACCGTTACAAAAGTCCTAGCCAACGCTAAAAGTTTTCCCATAGTATGTTAAGAACTTGTTACAACAGTGATAACAGTATAAAAATTCAGACAAAGACACAAACTGGAATGTTCTCATTATCAATGAAGCAGAGGGGGTTGCATCAAGGTATAATTCACCCTAGGGATGCACTAGTAAACAACTCATATCCAAGCTTCACTGATGCACAGCCAGGTAAGTCACTATAAATAGTGCATACACAGATCTTTAATGTTACACAATGGAACCAGTACACAAAAGTGGGTTAAAAGTTCATCAGCGGTTCAGCAACGATGCAATTACTGTAGGGATTCAGGCATGGCTATGTCTTTCGATGTAATACAATAAAGAAATCAGGCACACATCCTCAAAAAAAGCCTTAATCAGTGAGTCAATGCAAACTAGGGTTATTCACTTATTATGTACGCTACATTACAGTAGATACACAAACTATGAGAAGCCCAAAAGCATAGTTATCAACACCCTACAAATAACAAAGTTTGTTTACATTATCTACTATATATCATAAGCCAAACACAACTGACAATTTAGCCAAGAGTAAGTAAATAATTGTGGCCTTAATACTATGAATGATCATAGTGGTGGCGAAGTCCATAGGGACTTGGCTTGGCAACTAGAAGCTCACCAGTTCAAGTCCCGGCAAGACCAAGTGCTACCGAGGTGTCCCTGAGCAAGGCACCATTCCCTACACTGCTCCCCGGGCGCCGTTCATAATGGCAGCCCACTGCTCCTAACACTAGGATGGGTCAAATGCAGAGAAACCATTTTGTTACATACTACCTGTACTGTGTAATGAAAATACAAGTGAAAAAAAAACACTGGTGCCAAATGTGTAGAAGGTAACACTTATCAGAGGACACAGTTATCCTATAGTATACTGTTGTTTTTGCCGATGGGGAATTTAATGCACTGGATGTGTCTTAGTTCAACGTCGGCTTGAGGACTTGTTGTCACTACATGTGTTGTCCTGATGAAAAAACACTCTCCGAACAATGTGATTACAATGTGGCCTTGCAGTGACTTGTACACATACCGCCTCAGAGCACGGCAGTCAAAACGCACTAAATACTCACACACATGCACGTGGAAAGGCATATCAACCACACACACGCGCACGCACGCGCGCGCACGCACGCACGCACGCACGCACGCACGCACGCACGCACACACACACACACACACACACACACACACACACACACACACACACACACACACACACACACACACACACACACACACACACACACACACACACACACACACACACACACACACACACACACACACACACACACACACACACACACACAGTGATAGTGTACTTAACATACACTCTGTCACACACAAAATAGAGGGGTTGAAAAGACACAGAATCCAGAACACACACAAAAAGATGCACATACATCTCCAGAAACATGCACACACAAAGAGCTGTAGGGATACTTTGACTTAATTTGTTTATGCTGGGGTTCCTGGAAAAGAACGTGCTCAAGGCAGCGCATCACTTCTGCATGAGAGGAGATGACTGGAACTGGTCTGCATCTCTTTATTTCGGTCTCTTCTGGCTCTTGTTTGTATTTTTTGTCATTGCCCATCTACGACAGGCTATCACAGAGGCCTGCTTCAAACTGGAGCCTCTGTTTATCTCTTTCCCTTTTATTTTACATCTTTCAATTCTCTGGCCCTCTTGACAAATGAGTTGCTAAATCTCTAAGGAAATGCATGGACTAAGAGAAAGGGAGGACAAACAGACACTCCAACAAGCTATACAAATACTGTATGTATAAATAAAAGCAAATTATATATGGGAATTGAGGCCAGATGCCATGGGAATCACCAGCAAACAGATAGAGTCAGCAATGGTACAGCTACAAAACACACAGTTTGGGTCAAAAAGGGTTCACTGGAGCATTACCATCATGGCCTGCGGGATTGTGGGTTTGAGAAAAACCTGTTAAGAAAGACATTATCTAATCTGCTATGAATGCACATACTATAATATATCTATGCGTGTGCTCTGATAAATACCGTGTTATCAGTCTTGGGTCCTCTAAGAGGAAAGCTTTCATCTCACTTGATTATTGTTCTTTCTCTTTATAGTTGTCTAATTATTTATCACTGAATGCTTTTCAAAGGAGGGCTTATTGAAGATTCACATTATTTTCATCTGCACTACAAAGTTGACCACACTGACTGTTACCAAACGCTGTGCTATATTCCGATACTTTGTTTTCATCTGTTTATCTAATCCTTAATCCTGCAAAGCGTGCGTGCGCGTGCACACACACACACACACACACACACACACACACACACACACACACACACACACACACACACACACACACACACACACACACACACACACACACACACACACACACACACACACACACACGCACACACACACACACACACACACACACACACACACACACACACACACACACACACACACAGGTGGCCATTAAGCATTTGATCCTCCCTGCTTTCTTTCAACAGAAGCATCATGTCATCGAGTTGTCTGACAAGCCCTCAGGGCACCTCTTCTCCCTTTCTTAGCTGGACTTATGTTTACAACATGACAGAAATACATGTGACGGATAGAGATAGATGATAAAGGAAGTTATCTAGAAGAGGGGGAGGGAGGGGGGGAGAGAGGGGAGAGGGAGAGAGAGATACAGAAGTTCAGGTCATTTTCATTTTAATTGGGTGTGTGGGTCTGCTATGCTTCTGATAGTTGATTTATGCAAATTATGTAAATGTATGTAAAATGGCTATGGTAATTAGGTAAAGAGAGTAACCTGAGGGAGAAAAATGTTTAGAGAAACCTTCAATCCTGGTCAGAGGGACCAGGAAATTCACTCACTTACAGAGAGCAAGCCTCCACTGCTTCGACCCATGAAGTGACCACGGAAGTTTTTGGGAAGTTTTGGGAATGATTGAAATGCAGATTCTTAAGGCTCATTAAAATGACTTTCAGTGGTTAAGCCACAGAGATTCTCAGTAGGGCTTAAATGATGGCATGTATTTCCAGCCGATCAGATGCTCCGTTTGTGCTACAAAATACAGTGTGGACTACAGAATGTATTTAGAAGTATACAAAATATTATTTTTGCTGATCAATCAAAACATCATAACATCAGACCAGGGACAATAACCCATCAAATAAGTGGATGTGACGAAGAAAGAGTTTGAGCCTCACCTGCGCCCATTCACTTTTTATTAGCTTTTTTAAAAGGCATGAAATACAACCACGGCACTGAAGTCAAAAGAAAGAGAAAATCCCTGATGGCTTTTTGTGCCGTCTAATGGGCTTTAAGTCCACTTTTCCCCTGGCGAGACTTCAAACAACTAAAACTCGCTGTGACAAGTCTGGGCTCTCATATATCAACACTAACAGAGAGTAGCAGTGAAAGCCAAAGCAAGAATGCAAGTAAGAAAGAAAGAAAGAAAATGAAAAAAGAAAGAAAGAAAAAGGCTTAGTGAGGAAAAGTTGAATCAGCAAGAAATGGCAGTTAGAAGAGCATTTGTTTTTGTTTCCAATCGGGACAGCATACACAGCCTATCATGCCATAATGTGAAGACTTTTGCATATTTCATCAGGAGAAATGTGAGAAAGAGAGACACTGCTGAGGAATAATAAAAATCAGGGCCCATCAGCTGCTATTACTGGCTTACTGCAAAGTTTAACATCTGTGTGAAAAAGCATTTGACTGCTCTTTAAATTGATTGGCCTGCTTTTCACTACATGTATCCTGTGTATGTTTTCACCACAGCTTGTGTTCTTGCAACACGCTGTTTATATATCTTCAAAAAAGCGGACGCATTGGTCATAGCCGACGATACATAGCATAGCACTATGCAGCGAATTCTACACTTCAACTGTGATGTAATTGTGGCCAATTAAAAATGATATAAACACACTGTCAAAGGATTAAGAATCATAGTGATGATGCCAAATTAACATTGGCATAACATTGTCCTGACCTAACATTCCATGATGTCTCATCAAACATGGAATTTGTGTCAGCCAAACAAAGATGGCTAAATGTGTTTTAGGTCAGTCTCACTTTGTACTTCTTCCTTATGTGATACTGATTTAAAAGTGGTATATATCTATCATATAAATAAGAACAAAAGAGATTTATGATATTTATTAGTTCTATCATTAGGAATGTTTTACAAGCACATAGGTGGGGCTACCCATTTATTATAAAGGTCCACACAAACCACAGTTCCAGGTGAACCTTTCCACATTGTTTTTCATTGTTTTCCCATAACTGGCCACAGCTTCCCCCCCTACCTAATGACGCCTGTTAATTACAGCTATTTATTAGCCCCAAACAGCCAATTAACAGGCCTTCAGAACAACAAGCAAACACACTAATCTATACGCAACACATTGAGAGATGGCTCTACCTATGATTACAAGAAAAAAATGAAACGGTGGCCACAAATGTGAATAGGTGTCAAAGTTGGGTTTTCTTTTCTCTGGTTTGATGCCATGAATATTCAGTTCATCCTTTTATCCTGAGGTGTTTGTTCAGGTTCTTTTGTTTCACTTTCTCTCCTTCAATGTGTGGAGGTGCTTGCTATTTGTTTCCCTTTATCTTTCAGGGATTCTCTCCTTTATTCTCTACATCTGTCCAAGGTGTTTTGAGAGAGCAGTGAGTAATGATGTTGGTTTGTTATTATCACTCTTACAGCAGTGCTAGGAACATACACTTGACAAAACAGCAGACATCTTTGTGCAAAAAATAAGCACTTACAGTAAAACAACTGTGACTCAAGGGGAAGAATAATTATTACATGAAAGGGCAGAGAAATAGGTATTTCTAAATGCCTTGGTGGTTTGTTGAATAGGTTTAGGGGTTCCTTGCTGTTTGACATAGTTACAGTACATTATATTCTGACAAATGACATGAATGTCTAGGAACAATCTTCTACTGTTTTGAATTTAAAAGAGTTAATACAATAATAACAATCACAGTCAGTTGATTACCAACAGATATGTGGTTTGGTCATGCTAAGCTTCAGCATTGTTGAATGCAGCTTTATGCTGCACCTAAATGTTGTTGTGTACAAGCGGATTCATTGATTTTATGTCAGCAGCAGATTTACAGTTCTGCAGAAGTGTTATTGGTGGTGCATCTCTAGACCATCTATCTAAGTGTTGCTGGCAGTGAGGCTTTTTTATTTTTTGTATTGCAGATCCTATGGAACCTGACATTGATTTGATTATTACAATATATCATTTGTTTCAGAAAAGAAAACGGTCCACTGAAGAAGCCCCTGCCCTACATACTAGGGATGTTAAGATTCACCGATTCGCATCGATGCACCGGCATAAACGTTCAAGATGCGAGTGCACCGGTTGAAAGAGTGCACATCGGCTACAGTTTAGGTTGAACTCGCGATGCATCGATTGTAGCGTCTGTAAAAAAACGATTCATTGAAATAATATCCTCTCATCCTGAGACGATTTTTGCTTCGCACTACGGAGGCCGACAGTCTCAGTTATCAACACACATGGAAGTCGAGGAGAAAGACAAACACAGCGCACCGAAAAATACTTACAAATCAAACGTTTGGCAACACTTCGGATTTTTCAAGAAAGACGGACAACTTCAAAAATCGCTCGCAAATTGTAAACGATGCCGTGCCGCTTTAAAGTACACAAGTAGTACGAGGAAATTAGCAACGCACATAAAGAGTTAGACATATGAGTTAAATCACTCAGTGAGGTGTTACGGAGCTTACACACGGCGGCGTGCATTGAAGCTTGCCGGCGGGCATGTCTGAAGCTAGACCAACAACCTAAATCTACCGCCCCGGACACACAAGCAGCAGTTTGATTGGCTGACGCTTCCGGCTTCAAAAGTAGAACATTGCTCTACTTTTAAAGTGAGCAAAAGCTACGCTTTGCTCCCACAATGCAGTTCGGCGAAGCATGATGTCACCCCAGTCAAAGTGAATGGGCAGAAGCGTTGAAGCTTCAACGCACGCCACCGTGTGTAAGCTTTGTTATGTCAGTGAGAGTGGTGTTTAGTTTACAACAGCCTGTGACTGTCAATAATAGTTTAAATGTCTTCCCTATAATTGTAAGCAGTTATGAAATACCTGTTTGTGAAAGGTTATTTGTATTTTGTATTGTTCATATAGAAACCACACCACTGCTTTCTGCTCACTGGTGAGCCTATGAATGAGTGTTATGCACATCAGGCTGGCAGCTGTATGGGCATTGCACTATGGTAGTTGTTATTTGCACATTGTTAATCATAGGCAATGCATCCTTACATTGTTTAACTGTGAGGTGTTATACAATTGTACTGTACTCTGGAGAGTTTTTTAAGGTCAAAAAGGTAAAAAAGAAACAGCATGATGGGATGTGCAGTACCAAATATGTAAAGCACTTTTTTGTTAATTTATGATTTGCTGCATATACGGAATAAAACTAAAATCCTCTGTTCTACCATATTGAAGTATCATTATTTTTGCATCGTGTTGAATCGCATCGTATCGCCCCGAATCGCATAATGTTGAATCAAATCGTATCGAATGTATTGCAACACCTGGTGTTTCAAATTGATCGTGAATGTATCGTTGGCAACGTATCGAGATGCGCATCTCATCGGCCTCAGTGATGGAGATGCACATCCCTACTACATACACACCTGCAGTACAATGATATTATTTTGAACCACAAATCAGCCTTTATAGTACGACTCAATCAAATCACATCAAAAATACAGGGTAGGGCTGGAAACAGGGATTCAAGATGATCAGAAACTGGAAAAAAGTTATTCTTACTATTTATGGTTAAAAATAAATACTTTAGTTTCTTAAAGATGTCAGGATGAGAAGACTTGGGAATAATCGGTGTTGCACAAACACATACAAAGAACATAACAAGGCTTAAAAGCACAATAAACACACTTGCTGTCACTATTTTGACTGCCTTTATAGAAACTCTAAATTCTTTCTTCCGTATGCCCCCCACACACACACACACACACACACACACACACACACACACACACACACACACACACACACACACACACACACACACACACACACACACACACACACACACACACACACACACACACACACACACACACACACACACACACACACACACACACACACACACACACACACACACACACACAGCCTGCAGTCAGTTAATGCATCACTTTCCCCACCTGCTGTGCCCCAGTTTTTGTAACTCGGTTATAATGAGAATAAAGCCTTTGCAGTAGTGGTTTCACATTTGGCCCAATACACACAGCTCATTTACAGGGCCATGTTTACAGTGTGTGTGTGTGTGTGTGTGTGTGTGTGTGTGTGTGTGTGTGTGTGTGTGTGTGTGTGTGTGTGTGTGTGTGTGTGTGTGTGTGTGTGTGTGTGTGTGTGTGTGTGTGTGTGTGTGTGTGTGTGTGTGTGTGTGTGTGTGCGTGTGTGTGTGCTACTGTTTTCCAAGTCTTACAAACACACACACCTTCCAGCAAGATTTCACGTAAAACTCATGTTTACATTCAGTCATGTTGGTCAGTCATTCTTGCTTTAGGGCCTTAAAATAATCTCTCTATCTTTTGTGTTGAAAGGTCAAATGAAGCTGTGCAACCTATAGTTGGCAGTACCAATATATAAATTGCTAAAAAAATTCTACAATCTAATAAATGTGTAACTTAAAAAACCCAATCCTAGTGCAAACATACAAAATGCAAATGGAATATTTGCATTATATCTTTCTGAGCTCCAGGATGTGCGCGTGGTCGGGTGTGGTTAATTTGTGACTGTGGACTTGACAGATGTGGAGTGACTGATATTATCAGCCTTAGGTGATTATGTTGGTTTCCCACACTGATAAAAATATAGATTGGTCTACTAAACGGGCACTAAACCTCTAAATGACAAGGGCAGGGTTTAATAACTCGTCTTAATAACCTACTTTGAAGGAAGTTTGTCTGTGTAAAAAGTTGAGTTTTCAGGAAGAAAGAGAAAAATGGATACCTTACTGACAACCAACTTGCGGTGGTCTGCTTTTTTAAATAATGATGGGACTGAAAACAAGAAAGTTACTTGTGAATTGTCCCTTAAATGTCTTTAGGAAATAAAAAGAACAGGATGACACGATGGAAAAAACAGCTCTAAAGACAGCTCTCATTGTTCAGTAAAGCTATATAGGCAAAAAACACGTTCAGCAAATGAATAGTGTCTTTAAGATATTAAGGTCATAAAGGTATTCAATGAAGGTAACTTGACAAAAGATAACTAAACTACAAATATTTGTTTTGGATAGAGCAAGTCGATAACTTGTAAACTTACATTGGTCAAGATAAAGGCTGTGCAACTTCCACAAAAAATCAATAAGTAAACACAAGATTTCAAAGAGTGTTAACATGCAATTTCCAATGGAAGATAAGCTCGCCACAGCTTGTTAAATGAGAAGCTAAAATAGCTAACAAAGGGCCTGGTGTAGTTAGCATGAATCAAGGCAAAGTGAATTCATCCTGAAGACATTGGCTGAGTTAGTTCTCTGTATTGACAAAATGTGTGTGACTGTGAATGTGTGATACTGTGATAAGCTGTGATTTAAAATGGGAGGGGGGAATGCAATTGCCAATTTAAAACACACATAACTTTCACACACTAAATCATTATTGTTGGTACCTAGATATCACCATCTTTCCTTGGTGCCTTTGGACTGAACATAGCACAAAACCGAGAAATGTAGATACCCACTTTGGGAGTAAAGAATACAAGCAGGCATAAAGGCAAAGAAAGACAAGTTTAGCCTGTAGCCTGAACACATGCTTATCAAATTTCCATATAGAGTGTAGTGGATTTCGTTGAATCAGACTTTTAATATTTTCTAATGACAGGCTATGTTAGCAATCAGGTACAGACAAACAATTACTAGGAATGGTAAGCCTGCATAAATGCATACCTAAAAACATTTGTCTCCAACATTAGCATGCTCACACACAGTGAAGTTTAATGATAGTCGAAACACTTAAAAAACGTATACAATCAGGGTACCCGAACAAACAAAAAGACACAGTTCACAGAATCTGTATAATCAGCTGTGATGACGCTGAGCTGTGACGGTGAACTCCGTCTGCTACAGAATGGCGTTCATTAATGATGACCCATGTTAATGGCCCAGGCAATCAGGGAGGAGCAATACTTTTGCTTCAAAGCAATACTTTGAGTTAATACATTTGTGCAAGTAGGTCTAAGCTCCAAAAAAACACTTTTCTATGTTATTTAAAAATATAGAAATGCTCAGTACATAGATAAGCAAATGACAGAGAAGGCTAGCTTAAATGTTAAAATAAGTGAAGTGACACTGATAGAAGAGTGTCAACTGAATATAAATGCAGCTAGTGTTTCCAAGTTGTTTTTACATGTGTTTTTTTTAACCAAAAGGCACAAACCAACGAAGGATGGCTAAATCTCCTCTGGTAACATAACCTGCTTTTGGTCCTTAAAAGAAAAAGTAATTGGAAACATTTTCACAACTCAATCAATAGCAGTTGCTCCCACTCCTCCTATTAGCAGAGCATGCCATACTGAATCAAACCATGTGGTTGATTTACTTTAAAGGAAGAGAATCCACTTAGCCAGCCGAGCAGCTGCAGGATAAAGAAGGTAATACAAACACAACCACTCACCTTTCTGAATGAGGCTGGTAGAATTGGAGGCCTATTGACTGAATCAGGAAGCATTCACACTCCTGTCTAGGAAACCATTTAGCAACACAGGCTTAATACCCCTCCTTCACTCAGTTCTCTGTCCCTTTCTCCCTCTCCGTACCCACACACACTCCCTACTGCCACCCCTCCATTCAGATGTCAGTCACAGATGACTGAACAAAATAAGTTGCTGCAGACCCATGGTGTGTGTGTGTGTGTGTGTGTGTGTGTGTGTGTGTGTGTGTGTGTGTGTGTGTGTGTGTGTGTGTGTGTGTGTGTGTGTGTGTGTGTGTGTGTGTGTGTGTGTGTGTGTGTGTGTGAACTTGTCTGAATTGATGTTTGTGAATAACTCACAGGCTGATGCGTTTGGCCCAACAAATGGAAGCAATCAACAAGCCATTACAGCACAGACTGTGTCACTTTGAGAAGTGCAAGTGAAAGAGAGATGGGGTGAAACAGCAAATATTTATCATTAAAGGAGATTTATTATTAAAGGAGAACAAATCATATCAAACAAGCATGCCAACTAGTGTTAATTTCGTCAGCTATTTTTTTATTTAGTTTTAGTCTTAGTCCTGTGTTACATTTTCTTTTTAGTTTTAGTCATATTTAGGGTGCGTTCACACCTGCCTTGTATAGTCCGGTTGAATCGAACCCTGGTGCGTTTAGCCGCTTGGTGCGGTTCATTTGGGTCGGTGTGAACGCAGTCCGAGACCTCTTAAGTGAACTAAACAACCGGACTCTGGTCCGCTAAAATAGGTGGTCTCGGAGCGCTTGCTTGCGAACTCTGGAGCGGTTCATTGCTGGTGTGAACGCAGTCCGCACCAAAACATAGGAAGCGCAGTATTTACGTGTCACAAGAACGCGGATATCTTCAAAAATCTTTAGCGAAAGAGTCTTTCAAGACATCCGTGGGTGTTTAGTTAAAGAGTAAAGCAGAATTAAGTGTTGAACAGTGTCGTGTAAAGTAAAAATTCTCCGTCAGCTACATAAAAGTAAGAACACCTGTCGTCAGTGAAACGCCCCTCCTCTGCAGAACGTCTCTCATGGATAAACAGGAAAAGAACACCGACAGGCTGATCAGGAGCCCGACGGGAAGCGGAGGGATCTAGATCGGCATGAAGGTGTTCTTTTCCCCATAATGACCGCACATTATGCCGCTTATTACATGGCCACATTCTCAACAAAGTAACGACATGACTTCCAATATTAATTGAAATGCTTTTGTGGATTTAGAAAATTATTTTATTGATTTAAAAAATAGTTGTATTTAAATTTACATTGAAATAGTCCGTTGTTACTGGTTGAACTAACGGCAGGAACTGCTTCGATAGCGTTTTTGAGGAGCTTCATGATTACAGATTTGAAAAAATCGCTGCTTGCTTTAAAAGTAGCACAATTCATTATGTCAAACCTTGGGAAGTATCTAGATATCCCTGCCCTAATGCCAAAGTAACTGGCAACTGAATATGTGTCGCCGTCTGACCTATGTCTGGACCGCTGCGTAAAAAGGAGGGTTTCTGCCCATTACTTCTCCGCTGTTTTCTTGTCGCTCTTGTCTTGTCAGTTAGTTTCAGCCAAACTGTATACAGTTAAATCGAACGGACTTCTTTGTGCAGATGTGAGTGTCCTTAACAACGGTCAATAAATCCTTGACAGCGGTCTGTCTGTTCTGGATTAAAAACGTGTCACGTGTTTTGAATTGACCAATCAGAATCGAGTATTCAACAAAGCCATGTAATAATGTTTTTTAACGGACGTTGTCTGATTATATAATCATATGTCTGTTCATCTCCAGATTAACAGCAGCATGAGAATAACCTGCCGAAAGTGCCGATGCTCCATGGCGGAGGCTCCGCTAGAAATTGCCGGGATTTGCGTTTGTACCCCCTTAATGTCTGACCAATGGTTGAACAGCATTTCCGAGCACATGACTTGAGTTTAAAGTGTTTAGTCCGTTTGAGTTTTGCCCGTGTGAACGCAAACCGAACCTTCTGAAAAATGAAACTATGTAACAAACTGTCATCTGGTGCGCACCAGAGAGCGGACTATTAGGTGTGAATGCACCCTTAGTCACCTTCATCCTGTTTTTATTTAGTCAAGTTTTAGTCGACTAAAAGTCTGAGCATTTTAGTCTTATTTTAGTCGACTAAAACAGTAAACATTTTAGTCAAGATTTAGTCGACTAAAAGTCTGAGCATTTTAATCTTATTTTAGTCAAAGAAAACTAATTATTTTAGTCTACTTTTTGTCAATGAAAACTGTTGAGTCTTTTTTAGTCATCAGATTATTTAGAACATTTCAGTCAAACTAGTCTAGCCAAAACCAATAATTTGTCATTTTAGTATATATAAATAAATAAGATTATATCTTGTCCTTATTTGATGAAAAACACAGGTTGAATGATTAAGAATGCAGCTTTGCAGAGAGTATCTGGTCAGGTTTGTGATGTTTTTACCAGCTGTGTTATGGCCACATTGCTTCCCTTCTGATAAAACAATGTATTCGCTTTTTTTCTCCGCCTCATTGTAGCGAAAATGGGCCCAAATATCACATCGTTTCTTTCTCCCAAGCAGTGGTGGCTTTAGACTTTTTCGTTGTCAGTCATTTTGACGGACAGGATCGTAACATTTCCGTCATAATCCATTATTACCCGTCGAGTGCACAATTTATCAATCACTCGCGCTGACGGGGGGGTATTCGGTTAACGCGAGTGCGACCACTGCTCCCAAGCCCTGTTGTTGCCATTTTATTTTCTGTTAAATAAGCTTAGTTAGACCATGAGTTAGACCCGAGTCTTCCTGACAGTTCACAGTGTGCCGCTGCCCGGTGTAATTCAAATCTACCGCCGCGCGCAGCACAGACACACAGCTGCTGCCCTGCCGCAGCACCGGAAATGGAACTGCTGGGAGAAAAACTGACTATCAGAGATGTAACGTTATCTTTGATAATATTTCGTCTCCTCATTTTTCGTCAACGAAAGTAAAGAGAGATTTTGGCATAGTTTTTATTTAGTAAACTACATTTTCGTCTCGTCACTTTTCGTCAACGATATTGCATGATGATTTCGTTACAGTTATTGTTTACTGCCGTCGGTGCCGTCTCGTCATAGTCTCGTTTTCGTCATGGAAAAAAAGGTCGTTGACGAACATATTTCGTCATAGTTTTAGTCAACGAAATTAACACTAATGCCAACTGCATTTTTTTAATCCCTTTTTTCTAGTTTTACTAAGTAAATTCGTACAACTTTTCTGAGGCTTGCAAAAAATACAACAACCATATTCTCACTTTTGTCATTATTTAGTTGCTATAAAGCCATATATAAAGATTTAGTTGAGCGTCTAGTGCTTTTTCAGCAAACTACATTCATAATGTAGGTTAAAGGGCCTTTTTCATGTCAGTTCTTATACTCTAATTTCCACTAGATATAAAACACACCAAAACGCACAATTTAGAGACTAAAGAATCAATCACATATACCATAGTATATATTGAAGATGAAAGGGCCTTGGGTTTGTATGGGAGTGCCTGAAAGAAATTCAGCTCTCTAGTTTTGTATTCCTAAGGTTCAGCATTTGGTTTGTCATAACTGTATATCAATAGAAGTTAAGTATTTTAGAAAACACGACACCTTTTAAGAAATGTGTTGGCTCCAAAACGTTGAATCAAGGTGTGCGGAGAGGGATTTGGCAGTAGAAAATGAATAGACAACATTTCAACCAAATATTATCATGGTTCAAACGTCAGCCATTCTCATGCTCAGCCTTCTTTAAATGAATGTCCAAATAAAAAAAATTATCACACAAAAACATTAGACCAAAACAGATGATGTTTGTGTGTCCTGTATGTCTGTAGAACAAATACAATGTAGCTACAATGTGCTGTTGCATACACTAGACAAATAAAGAACCTGACAATATTTCAAAGGCAAATGTTTGTTTGGCACCAAATGGACTGAGTAATTATGGGGGCTCACAATGTGTTAGCATTTTTGTTGAACCGTACATCTGTATGTATTGTGTAACATTGACAGATTGAGAGCATGTATACATGGCTATCGTGCTGTACTGTACAGAAGCCAAAGAAACACCATGTCTTCCGTGTCCATGTGTCAACCAGCATTGTCATGTGGGTGGAATATCAGTGTGTACACTCATACATACACTCATACCTCATTACATTTGTTCCAATTTATGTTGCCTTAGATCAAGAAGGGGCTACATTTTACCCTTTACCCCAGGGGTGCCCAACCAGTCGATCGCGATCAAGCATTCCTGGAGGCTGCCGATGCGCTTTTTGGGGACAGTAACAATTTCAGCATTTCAACAGGTTTTTGATAAAAACTGAAGTTAGATACCGTTATTAATCAGCTGTATGTTTTAGTTTGTTTGAACTTATTCATTTGAATTATTGTACAAAATGGTATAAGAATGCAAACATTAAGATCTGTTCTGTTTAAATTGATTATAGTCTATTATCAATTCAGGTTAAGAATTGCATTGTTGCTTGCATCCTATTTTAAAGGCATTTCTTTTTATACTCTAGTAAAATGCAACAAAAAAGGGTTTGATTCTATTAATTTTGTCTTTTTTTCAGATTAGGTAAGCCTAATTTATACTTTTGTAGCAACACTATTTGTATATAATGACAAAGAAAGGGTTCAGAGTCTTTTCTTTTTTTCCTGTGTCATACAGTATGTGGGAGCACTGTTCAATGTTTCTTGAAAACATTACCCACTGTGACATGTGACATGTGAATAAACTCCAACTCTGTATCAACAACACTGTTGTGTAGCTTCAGTTAAATACTTGTATGTGGGTAGATTAGAAAGAGGTAAGATAAAGGATCTGCAGTATTTTATGAAGTAGGCTATTAATCGTACAAAGGTCAGTTTTATACAGTACAAGTAGAAGTGTGTATTTACCTGGTAGTAGGCTGTCAGTAATGGCTACGCCTCTCTATTTGGACTGGTAGATCTCGGCAGACTGGCAACTTTAAAAGTAGCTCTCGGTTCAAAAAAGGTTGGGCACCCCTGCTTTACCCTATAAATATCATAGCCATCTGAAGCCATGGAGGAAATACTTAGATGTAAAACCAAATACTTTTGTCTATAAACTTAGGAGCAGATAAAAACCCTTAAATAATATAGACACTCATTAGGCAACAGACATGTTTTTTAAATAAAATACCGGAGATAAACGCCTGCAGATCCCAGGAAATTAATTGTTACTCCAATTCCGTATCTAACAGAAAAAATAGGGCTTGAAAGTCAAAACAGATGGTCGTAGTTACTAAAGTGCTGGCAAAAAGAAGTTGTACCAGAATGCTAGAGTGTTTTGGACTTGAGCAAGAGGCATTCCAATTTTGTAAGATCCATGTCTGTACCACATCTATTTCATTTGATTGTTTTTAGCTATATTACTTAGGTGAAATACATGTGGGCCAATATTATATCATTCTAGATTTAGCTATCCTTTAGGGATTAATTCTGTCTTGACGTTATATGATTTTTAAGTGGGGTCATTGGAACTTTGGAAAATAGAAATGTAATTTTAAACAGATTGATAATTCCTGTAAGATTAGTACATTTAAGTCAGAATTTCATATAATCTAGTAACAACATTTCTTTCTTGTATAAATCTGCTGCTTCTCATCACTTATCGACAAAAGTGTGTGCTTTTTCCCAGAGTAAGGTTTTTACAAAGCAAGAGCATTAGCAAAGAGAGAAAGAGATACAATGGAGTGATGTGCTGAGATACTGAGAGGGAGGATGTTTTGTCTGTGTCTAAAAATGCATTCTTAATTGCCATTCAAAACAACTGCAATAATAACATTTTCATGAATTGCAGAGTCCAGCATAATTGTCAAATTAGAGATGGCTGAATGGTTGTAGTTATCAGCATACAAATAATGGCAACCTAATCAACCGCCTTTGAATGGTGGCAACAAAAGAACTCAACTAACAGTACTAAAGACTTTAAATACCTTCACATTCAAGACATTTCCAGACCATGTAAGAGCCACGCTGAACCTAAAGACTGCTAGAAAAAAGAATGGCTTTCACAGAATAGACTGAAAGAGACAGATAGGTGGAAAAACAAGTTAGGAGAGCATGGCGAGAAGATAAATCACCATAACCAACATTTCTGTCATCTTTTTTTCCTACTACAATTCCCTGCCCTAAATAGTCAGTTAATTAACAGAAGAGGAGAGAAACGCGTGGCAACCAAATGTCAAGTTCCACAAAGATGGAGGTTAGCTCTTCACAACAACGCAAAACAACAGCCGCTTAAAAAAAAAAACTCATTCTACAAAATAAAAGTAATTAAAATTGCCAAAAGGGAAAGAAAGCTGAATACTAATTGCTCAGTTTAGCAAAGAGTGGAAAATAGGAAGAAAAAAAAGATCTGTTGGGGGGGAGAGAGAATTGTTGGACTAATTAAATTTTTTTTATAAATAATTATGTCAACTTCCACGAGCCAAACTGGGATTTCAGAATAACTGAAGTGGGGAAGCCTTTGATTTAACTACCTCAACATCTCCCTGTATTTACAACATTACGTTTTCTCTCCCTCGCGGCCTGTGTGGCTGGGCAGGTGCAGCGGGCCATGTTGACAGCTTGTCCCTCCTCTCTTGCCGCGAGGAAAACTGTCACCCCCGTCATTCAGGCCTATGAACACAGCGTGGAGAATGTATGCATGTGTCTGTGTGTGCTCTTGGGAGACTGTGACAGTGTGGGGTGAGAGAAGACAGGGGAGAGAGGCTTTATTAGCTCTGCCAGAAACAGCTGAATGCACGGACACTCACACACACGTTTGCTGAGAATGACTAAAGCGGGATGAGACTTTCACAACCTCAACCCGAAAGGCCAGAGCCCTCAGGGAGCAAAACGTTAGACCAGATGACATGGTGATGCAGTAAAGGGACAGGAGACTCTGTGAGTGTGCAGTGTGTTATCTTTCCAACTACACACATGCACACGTTTGCACAGGCAAATAAACTGTGTTCACTCTACACAAACAAAGGAAAGCTTGCCAGTTGCAATGTCCAAATTCCTCTCATTGATCGATATAAACAATACTACTTAGTTGTAATGTGAACAGAGACAACAGGGGTGAGAGAAACAAGGCCTCAGACCGTTAAGTTGCCAGCTTAAAATTATCGAATTAAATGGGGAATAGCCCTTCTGGGACTGCCTAAAACTCAGTTGTGATCGAGGGTTGAAAGTATTGGCTGTTCCATATGATCACATGTATAAATTAGGGCTGTCAAGTTAACGCAAAACTTTTTTAACGCCACTAATTATTTTAACGTGAGATTAACGCATGTGTATTTGTCCTCGGCCCGCCCCGTAGTTTCAGAGCCTAAAGGCTTGACATTGTTGTTGTTGTTAGTTGGACGGAGGGAGATTCTAGCGAGAGATATGGATACAAAAAAAGGTGTTTTAAACAGCAAGCCAAGCTATGGCTTAAACAAATAGGTTTAAGTGAAGAAGGCAGATCTGGGAGAAGTATATTCTTAGTCAATTGTAATTTGATGCGGTTTTCAGGTGACTGATTGATGTTAAAGATTTCTTACTCTTAAACCCAAACAGAAATCATGAACTAGAGTGGTACCAAATGCATTTATTTGGGCCTCAAACTCTGTCTCGGGACCAAAATAGGATGCAGGCCAGTACATGTCAAAACTTTAACAGCGCTGTTTTAAGGGTGAGGCAGCACCACTCAACTGGGACACAGGAAGCACAAAAAACAAGCATGAACATGTACTCCAAAACAAAACACAAGGCTCCAACATGGCTCAGTGCATTACACAGTCAAGGCCTTAGAGAGTCTGAGTGTGTGTATGTATGTGTGTCCGGTGCGGGGCACTGGCCCTAGACAAAGTGCTCCGCCAGCTTTCTGCCCACTGGTCTTTTCATTGCTGACGGATGGGCCTTGTTGAGCACCATCTGGCTATAGGATATTTCACATTAATCATCAGGAACGCACATGCGTGCGCACGCACACACGCGCACACACACACGCGCACACACACACACACACACACACACACACACACACACACACACACACACACACACACACACACACACACACACACACACACACACACACACACACACACACACACACACACACACACACACACACACACACACACACACACACACACACACACACACACACACACACTTTTGTCTCAGTAAACATACACTCCCCAGATGAGTATAATTGTCTACATGTAAATTAACACAAAAGACAACATCTACCTCAGACATATTTATAGTTACAGTGCTGTTTAATTTGCATAGGCAAAGAGAACAAAAAAGGCAATGGGACCAAAAGAAAGAAAAATGATTCTAATTGACAGGTAATTTCAATTGCGCTTCAGCTAGCCATTTTCCACATTTGTGATTCAGAGCTAGCCACAGGAGATTAGAAAACAAGCATGGTTTAAAAAAAACTCAACAATTATTCCATTAAAAAAACATTGTTTCATTTGGTTGGTAGCCTGGAGCTATGGAACAATAAAGCCACACTAACCCAGCACCCCTTCCCTGACTCAGTCTTTATTAATGACCTTTTCATACCTATAGGAGGACACGTAGTAACAATAAAGGCTTTTAAGACACCAATTTCTCCCTTCCCTCTAAGTCTGTTTTCTCTCTCTCTCTCTCTCTCTCTCTCTCTCTCTCTCTCTCTCTCTCTCTCTCTCACACACACACAGATTGGGGCATGTTAGTAAACACATTATATCCTTACATAAACCGTAAGCTGAAAGGCCAGACACCCAAGGGAATTTAATGTAAAATGAGGAACATTATCAGACTTCATTTATTTCTATCTAACGGCTATATGGGCTTAATACAAGCTGATTTGCCTCAACATTTCCACGGTGTGTGGACATGGGCAAGGACAGCCAGAAACGAGACTGATCTGGGAGAAAACATGCTTGACATTAGATTTATTATCATTAAATCATATCTCACGACTATCTGGGTATGTAATGCAAGGGGATTTATTTGCACATCTACACAATCTATGGAAAAAGGACCTCGAGGAGCATTGCAGTAAGTTGTGCTGCATGGAAGATTTACAAGACACTTGCTTGACATGTTAGAAATATTTATGTATGAAGGCTAACAGATACCATATGATAGGGCAGGATTAGTTTTGACACATTTTATCCACAAAATATAGGGAAATAGGCAAGGTTATCAGAAGGTTAGATGGCAATTTACCCTGCTGGGGATTAAAAACATATGATGTTGTGTAGCAGTCATAAATGTGGCATATCAATGCAGTGGAATTATTTGTGTCAGTAGCAATTATATTAGTAACTTTATTTGTATTTTATATTACAACATGACTGTTGTCAAACATGTTCTCTACAGTATGAAAACAAGACAGAATGTTCATTTAATAAGACAAGATGTGTAAATATTAGGGGTGTAACGGTACACGTACCCGTACCGAAATTATTCGGTACGGGCCATTCGGTTCGGTACACGTGTGTACCGAAGTGTACCGAACGAATATAACGTTAAACGTAAAAAATTGAGAACGAGAAGTAATCTCAGGTGCTGCGTCGCAGCATTCAGAGTAATTTGCTCCCATTGGGCTCATCGCGTCATAGAGCGAGCAAGTCATTTCATTGGATGAGAGGGCATGCTATGAGAGCTGGTCAGAGGGATGCGTTCAAATTTAGTCAGTAATTTGAGGAACTGTCGAAAATTAATGGCGAACGCA
Organism: Pseudochaenichthys georgianus; assembly: GCF_902827115.2. Taxonomy (NCBI): domain Eukaryota; kingdom Metazoa; phylum Chordata; class Actinopteri; order Perciformes; family Channichthyidae; genus Pseudochaenichthys; species Pseudochaenichthys georgianus. The sequence goes on from NC_047518.2 coordinate 21,859,197, forward strand.
GATAAAGTTGAGCTCGAAAATCCTCCAGCATCATTGAAGTCTCCGGTTTGGGAACATTTTGGTTTCGCAGTTACGAACAAGGATGACGGACAAAGACAGGTGGACCAAACCAAAGCTGTTTGTCGGCATTGCTCAACTAAAATTGGTTACGCGGCTGGCAATACATCAAACTTGCACTCTTGAAAAGGCATCACCCGAACGTGAATATAACCGGTACCAAAAGAAAAAAGACTGAAGTGCAAACCCAACTCCCGCTAGCATTTAGCCTCCACCACTCGCAAAAAGTTCAGACCGAGCCAAAGTTATTATAAACGCCAAATATCCTTATGTTGCCATGTTAGCAAAGCGCTACCTGGCTGTATCTGCTACCTCTGTCCCTAGCGAGAGGGTTTTCTCCACAGCAGGAGACATTGCTAGTGCCAGCAGATCTGCCCTTTCGGCAAGCAATGTGGACAAGTTCATCTTTCTTTAAACAACATGAAAATACAATGACAAGCAAGTCCTAATGTCAAGCTGGCTGCTTAGGTACTAGTACAGTACAGTTCAGATACAGATTATTTCAGTTCATCGAAATGCTGCACCTTAATGTTCATTTGATTATATTTTGTATTTATTTGAGTGAATATTCATAGTTTAATAATAATTAAAAACCCAAAACTAATAGTTTATGTTTTGTGAGTACTAGTACAGTAAAGTTCAAATACAGATTATTTCAGTTCATCGAAATGCTGCACCTTAATGTTTATTTTATTATATTTTGTATTTATTTGAGTGAATACATTATTCACAGTTTAATAATAATAAAAAAATATATATATGTTTTGTTTTGTGAAAAAAAATTCTGCTGAACCGAAAACGTACCGAACCGAACCGTGACCAAAAAAACCGAGGTACGTACCGAACCGAAATGTTTGTGAACCGTTACACCCCTAGTAAATATGTATTGAGAGTACAGTCAGAAGGTTTGGGGCTCTGACTGCAGCCATGTTTCATCTTTAGCCTCAACTTTGAAATGGTCAGGGGCTTCATCCCTGAGGATCTCAAACTTCACACCAGCTCAGAGTGATGTTAGACGTCTAAGAACTGTGAGAGACACAGTGCCTTTTAAGTGTTACTTCATATAAAACCCGTCTTCTTAGAATGAAACACTCACCCCCTTTATGCTCTTTATTTTTTACACACATACATATACGCATGAACTTTGAGCAAGTGGATTTTAGAAGTGGTTTGTAATGGGCAACACATTCAGGGACATAATCTAGCCTTTACCTTAAAACTCTAACTTGCAATTGGGAGTGGTAACTAGGGCTGTGCAATTAATCGTATTTTAATCTCGACTACAATTTTGGCTTGCAACGATTATGAAAACAACGTAATCGAAATAAAATGATTATTTTGCTGCATTCCCTTTCTAAAGCCCCTGTCACACTGTCCCGAAATTGACACCAGATGGACACACGATAAAGGAAATGTTCAAATTCGGCTCTGATCTTAACAACATCGGGCCATTCGTGAGGACATCTTAAGCCATCGTATGACCGCCGGTGGAGTTTCTCAGGCTCCGGCACCAACTTCGTGAGCAGTGGAAAAATCTTTGGCATGCCAACAAATTGCTGAAGGACCTTTTTGAAGGTTCATTTTCGTGTTGAATTTGTGGGTCCATTTTGCCCTTCGTAAGGCCAGCGTGAGGGCATCTTGTCAAATCGTGTCATCTTCGTCTTTACTTCGTGTGATCATCGGTGCCATTCTTTCACACACAGTGACGTCACGAGCTAACCACAATGCAACGCGCGCCATATATATATATTAGAGCCGGGACTCGATTAAAAAAATTAATCTAATTAATTAGAGGCTTTGTAATTAATTAATCGAAATTAATCGCATTTTTAATCAAATATACATATTTGACCTGAGAATAGTGAGAAGCAATTTTCACATGGATTTTACTCCAAGTGGTCTACAGTCCAAGTGCATGACATTAAGGATTTTGGGAGATGTGGGCCATCTAAGCTAATTTACAGATGGCCCTGAGCCCAATAGAGATTGCCCTGAAAAATGCACGCGGACGAAATGACGCACGAAGGGTTTGGGGGGCCTCCGTCCCCCTAGACAATTTTGATTTTTGCAGGTCTTAGATGCTGTCTGGTGCATTCTCTAGACTGAATTATAAGATGAACCACCACAATATTATATTGTACAATTTCAATTTTATTCTTCATTTCACTTGTTTGTTTGTTCTTGTTTGTGTTTGCTCGCTTGCATGCCCTGCATAGCTATAATAAATACTTAAGTTGTTGGTCAAAACACTTTCCATCTGATGAAGGCAAATGCCTTCCCAGATGGAAAAAAGTAGAAAACATTACATTCAGTTATAACTGCAAAAACAAACATTATTTACACTATTATGGCCCCTGTTAAAAATGTTTGTAATGTTAACTACTGTAAGTTGGTCGAACGAATGCCTCCTCATCCAGAAGCTGACCGAGCAGACCCGAGCAGCAGTCGAGAGGAGCCGAGCGCATCCGCGAAGCACACGTCAGAGTTCCCGTTAGCCGGCAAATCTAAATATCTTCGGTCAAAATAATTTCCCTTTAGAGCAATACCGCTTCAGTTGCGCCACTTATGTGACAGACAAGAAGAGTATGTGACAGACAAGAATAGTCAACTCTAATGTCTAACACTTAATGTGGAGAAAGAGATGTCCTGGATGGGTTGATTGTGCGTTGATCTGTTGGTAATGCCTCGGGGTTCCGGTGGGCATGTAAACAAATGCATAATGCTGCGCTATACTTTGTGGCCTCATCCAGTTGCATAGCGACACTTATTGTGTAGTTGTCTTTTAATAAGCAGGTAGTCATATCATTAGCTAGAACTAGCTGGATCTGATCGATATGGACATAAACGCGAGTGAAGTCTAATCTGACGGGAGAGAGAGATCAGCTGCTGCTGACGAGTCGAGACTCGACACGCAGCTCTGCATAACCACATGCAGCGGTGAGCGGAACAAAACACACACTTCAGGTTAGAATATCACACGTAGCTATTTTAATTACCTCTCAAACTACCTAAACTAGTTATAGATATGTTTAGTTTTACTGTCGGGTCACTCATTACTGGATCCGCGAGCTGCATGATACTGGCATAATAGATTGCCCAATCGGGCAACCAGCAGGTGAGGCTTCATTGCCCGAGCTAAATACTAGATGGCCCCGGGCCATCGGGCAGTCCTTAATGTCGAGCCCCAATGAGCCAGGGAGTTGGTTATTTTCTCAGACGTGGACTTACTCATCCTGGCCCTGAAACCAGTCATCTGGTTGAGTGTGGGTTGGGTCAGGGTGTGGTTCCTTGCACTCGGAGTCGGGCTAACGTCCACGCTAGCTGCTACATGCTTTGCATTTAGGTGATACTTTAGGCTTGATGTGCTGCGGTGATATGCAAATTCTTTTTTGCATAATTTTCACACAACCATGCTCTTGTCGACGCTTCCATCCGTCCGTTTTTTAAAACAAAATTTCCCATCTACGGGGCCGACCAAAGCGGTCTCATCAGCTTGTTCGTTCATGTTTGACTATTGTTCACCGTGGTTTGTTGTTGTTTGAAGTCCCATGCTGAAGTCATGAACGTTAGTTGGTGCTCCAGTATAATCGGTACGCCTGAAACTCATCCAGTGAGAAACGTTCCGCTGTGCAAAAATAAGTGCGATTAAAGTGCGATTAAAATGCGTTACTTTTTTTAACGCGTTAATTTTTGTGTAATTAATTAATCTTAATTAACGCGTTAAAGTCCCGGCCCTAATATATATATAAATCCGCCATTTTCCTGGAGGTGCTAATATCCTGGAGGTGCTAATGTAAACAGCTAGCTAACGTAGCCAGGCAGAGCGCACTAGGTTTTTTTTCTGAATTAACGACCGAAGAAATCGCTGCATGTCTTCGGATTACATCTCTGGACTTGAGGGGTGTGCTTTACGTCGTTACCAGCGTAAACTAGATCTGTGTGGGTTGTCCGATTGCCCTTACAGACTGCCTGCAGATGTATGGAAGAACGACTCTCGAAAGTGGCCTTCGGTCGAATTTGGCAGCATCTACCTACGTCTATCTTCTGGAAACACCAGGTGAATACCCCACTTGTCACAATAATATTATCATGCCGTTGCATATATGTGGTATTTTAGAGTTGACTATATTGATTAAGGCAATAGACTATGATATTCTGCTTGCACCTCGCGTGAAATGGCGGAT